>NC_092831.1:25724143-26029754 GCF_039878825.1 Excalfactoria chinensis
TAGAGAAGAAAGAGGAAAAATAGAAAGAGAAAAAAGCTAAGACAAGAAAAAGGCTAAGAGAAGAAGAGAGAGGCAAAATAGAGAAGAAAGAGGAAAAATAGAAAGAGAAAAAAGCTAAGACAAGAAAAAGGCTAAGAGAAGAAGAGAGAGGCAAAATAGAGAAGAAAGAGGAAAAATAGAAAGAGAAAAAAGCTAAGACAAGAAAAAGGCTAAGAGAAGAAGAGAGAGGCAAAATAGAGAAGAAAGAGGAAAAATAGAAAGAGAAAAAAGCTAAGACAAGAAAAAGGCTAAGAGAAGAAGAGAGAGGCAAAATAGAGAAGAAAGAGGAAAAATAGAAAGAGAAAAAAGCTAAGACAAGAAAAAGGCTAAGAGAAGAAGAGAGAGGAAAAATAGAGAAGAAAGAGGAAAAATAGAAAGAGAAAAAAGCTAAGACAAGAAAAAGGCTAAGAGAAGAAGAGAGAGGCAAAATAGAGAAGAAAGAGGAAAAATAGAAAGAGAAAAAAGCTAAGACAAGAAAAAGGCTAAGAGAAGAAGAGAGAGGCAAAATAGAGAAGAAAGAGGAAAAATAGAAAGAGAAAAAAGCTAAGACAAGAAAAAGGCTAAGAGAAGAAGAGAGAGGCAAAATAGAGAAGAAAGAGGAAAAATAGAAAGAGAAAAAAGCTAAGACAAGAAAAAGGCTAAGAGAAGAAGAGAGAGGCAAAATAGAGAAGAAAGAGGAAAAATAGAAAGAGAAAAAAGCTAAGACAAGAAAAAGGCTAAGAGAAGAAGAGAGAGGCAAAATAGAGAAGAAAGAGGAAAAATAGAAAGAGAAAAAAGCTAAGACAAGAAAAAGGCTAAGAGGAGAAGAGAGAGGAAAAATAGAAAGAGAAAAAAGCTAAGACAAGAAAAAGGCTAAGAGGAGAAGAGAGAGGAAAAATAGAAAGAGAAAAAAGCTAAGACAAGAAAAAGGCTAAGAGGAGAAGAGAGAGGCAAAATAGAAAGAGAAAAAAGCTAAGACAAGAAAAAGGCTAAGAGGAGAAGAGAGAGGCAAAATAGAAAGAGAAAAAAGCTAAGACAAGAAAAAGGCTAAGAGAAGAAGAGAGAGGCAAAATAGAGAAGAAAAAGGCTAAGAGAAGAAGAGAGAGGCAAAATAGAGAAGAAAAAGGCTAAGAGAAGAAGAGAGAGGCAAAATAGAGAAGAAAAAGGCTAAGAGAAGAAGAGAGAGGCAAAATAGAGAAGAAAAAGGCTAAGAGAAGAAGAGAGAGGCAAAATAGAGAAGAAAAAGGCTAAGAGAAGAAGAGAGAGGCAAAATAGAGAAGAAAAAGGCTAAGAGAAGAAGAGAGAGGCAAAATAGAGAAGAAAAAGGCTAAGAGAAGAAGAGAGAGGCAAAATAGAGAAGAAAAAGGCTAAGAGAAGAAGAGAGAGGCAAAATAGAGAAGAAAAAGGCTAAGAGAAGAAGAGAGAGGCAAAATAGAGAAGAAAAAGGCTAAGAGAAGAAGAGAGAGGCAAAATAGAGAAGAAAAAGGCTAAGAGAAGAAGAGAGAGGCAAAATAGAGAAGAAAAAGGCTAAGAGAAGAAGAGAGAGGCAAAATAGAGAAGAAAAAGGCTAAGAGAAGAAGAGAGAGGCAAAATAGAGAAGAAAAAGGCTAAGAGAAGAAGAGAGAGGCAAAATAGAGAAGAAAAAGGCTAAGAGAAGAAGAGAGAGGCAAAATAGAGAAGAAAAAGGCTAAGAGAAGAAGAGAGAGGCAAAATAGAGAAGAAGAGAGAGGCAAAATAGAGAAGAAGAGAGAGGCAAAATAGAGAAGAAGAGAGAGGCAAAATAGAGAAGAAGAGAGAGGCAAAATAGAGAAGAAGAGAGAGGCAAAATAGAGAAGAAGAGAGAGGCAAAATAGAGAAGAAGAGAGAGGCAAAATAGAGAAGAAGAGAGAGGCAAAATAGAGAAGAAGAGAGAGGCAAAATAGAGAAGAAGAGAGAGGCAAAATAGAGAAGAAGAGAGAGGCAAAATAGAGAAGAAGAGAGAGGCAAAATAGAGAAGAAGAGAGAGGCAAAATAGAGAAGAAGAGAGAGGCAAAATAGAGAAGAAGAGAGAGGCAAAATAGAGAAGAAGAGAGAGGCAAAATAGAGAAGAAGAGAGAGGCAAAATAGAGAAGAAGAGAGAGGCAAAATAGAGAAGAAGAGAGAGGCAAAATAGAGAAGAAGAGAGAGGCAAAATAGAGAAGAAGAGAGAGGCAAAATAGAGAAGAAGAGAGAGGCAAAATAGAGAAGAAGAGAGAGGCAAAATAGAGAAGAAGAGAGAGGAAAAATAGAGAAGAAGAGAGAGGAAAAATAGAGAAGAAGAGAGAGGAAAAATAGAGAAGAAAAAGGCTAAGACAAGAAAAAAGCTAAGAGAAAAAAGAGGAAAAATATGAGAAAAGAGCTAAGAGAAAAAAGGAGAAAAGAGCTAAGAGAGAAAAAAGGTAAAAGCGGAAAAATGTTCAGACAAAAGAGAAAGAAAAAAGCTAAGACAGAAAAAGGAAACCACATCAACAGTACCCAACAAAGACACCACCAACACTTAACACGCACCTCTCACCTCTCCTCCGCAGCCTGCCGTTCCTCCACGAGCACACCAGCCGAGCTACTCGACGCCTGAAAAGCACAAGGACAAATATCGGGTCTGTTCGCCGCTCCGGCCAAACTCCGGCCCGGGAGCAGCGGACAACCTTCAAGGATCAAAGTGCGCCTCTTACCTCACGTCTCTCGGCACCGGCATCCACACGCTGACCCTCAAACCCCAACACCGCTCCGGTCTCGGCAGCTGTTCTGCCACATCTCCACGATTGAAGATCACGCTCCTTAAATTCAAAAAGAAAAAAGGGGTGTGGAGGGGGAAAACAAGGGAAACAAACCCATCCCATCCCGCTCTCTGCCACCGCTGGAGAGAGCGGGACGCCCTTCTCGGGCGGCTCAGCGGCACAGCTACGTGAGCCCCAAGAAGAGAGAACTTGCTTTGTGCCTCTCAAACGCTCAGTGCCTCCGCCATCTCACTGGTTCCACATAATGACGGGCTCCGGGGCGGCCTTTGAGGAACCTGCAACAGGACAAAAGGCGTTTCAGCAGCTCTTTGCGTTGCTTCTTACTCCCGCTGACCTGAAAAAATAAATACAAAAACCTCCATTAGCACACAGTCATTGTCAAGCAGCAACATTTTTATTTACAGCGCTGCACACGCTGTGTGGGGAGGGAGCAACCCCTCCTAGCCTGTGTGCCGTAAAGACACACTTGAAGAGTATTAAGAGGGACAAGTCAGTCCTTCAGACTGCGCCAGTTCTTCAGACCTTAAAATAAAATGGTAGCAGGATTAGATGGATCATCTTTTCTACAAGGCCGCTATACAGGGCCCCACAAGGAGCGTACCGCTGCCGGTCTACCCCCAACACGTTACTTACCTGCTATACTAACCCAGCCACAACATGAGGACCTCGGTCCGAGGAGATCGGGGCGGGAAGCCCGAATCTCGGGATGATTGCTCCCGTCGATTCTTTCGTTACCTCCCGTGCCCCCTCAGCGCTGCAAGGCAATGCCTCCGGCCGCCCTGAAAAAGAAAGCGGTTCACACTCACATATTTCGGTACCCCCCCTTTTCGAGGGAGCTGCCGTTGCTGAACGGGAACGTTTCCCTTGCCTGCTCGTCCCGACGAGACCTCGGGGCCTGTCCTACGATTCTGCTGTAAACTTACCGCACGTCGCTGTGAACGGCGGCGTGTAAATCCCGAGCCACGATCCGTTGGCTTTCGCTCGGCCTGAAAAAGAAGAGAACCCGTTTCGGCAGCCCTTTGCGCCGCTTCTTATTCCCAGCGGCGCCGAGGCTACGCAAATACGGCCTCGTCCTTCTCGCTCCTACCGGAAAGATCGGGAGGAACTCAAATCCTGGCTTAAAAGCCATGGAAAGGATGACGGCACCCCGAGACCGTGCTAGCCGACACTGCGCTACGACTCGGGGAACCGAGCGGCAGCCGCCGCCGGCTCCGGGAAGCCGGGGGAACCCGACGGGAGCCCCGTGCCGGTCCTCGAACGCGGCGCCGGGAGAGCCCGGCGGCCGCTTCCCTGGCCTCGTACTTAACCTGAACGCCGCACCGGATCTCGCTGGTCTTCACAAGGAAACATCTCGGCGCAGCCTGAAACAAAACGACAAAGAAAGTCACACAAAAGCCCAGCTCCCAGTTTGAAAAGCACCCCCCCAAAAGCAGCAGCTCTCCACCCTTTTCGGCTCCAGCGGCGTGAAGACCGGACGAAGCGACGCGTCCCGCTCGGACTCCCGGCAGCAATGAATTCCAGGAGCGGTCTGATGGCCGCCGGCTGCCTCCGGGGGAGCTTAAGAGGCTTTGCGGCGAACACGCCCCCGGCCGCCCACGAGCCTCAGCTGTGCCCGGGCGGCCGCGGCCCCGCCGCATCTGGGAGCCGTCGGCTCGTTAGCGCCGGTGGGGCTCGTTAGGGCCGGCCGGGGAACCTGACAGCTACACACGTGGGCTCTAGATCTCAATTAGGAACTTCCATTACAGTTTGGAATAGAAAAAAACTTCTCGCCTCTTTGTGCGATTCACAAACAAGTTCAATGATTGTGCCTAACTCAAACGGATCGCTTTGCGTCTCACGCGACGCCGGCTGCGTGCCGTCTCTGCTCTGCTCCGCTTGTCAGAGCTATCGCCCAAAGCCACGTGTAGTCTAAACTTTGCCATGAAACGGTCTGTCATTCCATAGAATAAAGACAGACGACCCGAAGCAGTTGCCGGCGGGTTCCTCTCGAGCCTCCTCGCGCCTACCGATCGCCGGCTGATTTAAAGCCGCCGAAAGCCGCGGTGAATAAAACGGAACGGGCGAACTATCGTGAAGGTACGCGAGGGGACCTGTGGGCCTGCGTGTGCTAATGCGGGATGACAGAGGCCGGAGACGGGATCTGACGGCGTCCTCCTTCGGCTTGCGCGGATCGCACCGTACGGAGGAGAAGCGCTTTTTGGCTCCCGACCCGGAGCCGCGAACCGATCCCCGATTTTTGGCTTTGCCGGTCGGCGGTCCGCCCCGGCGACGCGGGGACGACGTACGGAAGGGATCCGGACTCGTCTTGTGCGCGACCGTCTCCGTCTATGTGCTGTGCCGCAGCGTCACATCGTCGTTTTTCCTTCTATACGCACGCTCTAATTGCACGATATTGGCAAAGGACGGTTGGATGTATTCGCTCGCTGCTTAATGATGCTTGCATAATTGGTGACATACGGGACTTTAAGGAAGACTACACGCAATATGCTATTTGTCTAATGAGAAACTCAAAGTGCGTCTTTTTGTGGTTCGTCACGAGACCGCTGAGAAGGCTGGAATTAGTGACGGTCCTGTGTGACTGACAGAAAGGCTTCCTGACATTTTATTGGCGTAAAGAAATAAATGGATTGAAAAAGCTTGCGTTACTTTTCGTGGAGGTACAAGAGCTAAGGACTCTGCAAGGTATCTGGCGTGATCTAAACAAGAGTTACTACGAGTTCAGGAACCGTGGTCTTGCAGAGAGTGAAACCTCTCACCCGTGATACATTACAAATATTGCTCTGTCTATACAAAAAGGAGTTCTGAACAGTGTCCACTTATTAGGGCCCGTGAAAACCTACAGTCAACCCAAAACCCGCTTTGGATTGAAGATTTATTTCCTCAGACATCATAGGTACATGCTGGCTCTATTTGTTATATCTGAAGTTCTTTTGACTCACTGTAAATTTCTGCAGGTAAAGTAAGGCCCAGGAAAGTCAGAAACACCGACTCCCCTTTCCCAAAGCAATTTCTTCTGAAATATTCCTATGTTTCTGTATGAAATGTAGTTAAGAGTGACTGGAAACTGAAAGGGATCGCCTTAGGATGCATGGAACCACATGTTAATATTTGGTATACAGAAAAATATGTCTACATAAAGTGCAATGATTAACTGATGGCCTACTCTAGGCGTATGTGTTTAAACTAGTCCTCTCTGGATTTCTATTGGATTGAGCCGTGAGCAGGAGAATAAGGCAGGCAATGCAGCTTTTCAAAGGTACATGACAGGTTAATTTCAAGTCACAAAAATTCTTATTCTTTTGGGTAATGTTATCAACTGCATTATCAGATTAGAGAACAACCCAGTAACTTAAATGTGCTATTGTTACTCCCACGTAATATGATACATGACAGAGGACAACACAGAAGGTCTGTATAAAGCTTTGGTAGAGGGCTCTCGCGGCCGTAATACGATAGAGCTCTCCTCAGCATAGTGGAAGGCTAAAGGTAACAAGCTGAACTAGTGAAATCATGTAACCTGCTGGCAAATGAGTGAAAAGAGCTATTTTCAACCTGATACCAACTTACACTTTAAGTTATAAGGTGAGGGATGCTGTAGCACGTGAGCAGAGGTGTGTTTCATACGACAAGAGAGCAGACAGCAGGCTGGATCACTGTCTGACTTGCAGTAAGTTAAAGGAGTTATGTTTGTCCTGGTGAGGCCAACTGCTGGGAGGTTTTTTTTTTGCTATGTGGAAGATATTATACAAATATCAGTTGGTGAGAGGCCAAATTTGGGCCTGTCAGCTTTGACACATCTCTTATAAGATTCCAAACCATAGAAACGGTGTGTAAGGGAGTTGTAACAAAGGAGAGGCTTTCAGTTGATTCACAGTTGTCAGCGTGGCACATGCACGAATCCCTCTGCAGAAAGTTTTTTCAGTATATGGGTATGTCAGTGAATGTGAGGGCAAGAGGTCAGAGCGCTGGGACAAACAGCCACACGCCAATATGGTTACATACAGCTGAGTCCACTTTATTGCCCCAAAAGCCATACTTTAATAGCAGACAGACAAGGGTGTTAAAAATCACACACGCTAATTGGACAAAAGCTACTGCAATAACAACCCTAAAACCCCCCCTTCAAAGCTGTGAGCCATTCATTCTTTTCCTACAGGTATCCTTGGTTCTCATGCTGTTTATCCTGCTCCACAACTGCTGCTCTGTGAAGTTCTCTTGCTCCATAGCTGCTGCTCTGTAAAATCCCTCCTGGATTACCACATCATATATAGACTCTGATGGGCTGCCTCTGCAAAGGCTGATGTTCTGAGGGCGTGCATTACCTGTCATCTTGATGTCGTGGTGTACGGTCAACAAAGTACAGTTGGAAAGAGTACCACAGTGAGATAGCAAAGGAACGAAGTAAGAAAGAGTGCTCACCTGCAGCTAAAGATTTAGGCTCACAATGAAAAACTATACAAAGGAGGGAGCTCCAGAAAGAGATCCTTCCTTGGTGGCAGTCAGACCTTGAATGGGCTCTAGGAGGTGAAGTGCCTTCACCTGTGCTCCCCTGGCTGACCCAGTCCTTGCCGCAGGTAATCGATCGGTGGTTCAGGCCCTGACTCAACAGTGCTCGTACACGTGGCAAGGCTGACGCTGTCTATTGTGAGCTCTGGCTAGCTGGACACGAGTGAGGTTATGGCCTGATTTAGCTTGTGATGGGCATGCACAGTCCAGAATTAAGGCTCACAGAAATGTGGCTTTTACGGCCTTACCCAAGTGATCCTGTCTCCCAGACCTGCTGTGGGACAGACATCTCAGCTCTCTGCACTGCCAGCTTCAAACGAACAAGTCATTTGTGTGTCAGTATATATAGCATGCCTCGACTTTGGGATAACTATTGTGGTTTAGCCAGCCCTGCTATAAATAAGCAGAGTCCATCTGTGGTCCCGAGCCTGCACTTGCAAAGCCCATCTCCATGCTGTGCCCCTTTGAACATGGCGTGCAAATGCCCTGGGTGTTGCAGACATAAATGGTTTGTGAGCTTGAGGCACGCTTTGAGTGAGGTGGGCGTGCAGTGTGAACGCTGCTGAACCTGGTCCTGGGAGCGGGACAGCAAATACAGAGATTCAGAAACAGGGAGAGGCTCTTCTGTTTTTGCAAGCCAATGTGTTTTGAGAAGAAAGAACTGAAACCACAGCAAGTGCAGTGAATTCAAAACAGGCAATCGCTCAGGACACCACAAGAAGTTATGTTTATTACCTGCAAATGGGCTCGTTTGCTATCGAACCACCTTAAATGTGCTGTTAAAAAACACTGGTATAAGTGTATGAAAACTTAGTTGTGCCCTTTTACTGCTTTAATCCCCCTGCCTTTGCTGACAGGTATATGATGTGATAGGGTAGGAATGGTTGATAGTAACTAAGAGCAATAGCTCACACTGGCCAGAAAAGAAGGCAGTGTCTGTGTGAAGATTTGTGCTGGGAACTGTCATGTGCCAGTAAATCCCCATCTCTGCTGTTTCTCCTCCCGTGTGCCTCCAGTAACATCTGGAACCGATGCCACAAGATCGACTGAAGTTCACCTGCTGAAGCGTGGAGACCAGAGGATGCAGAGACAAGGAGATCAATTGTGGGAAATGAGAGACACATTATCTGACAGAGGACAGGTTTTGCAGTATTTTACCTGATGAAGGCACTCAGACTCTCTCTGCCATGTGCCTTGAGATGCTCGGTGGGCTGTTTTTTGCCATTGGGGGTATCAAGTTTAAGGAGATGTACCCTGGCCTCTCTGATAAACTTGGTGGCTCCTAACCGGCTGGCTTACTGTGAGTATGGGACGGGAGCGCTGCTACAGAGTGAGTGCTTACGTCTCGTTCCCTTTGGAAATCAGGCTAAAAATGGCTGCAACCAGCACCTTTCTGTTCTAGAGAGGAGATTACTGACAGCCATAAATGTCTCCCAGCTCTGTAATCTCACTCAGAAGTGTTTCTGTCATCTGTGTTCCCCAGGCAGTTGTAATATGTGCGACTGCCATCACTTTGCCAGCGCTTGGAGAGAAAAATACTTCAATCATGCTGTCTAGCACAGACTTGGAAAGTAAGTGTGGGTGTGAACATAGGGGTGTTTTGCAGGGATCCCCACCCAGATTTGGGATGTATGGTACAGACGTGTCCACAGAGCATGGTATGATGGGGTCTGTTTCTCTTGCTTTGTAGTGTACTGATGGCCAAATGGTATTTTTACTTGTTTAAAGTGTCTAAATTGTTGGCTGGTTTTCACCTCATTCCCAGCCTCATGCTGTGGGTGTTACGGGTGCAGCTTCGAAACACACAGGAACTGTTGTTGTCCAAATGGTGAATGGCAAGCAGATTTGGTTAACTCCTTTCTGTACTCCTGCACGCGTGACTGTCAAGCATATTTCCAGCAAGACCACTGAGAGATGCTGCCTGCTCCTCCTTATGATCACAAGCCACAGCACTGCCGACCAGCAGAGAGTTCTGGAACAGCTGGGGAACCTCTGCCATAGCTGCTTCTGCACCTGTACAACACTCAGAAGTACAGTCAGCAAGATTTTGTTCCTTCGCAGCTTCACCACCTGCAACGTCACGAACTGGATCTGCTGCCATTAGGGTTTCGATTCCCGAGTCTGTAAAATGCAGTAAAAATGCATTGAGGCTTCTATACAGTGCTGTGGCAATCTGAACTCATCCACCCCCAAAGCACAACCGCCTTCAGAAGAACCCCTCCCAGCCCAACAGCCCCTCCCAGCCCCACACAGCACATTTCCCTGCAACAGCACGAGGACAGATGACTGCACCAAAACCACCCGACAAGCGATGTTTTTTATTGGCAAATTCTGCTGATGAGTTTCCTTTGATTTTTTTATTTTTTTATTTTTTTTAACTCTCCTAATGTTTACACATAAAAAGAAAGGAAAAAAAAAACATAACAAAATACCCCAACAACCAATCAACATTTCGGGTAACATTCCATTCTGCAAACATTAAAATTACTGAACATTTGAAAATAAACCCAAAGGGTAGCAGTTTGAAATAGAGATTATAGGAGAAGGCAGGTTTGGGGCCATCTCAGGCAGCCCTGCCAGGAGCCCAATGGAAACGACGTGGACAATGTGCCGTTGTCGTCATCCAAAGCCCTGTCGTACATTCTTCACAGGAAAACACAAACCAGTTGGCATTAAACCCGACGGTGCTTTCTCTTCCCTTATTCTAAAACTAAGTCATGCTGAAAGTTATGGGGAAAAACGCGGCTTCAGCATCCAGCTACTTCATCACACACAACGGTTCCTACTAAGAGCATATCCAGGTTGAAACACACACACAGATGATTTCTGTCATGAGGCTAATGCTTATGGGGTGCAAAATGCAATCTACTTAAGAAAAAAACGTCACTTCTTGATGAACAAAATATTATTTTCAGCCTTTTGGACAAACTCTAATGTGTTTCTCCTGAAGGTTGCCAGGGCATTTCTCACCACTGCCACGGATAAGGTGACTGATGGTAATCACACACTTTAACACAGGCTGGCAAGATGTAGCGTTTAGCGTGTTTTTTTGTATCCAGAAGTCCTTAATTCATGTTGTTTTTTAGGCCCCAGAGGCCTTGTACAACGCAAATCACACAAGTCAACCATATTGAGTTGTAAATTGGTATCAATGGCAATATTGAGGTATTCCACAAGAAACATGGCTCTGCACCTGAATGTTCCTCTCAAAAAAAGGAAAAAAAAAAACATCCAAAGCCCTAGCTGGAGTGTAAGTCACGTTATTTAAGATCCCTCCGTTTCCCCACGTTCTACCCCTTTTGACCCAGAAGGACATACTTATTTCCTCATGGGCACAGCGAGCCTTCCTCCTCCTACCACTCCTCCTGGAATATTCACCTCAGGGCACTCACAGGGACAAAGAGGAAGGTGTTATAATCTAGCCAAATCAGAGAAACACGTTCAGATACTGGTTTCGGTTTACTGACCTTGCGAAGGTGCTCTAAGATACCAGCAATCCCCTGATGTTCAAAATAGCAGCAGTTTATCCTCTAACCTCGATTCTGTGAGGACGAGCCTAGGGAAAGATCTGGACCAGCCAGTCCAAAACCAAGTTAGTAAAACATGCTCTTCAGAGTTTACATTTGGCTTATAATAGAACCGTACTGACAAAAGGCTGCTCCTGCCAAACAGGAGACGCTGCTCCATCACATGAGCAGATCCCTTAAGGAACGCTCACCTGCATTACTTTTGGGGTAGGGTTGAAGGGGAAAGGACGGATGTCATCTTCAGCTAACAGCTGTTCTCCTTGGAGTAGTACATTCAGAGGGTTATTTTCCACAGACCAGAGCTACTGTGCTACTTGTGTAAACTGCGTCACTGTAACTGGTAACGGTAGTTTGCATGAGAAGAGAAAAACCTTTACAATGACTCGCAAGAGAAATACTTTGCTATCTCTGTATTTGTTAACAAACCCCATATGCAGTAACATTTTCTAAAGTGCTTCTTATCAGTTACTTTAAAAGATTAGACTTGCATTCTGCAGCGGCGGAGGTTCCTAGCAGTTCGTGGACCGGTAGATAGTTTCTGATGTAACAAAAAAACAACCCACGACGTATGTTGTCTAAGCAAACGACGCTTGCTTTGACAAACGTACTGAAGTCACGGAAGTGCAAAACCCACCACTTCTTCGAACATGGCCTTATGCTGGTTTATTAACACAACTTTACATCCTTAAGAAGTATTCTACTTCAATTCCAAGAGCTGGGATTAAATAACACAAATAAGATTTGAAATCTAATGAAGCTATTGCCTATTTTACCCTGAAATAAAATAGTCTTATGATTCGACTGGTGCAAAAATCCCTCCGAACACCTTTGTTTTATTGGCAAAGTCATTTAAGGTCACTTTTGCTTCCAAGACCATCTTCTTCCACGGTTTCCACTGAAGGAGTTTTGCTTTGTAATGGCTTGTGGTTCCACAGTGATTTGTAAATGAAAAGCCTACTACAAATAACTCTACCATAGTCACTAAATTACAGATACCGTCATGAGAAAGTCTAAAACTTACAGTGTTTTGTTTTTTTCTTTAAATTCTCAGCAAGACACAAAATTCCAGTCCAGTCAAAATGTTTTCTTTGAATGCCATTTGAAATGGCATTCAGAAACAGCTGCCGTGCCTTCTGGGTGGAGAACTTAACGCGGCGCCCCAGTGTGCTTCTTACGTGGTGTACGGATACGGTACGCCGAGTGTACCCACTGTAGTGTGTAGAAGGGCCCCGCGGGCACAGCCGTTTGGATCAGCTACTCCTATGGATATAGTGCAGGAGGATTTGAAACTGCGTTAAGAGAACCGCAGCTGGGTGGCACCTAGCAAATGTTGCACTTGTCTGTTGTCAGAAGGCGTGACGCAAAGCATCCCAGACAGCAAGACACAGAAAGCATCTGTAACATTGTTCGCGTTCTGTCCAGTAGCCGTTTCCACGGAGGTGGTGGTTATTGCTGTGACAGTAAAGCGCTGCGGTTGGCCTTCATCTTCTCCAGGCGTTTTACTAGATGACCGTTGCTGACTTCGAGCTCTTCAGTTTTGTCCAGTGCTGAACGAAGCTGAAGTAAAGAAAGAAGCAGAAAAAAACAAACAAACAACCCTGTGAGTTTTACAGTGTTTGCCCTTTCCAAAGATAAAGCAAAGATTGTAGTTACCAGCGGTAAGTGACAATACTGCAGGAGCTCCCTTACACAGTAAAGCAGCTGAAAATTCCCGGTAGCGGAGTTAAGGGTGAATGCAGCACAGCTGCCTGCGCTGCCGCTTTGAAGGCCACACACAGACAGTTTCTAAGCACAGTGCCAAGAACACAAACTATTTACAGAATGTGGAACATCTGGCTCACCGTTTGCCTTGGCTTCAGAGGCATGGATGCTCAGAGGTCTGCTGGGTGACGTACACCTGTCTCAGTGCCTGACTTTAGCATATCTGGGTCCCAGAGTTACAGGAACAGCCTTGACTTTGGTGCCCGGCCTTAATTTTGTATAAACTCCACCAAAGGAGAAAGCACCAGACTGCACAGAATAACAGCTACAAAACACCCTGCCCTGCTATGGGTGCCAATGACAACACAAAACAGATTTTAGGGCTTCCCTCAATTTGGGACTTGCTAGTAATTAGACTGGCCCTGACAAAAAACAAGCGCTACTCTTTTTGACAGAAGGGAGGAACGGGAAGAGATGGGGGCAAAAGTGCTCTGGTCTAGAGCTGCTATCCACAGGAGAAAACAGCAACGCAGCATTTGGGACCCTTTTGGCCCTGGGCAGCCTGCCTCATTCCAACACAGCATCCTAAACAACAGAACTGTTGCAGGTGACTTGTTTTTGACTCAAGCCATTGCACTTTGTGGAACAGACTTCTATAATGCCTTTAAAAGTACCAGCCCCAGTGTCTTAAAGGGAGACTGTCTCATCTGATAAGCAAGACAACGAGACAGAAGGGTAAGATCTACAAGAGACCCCTTATTACAGCAGCACAGCAGAAAGAGCTATTTAGTTTTTATGGTACAGAGAGCCATATGGAAAAAACCCCTTAGGAGGCAAGCATGAAAGAAGCTGACAAACGTATCAAAGACTGGCTGTAGCAGCTGCTTAAAAACAACATGAAGTTTGGTAAAAGAAATAAGGCCGAAATGATGAAGAGCTTGAAAAGTATGCTTTAAAAGAGAAATACGGGCAGAGTCTGGATGGGCACACAACAGGAAAGAGGCATGAACAGATCAACTGAGCGAGGAAAACACATTCAAAAGGAACAATTCACATTCATGTACAGCTTGAGATTAACGTGTAAAGCTGAGCCACACGAGCAGCACCTGAGTTTCCTACAATTACATTTACAGTTACCTCTCTCTGTAGTTTGCGCTTCTCTGCTTTCAGTTCATCTTCTACTCTTTCAGCATTCTCAGCAGCAGTTTTGTACCGGGCTACCTGACCTTCCAATCGTATTACCTACAGTAAGTGGAAATGTTTGCAATTAAAGATTATTCTGAAGCTTTACTCTTCTGCTGATAGTTCAGCAATAACCAATGACAGTTGCTACATTTTTTACAATCAAATGCAGGCATGTTTTGAGAACAAATGTATCAAAGCAGCCACGGTAACTACCTCCAGACCTTTTATGTATCCATGTTTCACGTTCTTCCAGCAACAACAACAATTACAACCCATTTACTAAATATAGCCATTTATATTCTGATCACGAGCTAACAGTTACATCTGAACAGTGCTGCTCAAACCCCACATTTACCAGCTTTCTCATGTGCCAGCAGCCATTTGAAAAATGCCAGCAGCTAGACACATGAAAGTATTCGGAGGAGCTCAACGACTGTTCCTAGTGCGCATTTGTCACACTTGTCTTTGAGACATTTTCATTTGGTGGACATGAATAATATATTGATATCACCCCAGAGATAAAGGAAAGTATTCTAGCCCTTAGCTTCAAGAACCTCAGTGCTCCAACATTCCTGCTTTTTATTTTAAGGAAGTCACACTAATTAAGATTCTGCTAAAATACACTCCCTGCGTTCTCATCAAGAGTGAACAAACAGGACAAAAGGGGAACTTACATTCTGCTCCAGTGCCGTTATCTCTTGCTCAGACTTGGCTAGTTTAAATTTGAGATCACTGATCTGTCTGTTGGCATCTCCTACAAGAATTGCAGATTTATACGAGATGTCACAATAAGGCTCAACAAATCTGTCACAATATTTCCCCGCTCCAGGAAACTACTTGTGGCAGCGATAGTGCAGCTCCCTGCGTTGGGTCTCCCTCCATACCGGGAGCTGCCAGGTAAACCCACTCAGTGCCTGGCAGCAGCTAACCCCAACCCTGCCAGCCTGCCTTCCGATCACTCAAAGCAGAGTTAACCGGGTGTGATATGGAACTCATCCTCAGCTCTCCTGCAGAACATAAAGGAGATTTCCCATCCCTTTCTCGTTCGATGCATAACAGTTCCCTCACCTCTAGAAGAGGTGCCTGGCTGGCTTCCCTTTTGAAGCTCCCTTAGGACCAAAGGCTCACTCTTACATCGGGACGCACGTTCATTGTACAGGCACACTGTCTCACCTTCGTTCAGGAGACAAAAAGTTCTCTTATAATGAAAACACGGCTTACTTTGGAGGTCAATCATGTGCATGTCTGTCCCGTTTTCCAGAACTTCAACCTCAGACTGAGCATTCTCCAACTTGCCATTCTTCTGCTTTTCTTCCAGTTGACCCTTTAGTTTTTTAACCTGAGGTACACAAGACAATTATTAGAACAAGACACTCATTTCAAGACTCTCTTCACTGTTATGAAGCTTTTTGTTTCCCCCAAACTAAATTAAAAGAAAAAAAAAACCTTTTTTCTTACATTTCCCAGAAATTCTTTCCGCAAATGACTCATCACAGTTTAAGTATCAGCGCTTATACATAAATTTGGGACCAAGGATAATATGAGGAAGAAGAATGTTTTATAAGAAAAGCCAGAAATGTTCTGTATGCACGTTCACATAAAACACCCTTAGCAACCCCAAGCTGTGACTGATCGTGCATGAAAGCCCAGGGCCAAGGATACTGTCCATAAATGGAGGCACAGAGCACAACGCAGAGGAACAGATCAGCTCAAATGTTTTTAATAGAGATTACAACCACTGTATCCTGTTATCTGCGGCAATTACTTTAATTGTTATTTACCGATCTACTGTAATCCCACCAGCATTCTCTCCAAACTGCCTACTGCCCACAGAACCAGCCATCAGGAAGGCTTACACTTGGAAGTAACATTGGCTTTTCTAATTTCTGGACCACATTTGCTTTTTCCCCCTTTGGCCTCACTCAATCCAAAGTAGCATTTTCAGGAGTTTTAGGTGGCTACAGACAGCAGCCTGGAACACTCTGAGCACTGAATGTTAGCAACACAAAATAGGCCCCTGAGTCATCTGTTTCACACCCTGTGTTAACGCACAGGAGAATTCCAGGGGGAAACAGCTGAGTCTTTGGCAATAAGAATGCAGCACATGTTCTGAAAGAACGACATACATATACTTTGTTAGGGGCATTTTGGTTTCCCAAAGTCGTATTATTTTTATCACACGTGAAGTGAACACACAGCATTTCATTTCTCACGTGCTTACCTGGTCTAGTAAGGACTCTCGTTCACCAATGAGTTTTTTCAGCCTTTCTGAAAGAGAAAACTGAAAGCTCAGCGTTGATTTCGGTGAGCCACGCGTTTCAGAGTGTCTGATACAAGAGGGACCCGTTAAGGTTAGTTAAAAACAATAAAGGTAGTTATGCACGTACCACGGGAAATGAGGCCACAACGGGGCTGGGAAGGGGCTGCAGCCAGGGGAGGTTATGTCATTCTCACAGAGCATGCTTGTCACGGCACCCGCTGCATGCAAAGAGGCTAATCTTCTACATTAGGTTAGCATGCAAGAACTCTAGGGTCAAACACAACTGCAACACAAAATCTCACAAATCTTTACAGTTTAGCACAATGAAAACACCACAAACACCTATCATCATAGCTATGCACATTCTCAGCACTGAAAATCCTCAGTTCAAAAGGAACACTGAACAGCACGACAATGGCGTAGTGCTATCTTCAGTACTATCACAAATAAAACATTTATCCATTAAATAGTTTTCATTTCACACACAAGAGCCTGGTAAAGCATTATTTTCTCTTTGCTCTTCATAGTCAGTTATCCCAGTCAAATGTCAAGAAGGCAATCTAGATTCGTTGTGCTAGACCTGAACTTGGAAGTACAGCAGATCAGCAAACAGGTGTGCGTGGCACTGTTTACTAAAGAACACAGTACAGAATGGACAGCTGGAAAACAGCAGCGAGTAACCAAATCACTTTTTCTTCTTTCCTAGTCATGCAAAACGTGGAAGCATTTCAACAGGTACTGTAAGAAACAAATGATAACTCACATGTCTTGTGATAATTAAAATCACTCTGCCTCATTAATTAACTGCCCGAGCGTATTCAGACACCTCAACAGAAGTACAGCAAACGTCATCGTTCCACATTCTTATCAGAAAGGGACATACTGACCTCAGATAGGTCTACCTCCACAGGTCTGGCACGTATGTTTATTGCAGACTTATTTAGCTTTGACACACGTGCTCATTGCAGTTTTCTTTAGTTTCCCTCCCTTGCCAGCAGGCAGCCAACTGTTCAGACCCAAGGCGGCAAACGTGCTCAACTCCACCTCTAAGGTCCTGCCTGTTAGCTGTTCAATTGTTAAAATGCAAAGGTCACACATGAAAGAAAAAAAGACTTCTGTAAAGGTAAGGAAGTTACAGCCCAGTGCCTTCTTGCTGAGCTTTTTGTTTTCTCGTTAACGCAAGGAATTAAGGGAGTAAGCAGTCTGTATTTGATCACGTCATGGCGAGAGCTAAAGTTTTCAAATGAAACTCATGCTGACACACGTGTAGTCCATTCATTGCATGGAAAGTCACTCCCATCCTGTGAATACAAGTTCTCCATATCAGCAGTGATTCCAGGATCTTTACCTTGACTTCCGATGCGAGACCCAAATACAAATAACAATATAACACCCCAGTGCTTCACTTCTGTGCGTTCTGAACCTCCTCAAGCCCTATCCCCTTTCATTGCCATTTGTATCAAATGCTCTTACATGTGTAACACATGTGCACTGTCACAAGGCAGAAAATACCTTCACATTTGTGTAAACTAATGAGAAAAACAAACAAACAAAACAACTGTAAAATAATAAGACAGTTTCATCTGCCTATATGGAAAAGAAGGGAGACTGAAGACCTCTGTAAAAAGATGACGGGAAGGAAAATGAAGTCCAATGAAGAAAGCAAGGAGAGCAAACAGTAAAACGAAGGTCACAGATGTTCAGATAAGCATTGGTGCCACAGCTCAGCAAAGATAAAGAAATGAAATTACTAATGGTAGGCAAACAGAACAAGGACTGATGCAGAAGAAAACCACTAAGCCACTGTAACATTAGCCCAAACTTAAGGGACTCGAAAGACTTGAATAACTTATTAGCACAACCGCTGCTGCGGGGTGAAATATTCCTACCTAATGGAAGGGCAGGTGCCGGTCACAGCAGGTAGGGCACAGTGCCGTTCTTTCTGAGAAGAGAACAGGACGGGTGGGATGGTGGCAGCTGTGGTTACAAGTGTCTTCTATTGCACAGACTCATAGAAGCCACACAACCGTTGCTTTGGCAAAGCAGCTGACTCACGGCGCTGCTTCAGCGGCAAAGCTGACCTAATATCCTCTAATCATCCACAGATACCTGGTGCCTCTTCCTACTCTGAAGACAGAGTGCAAATGGGATGAAGCTGTTGATAAGTTGAATGATTTGCATGGTCTACCCAGTAATTAATGTCAGTGCAGCTGAAAAGGGTTAGCTGTGCTCAGAAGGTGGAAAGGCAAGCAGTGAAGGCTGCGACCCCTGAAAACACACCAGCAGCTTCCAGCAGCTCTTCCGATCAGCTTGCAAGGACCCGGCAGCAGGCTGGACAATAGTGCTTCTCTGGAGCCATCCATGTATACTGGATCATTTAAAAAAAGAATAATAATAAAACAGAATGCTTTGCACTCTTCCCCAGAAGAGGGAAGTTCCTGGGCAAGCATGAGGATAAGCACGAGAGTTAGAAGGCGCTGGCTTTACAGCACTGATTGTGAAGGTGACAGCAGGAGCACTCTTTTAAAGGGACTGCTGACCAAGGCCTTTCACTGTGACTTGCTGAATATGAAAGTTACTTCAGCTACTGCTTTTGAAAGCTTTCGAAGTTAACTACGAATTCACAGTAACACATAAATCTAGCACTCCAGGCTACGTGTGCCCCCGGGACTCAAACACAGAACCCATCCAAGTGTTTGAAATTATTGTGAGATCAAAGTCCTACACATTGCAACCAGTGCTCACTGCAGCAACAAATAAGATCCCAGCAAAAACTGAAGAGCTAGAAACACCGAGATCACCTCCTTCTCCGTGATACCTGTCCGATTCCAGAAGGCAAGGACCAGCTGCCAACACCGGTACCCAAGAGGCGGCATTTGGCAAGGTACTGTGGGACGAGAGCATGCACAAGGACAGTTAAGACTAGTGATGTCATTTCTTTCCATGACTTAGCTCTACAGTGGGACTTCTCTAAGGATGCCGTATTTTCTGAAGTGGAAAAAATGGTTCAAAGTAGGTCTTCGTTAATTTCCCTTTAACAATCGGGCAGCACCCCTGTTAGAAACAAACTCATGAAAAACAGAGGAAATGTGGGCAAACGCCTCGTTTAAATGAGAGTTGCTTATAGACCCATCCACGAGTTTTGGCAAAGTCTGGCATGAATTTAGTTAAATATATAACTGTGTTTAACATTTAAATATACATACATTTTGAACACTTTCAACATGAAACCATATATTACAGATGAGTGTGGCAAAGAAAAAAATCTTACGTAAACAATGCCGTACGGTAAGAAACGATGCTTTAAAGAACCGTGACTCTTTAGATTACAATTAGGTGTGAGCCCTCGGTAAGAACAACTGCCGATACTTACAGAACCCATACTGAAGCTGTTCTAAGCCGGAGAGAAGCCTTACGAAAAGAGTTGCAGGCTTACAGCCCTGCCACAGACGTACAGCTATGGTCTCATCAAACACTAAATGTCCTCAAAGGCTTCCCGTTCCTAACAGGACAGCTCTGTCATCTACGCAGCACAAAGCAATAAATCTAAGAAAGAAAGCTGTAGGAAAAAATGCTTCTGAAGTGAGAAGGATCTAAATAACGCTTTCTATGAGCTTTTTAATAAAGAGTGCTCCGGACAGACAAATTGTAGTATAAAATATGTTTATTTTAATTATATACAGCTCAGTACACTTTGATACACATCTTGTAATTTTGCAGTCTATTTGAACTCCATTCTCTTTGTAACATCGACAGAACCTGCCGTAGCCTCCCAGCTCCTCAGCTTGCATTCCCTTTGCACGTTTATCGCTTAACACAACCTCAAACTAATTATTAATGATGCAAAACACGATCTTCCTCCCGAGCACGATAACAATGCAAGAAGAAATACATCAGTGGGTCAAAGCGTCTCATCAATGCTGACAATACAACATAATCCAGCTTTCCAGAAAGGCACGGGGGCTCATATATGGAACAACAGCCTTTGGTCTGACACCCATGAGGATTAAGACATCTAGAGTTACCTTCTCTCCAGGAAAAAGGAGGAAAGACCTCTTCAAGCAAAACATTCTCTCTTAATATTTGCAAAAAACACATATAATGCAGTAAGGAATGCAATGTTAAAGATCTTTGGTTTGTTTGTTTTTTTGTTTTTTTTTTGAAAAAATATATTTATATATTCATAGGTACAGTATTGGATAGCAAACCTAGGCACGTTACGGTGTGTATTGACACTTTCTTAGGAAAAATACAAAACCCATGTGAGATAAAAAGGCCTACTGCGGTGCAAAGTGCCCAGATGAAGTAAACATGTACATATCTGCTCCTTTCTGCAACCTATGGGTTGCATTTCCTTCATATCGTGCATCATTCCCCCAAAGCGCTGACTTAACTCACAGTGACTACCGATGGTTTGGAATACATCCATCTCAGAAACAGAAGCACACAGAAAGTGGAATGACAGTATCTTTTCTTCTTCTTCTTTTGCTATGGAGAAGGGCTCCTAGGCTTTAAACGTTCAACAACAAATGCTAGCATTAAATCTAAGTGTTGCTGATCGCCCGAGTTCCTCCATGACAAAGGGATAACATACTTACTGTAGGCCCTATTGCACATACAAGTACATTCAGATAATCTATTTTAACTCTAGGCTAAGAAGTAGGAATTGCATATAAAAGCTCCTCAGCAGCAGTTATCGACACAAGGAGTACTTTAACTGCAAAAGCCTGATCAGTTCCTTTGTGAAGCTTGCTTTGTTTGGTGACAATCATTTAACCTGAGACACAGCAAAACCAAACCTCTGGATGATTTTTTGTGGCTAGGTACGTCAGTGAATAATTTACTATTTGCATTATCACCAAATACATGACCCAACAGTGTATTATCAGATCTACCTGCAAGGAAAAAATGAATACCTTAAGAGTACTCCTATATTCCTAAGGGCTGATGCATCGTGCAAAGTGCATGCTTTGGTACTGAGCCTGATCAAATGGCTTCTAACTCCTACGGCCCGGGATTCAGAACTCAGGACATTGTACAGTCATCTCTGGATTTGCCCTTACCCTTCCTACCACCTCGCAAATCCTCTTTGCTTTCAGCCCTGTTACAGCCGGCACTCTCCAAATCCTGTTCTAGACCACTGTCACCTGGTGCCTTTTCCACTTCATTAGAATCTGATGCTTCATTTCCCTCTGCCGACACATCGGCCTTCTCATCAGTTTTCAGTGCTGACGCTTCCTCTTGCGAGTGCCCTGTTTCTGACTCGTTGCCTTTCTTACGCTGTAAGACATCATCTTCGGTCAAGGTGTCACTGGTTTCTGTTTTGCCAGTTCTCTCTCCGGCTTCACCTGTTGGGGCGGCTTTTCTTATCACGCTGCTTGTTCCATCATCCTCTTCACTCTGTGCCTCAGCTTCTCCTCCATCGCGTTTTTCATCAGTTTCCAGTATCTGTTCAGAATCCTCATCAAAATCAAATGCGTCACCTTCATCTTCTTGTTCTTCCTCTGCTTGGCCCTCTAGTCTAAGTTGCTCGTTCACGCTTTCATCCAGCTCAGCTTTCTGTGCAAGAGAATTATCTGTACCTTCCATAGAAGTAAATCCATCATCCTGCTGGTCTGCGAGCTCTGACTGTTTCGTATCTTCTTTACACGTTTCTTTATCAACTTGATTCTCGCTAGGCACACTGTGACATACAACAGACTCCTCTTTAGATTCACCTTCTTGTCTGACTACATTCTGTGCTTCACTTTCTAAAGAAATATTTTTCTCATCCTCTGAGTCACCTGTTGTTTCTTCGCTGCAGTGAACCATTTGAAGCTCTACCTTTGGATTTAAGTCTTCTGTTCTACTGCGTTCTAAGTATTCTATTCTATTTTCCTCTCCTTTCCCAGACTTGTCTCTCATTTGCATTTCTGTTTCCTCAGTTTCATCATCTGTAATAACTGGGTCTAAACTGGTTTCCTGATGTGCCATTTCTTTCACAGTGTCCGTGTCTGGCTCTGTTTGATGCAGTGCACTTCCTTCTACCTCGTTAGCGGAGCCCGCAGACTCCCCTGATGCCTTCTCCTGCTTTTCTGCGGAGTCTGAATACGCCTCTAAGTTTCCAGTCAATACTTCCTCCTGTCCATCTTTCTCAGCAGGTTTAAGTTCTGTGTGCTCCTGCATAATCTGTTCCTCTAACAATGCTACCTCACCATCCTCTGAGGAAACTGGCTGGATGTGTGCCTGATCCTCTCCCTCCTCGTTTGGATCTGATGGGGCATCGCTTCCACATGACTCCTCCCCTTCAGAGTCTGTGGAATCTCTTTCCATTTTCTCACCTGCACTCCCAACCTCGTTTTGTTCTCCAGCTCTATCACCTCCAGTTTCATCTGCCGTTCCATCAGTGTGGTCTTTGCTTTCAACAAGAGTTTTCTCTAAGACCTCTGTAACTTTGCTTCCAGCAATTCCTCCCGAGCACTGGAGTGTTTCAGCACAGCGCCCCACATTTACCTCTTCACTTTGCGAGTCCGCTAGCTCTGGTAGCCCTGACTGGCCAGAAACCACCTCACTGCTGTCACCTGCACTGTCTGCTGCTTGCTCTGCTTCATTAGCACCCAGTGCACGGCTAGCTTCCACATCCTCTCCTTCTTCCTGTTGTAGAGCAGCTTTTTCCAGTTCATGCTCTGCACTCAATTCACCGTGCGTTTCCTGATGACTCTCAAAATCCTGACCTTGCAGTGAGCTCATTTCTGAGTTCTGAGTTGTCCTCTGGTTTAAGTTACTGTGTTCAGCCTCCCTGCTAACGGGCTGCCGGGCTGCTGTGTCTGCTGACTGTGTCTCCTTTCTCAAATCATCTGCATCGCTATCATCACTTGAACAAGCATTCCCTGACACAGGTTTACACAACTGATCCACAGCCTTACAGAACCTACGATCTGGTAACATCGCTGTTGACAGAGCATCAGGTTCTTCAGTAACGTTTTCTGCCCTTGTATTTTCATCAGCATGCAATGTCTGTACTTCCTGTTCCTCAGACTCCTCTTTGTGTTCCTCACGCTCAGAATTCTGCAAGATTTCTCTTTTCCCCACATCCTCCACAATCTCATTTTTCATGTCCACTTCCTTGGCTCTGCCTAAAAGACCATTGAGAAAGTTGAAGGGACCGCACCACGGCTCTTACCTCCCCGCTTAAAACCCGAAAGAGAATGAATCAAAGAACAGGTTAATGGAAGATCAACTTTTGCCAATTACGTGAGGCAAAGCAGCGATTGCATTAGTAAGGGCGTGGGCTTTTTTGATCAGTGAAATTCACCACCACAACCCTCTCAAAGTGAGAAAAGCCCTCTGCACTGGCCTGTGTTTTTGTCATGTAAAACATCTACGCTCTTGGCCTCATGAACTACAGCTCCCAAAGATGAGAACAACTTTGTTTCAAGCAGTGCAACTTAATAATTTCTTCAGATGTAACTCTGCAACTGCATAGATCACATTTTCTCAGCACTATTTTCAACAGCTTTAGGCCTAATGTCACTCTGCGCATGCGAGAGTGTGTCTGATGCCAGCAGAATGAAGTAAACAAGAGTAACTCAGCAGTATCTCATTACAGGCATCATCAGTGTTTAAGTGTAGATAAAGTCTGACCGGCAAGCAAACGTTTCAGCCGTTCAACATTACCAACACAGATACTTAGTGCCACTCCATCCACTCAAAGGGATGGGGAATTCTGTAGGTTGGTTGTTGTTTCTTCCAACTTTACTTAGAAGCAACAGGTACTAAAACAACACTGTGGTTTCAGTAGTTAGCTTTCGAGTCTATGTTGTACCTGTTTTCAAATAAACAGAATAAGGAAACACAGAGAACATATTACATTCAAATACGTACCCTTACCTTGGTTTTGGTGCTCCATATTGTTTCCATACAAAAACAGAGCGAGGAAAAAGCAGCCAACGGCAAGATAAATTGCACTCGCAACCGTTGGCTGCTCACTGCTATTTGCTACGATGTCAATTTAAAGCAGTAACAACAGAAATTCACTCCCTTTCCTTGCACTATTATAACAGGTCTCTGAGTGGTCACGCAGCACAACTAGATAAGGAGGAAGGTTTTGCCAACCAGATTTCTCCTTCCTTACAGCATCCGTCAAACTTAATGGCGTTCATTCCATTATAAGAGGCTGGAATGCTGAAACAGTAATATGAACTGCTCAACAGCACGACATACCAAGAATAAAGAATCCACGCACCGGAGCGCTGTAATGGTGACCACCATTTCTGTTCAGGAGATGCCGACACTTCTCAGGTAGTGCAGTGAGCCAGCACACAAGCTTTTTACGGGAAGCTAAAATGCATTCAGTCTGATTCTTTGAGATACGTGCAGAAAAATGCTGAGTGACAGCGGGAATACTCGGGGACAATTCCGAGTTTACATAGTAATCCAAATGACTGCTACTTATCTGTACCATGTGCTGTTTGTATTCTCACCCTTTGTCACCTTGAAGGGGGACTGAAGTCTGCTTTTGCAGGAAACAGCACAACAGACTCGAAGCGACAATAAATATCATGCGGGAAAATGCATTAGGTGACGTGAAGCACAAGTGATTCAACAAGTGGCATGCTGCGTGACGTGTTAATTGTCCCAATAACAAAAGCCCAAACCCCAAGCAAAGGTGAATGAGTGGACAGACAGACAGAAAGATATGAAAGAATAGCCAGCGCTTACCTAGCATCCCGTCCCCTGCTGTCTTTAATGCCTGCGGTGCACCTGGAACAGCTTGAGAAGAATCCAACTGTCCTTCGTTATTGAGAATGTCTGATGCCTCCCCATTGGTAGCTATGTCGGAGTCTGGGATTATTCCATGTTTCTATGGAGAAGCAAAAGCAACGCTTTAAAGCCTGCTGCTCAGTAAGAGCAGGATCGTTCACATGTTCTTGTCCTTGACATTCTGAACAAATAATTGCTTCAATTGCTTCATTAAAAATGGCTGGAAGTCAGAAAATAGCACAGAATATTACAGCTAAACATAATTCCGCTGTTTAAAGAGCTCCTCGGAGACAAGCCTCCTACAAAAGCAACAGTTTAATGCTGAACGTTACAGTCTATTCTAAGAGCTCACAATCAATATCGGGGAAAGGACTTTATCGGAAAATGCCCGAAATGGCAGCTTATAGGCAACACGACAAGAGTTCTTGCGACTCAGCTCCGCTCAGATTTTCTGCTAAAAATGCATAGGAGGGAAAGGTCAGCAGTCAGTAAGCAGTAAGCTTCTCTTACTCCTCTTGCATACCTTCAGTTGCTCCTTCAGCATAATCACTTCGTCTCTAAGGTCATCCCGCTCACTCCTTATGGAATCAAAGAAATCTTTCTGCCTCTCTAAGGCCTGAGTTCGTGACACAGACAGAGTGAGGAGGTGTGAAGAGAGGAAAGGAGAAAAGTAAAGATCATGAAAAGCAAGTGTAAACAGGAATGAGCAGATTCAAGATATTCACGGAGTCGTGGAAGTGACACGTGAAACAAGTAAAGTTCAGAGTTTAAAGGACCGAGTTTGCACACACACAGACAAGCTTCAAATCCAAGAAATGCACAGCTTATTCAGTAATAATAAGCACCAGCAATTCCTATTAAAGACACTCGGAGTCCAAACCTTCATAAGAAAGCCTTTAAATGAGGATCTACTTTTCCCTCTTATCCGAAGTGATTCCCATGTACTCAGACAAGAGGATGAAAGCAGGCCTGACATTTTAATGGTCTATAAAGGGCTATTAATTGCATAGGTTACCACGACGGCTGCATTACATTTCAATCAACTTGAAAACTGCAATTAAGTCATCTTCAGACTTTGGGACGTACTGCATTGCAAAGGTCTAATTTAGAATGGAACCCGCTTAGTATTTCTTCTATAAACTCACAAATAGAACAATGACAAAACTCAGACACTCGAGTTTCAAATTGCAAGGAGATACTGGAAGTAAGCAGCATGATTTATTTCCCCTTCTACATTCAGAAATTCTTCCAGTATTCATTGTTAATAAAGAAAGCGATGCTTCTCTTTTAGAGCGTGTTCCCAATTGACTTTGATAAGGGGTGGTGGGAGGGCATGAGAAGCAAGGGGGAGTTTGAGACTTTCATCCCCACAGGCCACAGAGAGCTCTATTGCTTATTGATCACAGTCCAGTTTCTGCTCGGTCTGCAGATTAAGTCTGAACAAGCAAAAAGCCAGTGCTGACAGAACAGCATTACAAATAACTCTTCCTTTCTCAATACGATGCACACAAAGGAAGCGCCATGGCAAATAATAACCCCCAGGTTTCAATTTTGGAACAGCTGCTAAGTTTTTCTTGGATTTTATAGTGTTGAACAAAGACAGAACGTGCTACTTGCTAGTTCACTGCTAATATACTAAGCCAGTCACAGCAAGCAGAGGCACCCAGGAGTATACTATCCACCAGGTTTTGCAAAAGCAGGCTCAGCTGAAGAACGACAATGCCACTCTCAACACATCTCAGGAGTTGACAGTCCTACCCCTATTTTTTTGTCTTTCCACTCTATTGTCTCCTGAAGATCAGAAATTTCCCTGACATAGCTCTGCTGTTTCTGTTGCAGCTGTTGGATTTCCTGAGAGACGGGAGCAAAATGAGAAGACAGAAAGTAGGGAACAGGTTACCAAAGACAGTCGAGATGGCAGCGATGCCAAAGAACAAAACAGTCAGGTGAAGTAAAAAGGTATTGGCATGCACAATATGATAACTTCTCACACGTCAGCTAAATTCTGACCAACCCTTCCTAAGGCAAGCTGGCTATTAGCAAGCTTATTTATAAAGTTAAATAGTTGCACAGCTTTCCACTACATCAACAGCTTATTTCACATTGTGGACCATGCAACTTCAGATAATGCTTAGGAAAATACTGTATCTGTAAGTTAGCTCTGAACCTGCTTGCCCTGGAACACCGCTATTTCTTCAGGCGAGAAACTCGAGAAGGGAATAAAATTCCTTCCTTCCCACACACGTACTGCTAACTGGGCACACAACAATCAAATAAACCATTATAAAAAGGAAGTTACTTACTGCAAGCATTTCGTCTCTTTGCTTCAAAGCCTCTTTGATTTCCTTAAATTGAAACTGCAGTATGCTATGAGCGTGCTTCTCTCTCTCAAATTCCTACGAATGATGAAAAATTCATGAGATGTAATCGATCAAAAACAGCATCCCATGAAAAACAGGAGGAAGCAAGCCTGGCAACCCAGAAAATGCTCACTGCCACGCAATTCTTCAGTGTGCTTCCAATCACAATCCCACAAAAGTAGATGTTCCTTATTGGATTACTTGTCCTTTTCCCAAACAACTGTTATTACATCAAACATGGAAGTGACAGACATCATTTAGCCAGCCTCACAATTTGAGCAGCAAGATGCCAGTGAACAGCTGTTACACCCAAACCCTACTGCCTTCACAGATGAATGGATGAGAATTTAACCCACTCTTGCTATGTGAGAACAGCACGGAAAATTCACTGGACATTCAAGACTTAAAAAAAACCCAAACAAATGAAAAGCCGATCCCAAATCAAAACAAAATAAAAAGACAACCAGTGAACCAGGCAAACCCAACCAAACCAGGCACCAAATCTCGCAGGCGCTGTGTGTTTTGCAGCACACTATAGTAAAGTGCCCCCAGGCTAAAGGGACAGCTCTGAGAAGCTGACACAAACCACGGATTTCTTATTTAACACCAACTTATTAGCTCTCAAATGCTGAATTTGTGCAAAATAATTCAACACTCAACCCTGCAGCTGCTTTGACTCTATATGAAACACAGCTGTCTTTGGAAGAGAGTTTCATGCATTAAAATACTCCAGAAGTTACCACGAACAAAATCTTTACGTTTACTTCCAGTATACAGTACAAAAGGATATATGATACTAGAGGAGTACTGTGGGGTATCCTTCCTGTATTAATCATTCCTTCACTTTAGAAACTGCTTTCTGAAACAGAAACTAAGGGAAAAATTCTATTTGTATGACTGCGAGCCCACAGCACGCTGCTATATAAAAAATAACTCATTTAAAATCTTGAATAGTAATATGGTTTGATCCCCTCAAAGATATCCGTCCCCCAGGAGTCTATATAAGATACCACCGCTATATACATACTTTACTCTTTTCTTCATATTGCCTCCTGGATTCTGCGAGTTGTTCCTCTAACTCTAAGAGTGCATCCTTCAGGGTATCTACTTGGTACATGAAATTTGTTTTCTCGTTGTCTAGCTGAGCATTTGACACCATCGCCTTCTTATATTTCTCTTCAACTTCAGCTAGAGAGTCCTGTAAAGAATAAGCAACCACAGTGAGAGGTCAGTTACAAAAATCACTCTGCCAGCCAAGACCTGAAGCGAGACAATGAAGGTATCGCACCACAAGCCTCCCGAGTAGTCCTGCTGAAACCAGTGCTAGTCATCTGCAGGACACACAGCAGCTGTCCCAAGGTGAGGATAACATCCCCTGCGTTCCCACACGGCTTCTGTTAATGAACAAGAAACCTTACCTTGGGATGGATTAAAATGTTTCCTGTTCTCTGCTGCTTCAGCTCCTGCTTTCTCAGGGTTTTCTTCCTTCTCCCTCCTCCCCCTGAACGCTGGCAGCAATAAGCAGCTGATGAAGATGACAAGCTGCAAGTTCTTTTTCTTTAAAGGCAAACTAGCCTTGATTTGAGTTCATTTTAGGTAGTCCAATCTCACTGGGGTAGGCTTTAACCTAAGGCAGCTTAACAGCCACTTCACGCAATTTCAGTGTGAGGCAGGAGACACTGATATCACTAACTACGCTAACTCAGGAACTAGAATTTGCTGTGAAAGCTGCAGCTTTTGTGATGTGACGCATCATTTTTATGTTTCCTAAATCCCTTTCCATCTTAACAAGTTTACTCTGTAAAATACAAATCCCAGTGTCCTGAAAACCCATCTTAACAACTCGACCTGAATATAAGAGACTGAGATGTTTATAACAACAGGCAATGGCAAAACAAAGACCGGGACCATTCCCCGTGCTGCACAGTCCAACTTGAAGTACTTCATTTTTAATACAGTGATAAAGGTCTTACATAGGCAAAGCAGTGAAAAGATGCAAAGACGCACAGACTTTTAGTTTCCAGAGCAAGCGACTCTTCTAGGAACTTCAGCACTATTGGAATTGCTCCTATAGCACGGACAACTTCCATATACTTCCCATTCCATTCAATACACAGAACTGGGGTTAACAGTCCAGAACACAACCAGTTTAGTTCACATTTCTATGGACAAATAAGAGCATTTGTCTTTGGGCCTATATAATTAGTCGCCTGAGACACAGGTTGTGTTTTGACGCACATTCCAGCCCAAGGATAAGAAATGTCACACACAGGAAAGCAACAGAATTTGGAAACAGCGGAAAGATTAATCTCAGAAATTAGCTGGAAAGGAAGTATATGCAAGTAAGTTAAGGTAGTCGCTGCAGCACTCCTACGGCATGCTCCATTTAGTTTTGTTAGCATCAAGTTCCACCAGTTGGGCACCTGGATACCTTGAGACCAAAGCTAAGCCAGAATTAAATACTGCTATTGAGACCTGCTGTGGCTTGGGCACGAATCACCACAGATACACATTAGTCGTTGCAACAAACTCCTTTCCAGCTTTGTAGGAGTACTAAGTGCTTCCTTGGTACCAGGACCCAATTTTGGGAGGATTCCTGGATTATAAAGCTATTTAAAAAAAAAAAACAAAACCACAACCTATCGATTTTCACTTGCAAGCAAAATGATTACCTTTTCAGAACATCAAGTAAGACATGCAAAAGCAATCAGCAGCCTTTCAGTATGTATTTGGAAGCACTGCTCACCACAATCGACAGACACTAGACACTTCTGGTAACGCAATGTTTTCCACAGTTAAAAACCTCTCCCAGAAGAAAAGTGTGCAAGGTCAGTGTTACGTCTCACCCTGGCTGTGTGACTGTTTAGCTGGTGTTAATTAGCACGCTTCACACTGCAATAAACCAGTACCTTCATTTCTTTCAGTCCCTGCATGTATTTGCCTTCTACATCTTGAATCTGCTCCTTTAACTCATAGATATCCTGAGAGAAATGGTGAGAAAGGTCAACGATGTCACTGATACTAATGGGTACATGGAAGAGCAAGTACTCACAGCCTTCATATAAGTATTTCTACCACAAAGTTAAGCAGTCCGATCCTAATCTGAAGCCTTGCAAGAGGGTGAAACGTCTCGGTTAGAAGTTTATCCTAATTCTTCCCTTCTTGTCTGGAAAAAAGATGACTTCAACAATAAGGCCACTTATACAGCTCCCACTTCTAGGCCTCAACAAGGACATGTCCCAGACAGAGCCCTTCTCTACCCTTTTTCACTGATTATCACCCTTTTTGGGGAAATCTGATAGCACAGTCAAAGCTAATAAAGGCTGTAATAGCACTATATAAAAAAAACAACTGTACAAAACCCATCACATTAAACGTAATCGTAAGGCCTATAGTCTCTCCTCTTTGTCCTTGGTCACGACCACATGATTGTCTTTCAGTTGTTCTTATATGCTGAAATTGAACAGAACTGCTTGTATCTGAGCTCTCCAATAGACATCCAGATATTTTAACTTGTCGTAATGTCTGAAAGTTAACGGAACTCACGTTTCCAATTTAAAAACAGATTTCAGAGTGCAGCCTTAAAACAAACTTTAGAAAAAAAAACCAACAAAGAGTTTAGTTATGGACTACCCAGGCACTCAGACTGAAAAAAAAAGGCATAGTAACACACAATTTATGCTGCCTTTAAGAACAGCTTACCTTGATTTCTCTAATAGATGCCTCCGTATCTGCTGAGATGGATGTATCCCCGCTGCCTCTTCGAGAAGAAGTCCCACCCAAGGAAGCTAAGGTTGCTGCTGACAGACTTGAGACAGTACGTGCTCCCTGCAATCACAAACAGTTAAATTGGGTTATGGTGTATATTTTCTTCCTAGAGGAAATTTTTAACACACGTAACATAGACTATTTATCTGTTGATAAAGACAAATGACAAAACAGCAACTGTTTCTTTGGCACCTAACTGGTCTCTAATGCCACCAGAAACATCAGAAACGAGTGCTAAAAACAAACCCAGGGGAATGGGGGCTGTTGCTACTCAACTGCTCAGCAAGGACAGCTTTAACATCAGGCCAGGAAAGAAGAACCCATGGATTTCTGTATCATACAAGTTCCACTAACATCTCTCAGGAAGAAGAACTGAGATCAAGATTTAGCGAGAGGAGGCAGTGAGAAAAAGGAGAGCGGAGCTAAACATCGCTATTTCTGTGCACAAATTAGCTTCTAAGTTTTAATTCTTAATTGGACAAAATCTTTAGGAGCTAGAACCATCTTGCCACATACTTTCACAACTCGTATTATGTTGTAGATGCTTTTGACTACTCTTCAAACTGTTCTGCTTTCATTTATATTTACCTACTCCACAGCAGTAGCAACGCTGTCTTAGAGTAGTGGGGGTAAGATCAATTCCTCACCGCTGGGGTGCGATCTTTGTTTTATTTCTTTTTATGCAATACCATCATTAATTGCTACTAAACAAAAACAATGTTCATATGGCTTAGCCCGAAGCCATTTCAGTGCTGTTTAATGTCAACTATTAACCCCTGAATGACCACGTCGTTTTCAAGTCTGCCTTCAAAAAATTTAAGGTGGCAGCCTGGTGTGGTGGCTGGCAACCCTGCACATGGCAGAGGGTTGAAACTGGATGATCGTTGTGGTCCTTTTCAACCCAGACCAGGCTATGATATGATTCTAGTAATAGAAAGCGCTGTTAGTTCACACTCGCTACAAGTTCAGATACAAAATCAGCTGTGCTATTGTCAGATCAGTTCACAAGATCCTTCTTACCTTCTCAAAATCTTTTTCTGGCCGCTCCTCAATCTGTAAAACAAAGGTCCAGAGGAAATCATTAGATAACGAAGTATAAGAGAAGGCAATACAATGTCAGAAAGGGGAATTCTTAAACCTTTGAGATACTTTTCATTGGCAGTTTCTCTAATGAGCCTAAAACAGCAACTTACTTAAGCAGAGAGATCAAAGCTGCTCAAATGAAAGGTGAGCAGACTTCAAGATTGAGACAGCTTCTTGAAGGTCCCGCTTTATGGTCTTGAAATAAATCGAAGCGCCTCCACCCCTCACTCCAAAAAACAAGGCCCCGTCTTAGGGTTGAAGGACTGAATTGCACCTGCACCTCACCCAAAGAGGAAAAAAGTAGAAGAGAAATGCAAAGCTCAAAAGCCCCAGTAAGTTCAGCGTTTTCCTTCTGTGAGAAAAGGTGTCTGACTTCAAGCAAAAACCCACGTAAGGCTGAGACGACTAAAACTGACCCTGCAGTCACATATCTGGGACCAGCTCAAAGTCTAAACAAACAGCTGGTCTATGATTTCAGAACTTCCCTGGGATTCACTGATTCGAATGACCAAACTTACGCTAAAAGAAGCCCAGAAGAAAAAAACCTGGAGCCGAAGCAGCATTTAGGAACAAGAAAATTACAAGGAACCAAGAGAACTTCAGTGCTCAGAAGACAGAGCAGGACCAATAAAACCTGGGCAGATGCAAGAAGCCCAGATGTCAGCTTCTGGGAACACTCAGTACAGCAATCAAGATTGTTTCCTGAAAAGATACTTCTCAAAAACAAACAGCTTACCCAGACCAAGAGCCTAAGAGAGCTAAAGAGCGATTTTGAAATGACTAAGAAAACTTCAGAGGAAGGCAGGGCAAAGCTGAGGTTAAGCTAAGAATGCATTTCATCAGAGAGAACTAGCTCAAAACTGCCATCTCTTTCCAATCAGTCAGCACTCATATTTTTCCCCTTGGAATTATACATGGCAATGTATGGATGGCCCCACTTGTTATGTTGCCCACAGTACCCCATTACTTCCATTCCTGGACACCATAAGTTTCATGTGACAGCTTTCCAGCCCCACCAAACACTGCTTTGCTGCTTAACAAGAGAGCTGTGAAGGTATAAATACTGGCGTGTTACCAGTATTTATACCAGTTAATGCATATATATATATATATATATATATATATACACCAGTATATATACCAGTTAATGCATACAAACACACTGTTTTTGACATCCACAAACTCCTACACTGTCTTTTGCAAAGCCTGCGTTCTGGCTTCAGGGCACAAAAGAAAACATAGCTTTTCTTCAATGATTCGTAGAATAAAGATAAAGAGATGTTTTTAATAAGACAGAAACCAAGATTTACTCTCTTCTTTAAGTGAAGCATCACACAAGTCAAATAAAAGCTTCTATTTACAAAGGGAAAGACATGAAAGGTGGTGTGGTGTGTTGATGTGCATGCAGTGGATGTTTCTGCTCGGCTCTCATTCCCATACTGTGATGTTTGCTGTGGATTCCTTGCAAAACAGTCTTCAATAAGTGAGACTTACAATAGGATGTAATCATTCAAAGCTATTAAGTAATCTCTTCAATGAGCGTGGTTTCAGAAATAACAGGACATTTCATTTTGCCCAGCCACTCCCTGCTACACACATCTATGAAACAGCCACAGCATTTTCTCCTTAGACTAAGAATCACTGCTGATTATTTCAACTGTTTTGAGCAAAGCCATTTCTGTCAGCCCAGCATCGCTTCATCGCAAAGATGTAACGTTATGTTTATAAGGCAGCGATACCACAAAAACTGCAAGGAGTGTCCTGTGAATGACAGAAGCCTGTTTTAATATGAGTGTTTCCCACAGCTCTCGTTCTGCTCACTGATGGAGCGCTTTCCAAGCACAGGCAGCCAGCAGGGGGAGCCCCGGCTGTTCAGCCTTCAGGCAGCCTTCAAAGAGCCCTCGGGCATCTGATCCAATAAGAAATCAAAGGACGTTCAGGAAAACCTCTTTATTTGAAGTGGCACAAAACTCTTGTCTGAAAAACTTACTCTCCATATTTACATGTGATCAAAAGTATTGTAAAGCAGTTAGACTGAAAACAAATGCTTCAGTTTCACCGTGCTATGCTTAGCATACTTGCTAACAGAGAAATTAGGAGGAATTCACTCAATGATATGTGACCTCGAATCGATGGAACATTGTCATCTTCTGTTTCTACAAGGCACGGGCACATCTCACACCAGATTATCTCCTTCACTGTCAACAAGTTGGGCAATTCATATCTTAGTGTACAAAAAAAAAAAACAAGGTAAAGGAGGCAATCTTCTGAGGAACCCCAGCACACACATCTGTGCTTTGGCAAGAGCAATAGGCTGCTCTTTGCAAAAAGAAGTGTAGTGGGATCAGAGTTCAGCCTCGTCTGAAAGTTAGCTCAGAATAAATCCTGAGCCGCATTACAAAGATGCCAGCAATATCAGAAGCTCACCGCAGCTGGAAACCTAAGACAAAATCATCCTGCAAGCCTATATATGGATATAGGCCCTATTTTTCATTGACACTGAAATCATTTTAGCACAGTGTCTGAAAAAGCATTCCTCTCCACACCACAGAGTTCTGGCTAACCCTTGAAGCTGTTCTGTTAGCAGCTGCTCAGTGCAGACGGTGAGCCCACAGCAGCACTGCAGTGTCTGACACAAGTGCCTTGAAGCCTGGTGGCAGTTGTGTATTACATCCCAGCTGCACACAGGAGAAGAAAAGTTAGCCATATCTTTAAGTCAATGGGCATCCCACATCTCTCCGCGCAACCTGTGCGAGTGCCTCATAGCCCATAATGTAGAAAGCTTCTTCCTTATGGCTGGTCTAAATGTCCCCCCTTCTGGTTTGAAACCATTTCCCCTTGTCCTGTCACAGCAGACGCTGCCAAAGAGTCTATGCCCTTCCTTCTCATACCTCTCTTTGCATACAGAACGGGCTCTAATCAGGTCTTCCTGGATCTTGCACTTAAATCACTTCCTCATAAAACTGAGGCCCTGGCTGTGACAGATCTAGTTAAGATCATTTCCTGCTCTTGAAGCAGTGCAGCATGGCCTGAAAGAAAAAGAGTAGCCTGCACCAAAGAGACAGCAGAGCAATCCATCCAGCAACATCTGCACCCCTCTGTCTGCCTGGGAAGGGTTCCCGGCTGTTCAGGGATCTTGAGTGTTTGTCTGATAGGAAGAGCCACCTTAACTGCAGCAATTAACACTGAAAAACACTGCTGAACTTTGTCAGGTCTCAAGTGGATCTGTCACAACTATCCTCGCTCAGGAATGCATGTAATGCCAAAGCTCGTTGTTTAAACAAACTTATCAGTGTTGGAAATAGGAGCGAGCACTGGAGAGGTCTAAGCAGACGCAGGCCCTGCCAGCATCAAATGTAAATCTTTTGGTGCAAGGAAAAGGTAAAGCTTCAGCACACAGATAACTGCTTCCATGCAAAATAAATCTGTTGCTGTCTTCATTTCATTGCTGGCAAGATTGCAACAAGCATCTTCAAACGAGAAATGCCGTTCACAGCCATGCTTTAATTCCCATCCCAAGGCCTGCCCTCGCTGAGTGGCACTGCATTTCCAGTCACAAGCTGGCAAAACTATTGTAGCTTTTGGCATGCTGCTTATAATGAACAGCGATGGGGGAAGAAACAGAATTCTCAGAGGGCATTTAAGTGACAGCATGTCTTACTCTTTAATTCATCATTCATTCACAAAGGTTGGTTCACAAGTTTCCCCTTCTCAATATCGTAATTCCTCATGAGAGTCAGTCAAGCTAGGGAATGGTTCAGTTCCATTCTTCTGCCTCACAAACAGAAGAAAGACCACATTTACCTTCTGTGCTGGGCACTGGTTTTCATCACAGCACACTGATATTGTGAACTACCAAACTGGTAGGTGACAAAAACTTGCTGGAACCTCAGCCTGTTCAGCACTGACTGCTTCCTGTTTCCTCGCAGACCAAATTCAGCGTGGCACCTCTCCAGTTTCTGTGCTGACACAACTAACCACCTCCACCCAGTTGCATGCAAACAGTCCAAACTTTAAGCAGAGAATTAAAGTAAGAAAAATCCCCTACAAGTCCCAGGAGGGACAAACTGTGTTCTGTTATTACCAACAGCAACTTGCACTAATGACTCAGAATGCATGCAAAAAAACACATAATGGAAGCCAACACCAACGTAGGGGTAACCAATTTAAGAACTTTAATCGTTATAACCAGGGATACCATTACTTTTGGGCTTGTGGGTAATTAAAATTCAGTTTTAAGGCCATTATTCACACACTTTATTGAGCACCTTTCTCAGATGGGAGGACACGGTTTGCTCAATGACCCTGCTGAAAGTAAGCTGCATAAATGTGTGGGCAGAGCTCAAGGCACCCATCCCCGCTACGCTGCAGGCACTCTGTGCAGTTCCAGCTGTGGAACAAAGCACCAAGAGTACACTTCCAATCTGCAGGCCACATCTGGGGGGAACTGTGTGGTGGAAGCAGCAGATATGACACCATTCATCACTGCAGGCAGCCTGTGCTACTGCAGAACACCACTCCAAATTTCCACAGTACAGCCTACCTCGCTCCTTTCTGTGCTAGCTTGAGTATCCAGATGTTCTCATTAAAAGCCACCGAGGCAGTAGATGTTATGATTACAGAGGCATGTTATGTGCTTTAATTCATATCACCATCCTGATCACTCTGCATCTTGAGGATGTGGTAGGCAACCCATAACAGGTAAGAAGAAGTCACAGGAGTTGCACAGCCTTCAGCCTTGCCCAGCCACAACCACGAGCTCATGATGCTATCCAAGCTAAGTATACATATCACCTCCAGCGCTTCATGATGCTAGAGACCCTGCTGTGCCTGGATAGCCCTGCAGCAACACCACCATACTGCTAATGGACAGAAAATGGAACGCTGCAATAAGTAGTAGGGTTTCCTGATTGTAACAGCTATAGGAGATGCAGCACTATCCATCAACAATGCAAACTTTTCCTCAGTATCCTTGCCCGCGTGCTTAAATCCCTATGCAATTTAGTGCCTTTACAGAAGAAGTACCCTCCGAGTTCCTAAAGAATGCTAATTTATTTTCCCTTCATTTTCCTAACTTCTCATCTGGTTCATCCTTTCTTTATCTCTAATGTCACCTGGATGGCCCAATTAAAAGGATCAAAAACTGTCTCGTGAGGGACGGCGACCTCTTTGTGCAGAGAGGCGCGTGAAGGACAGAAATGGAACAGTTTCAGAGCAAAGGAAAATAGAGGAGCTCACCACTGGACTGGCCCGAGCAGAGCTGGCTCTCGAGGACGCCCGAGATCCCGAACCGAGGTAACAGCTGTACTCTGAAGGCTGCCATGAGCAATCCAGGCACCAGCAAGCAGAGAGGAGAGAAAAGAATTAGGACTGGGAAAGGAAGCAAGAGAGAAATTAAAGCAATGCACAGTTACAGAAATGGTTACACGCAGCTGGACAAAGGAAGAGCAGTTAAAGTCAGAACAGACACTTCAAGTGTTAACTTGAAAAAACATGAGGCCAACAGTAATTCCAGTTGAAGCTTACCGAGAAAAGAGTTTTGATTCAGTTCACAGTAGGGCAGAATAAGAACAGTAACTTGTACTTAAATACCTCAGGACACCATTCACAGTCAAAGAGCTCTCAGTTTCTATGCAAAAGGCTCAATCCTACTCATCTTTGAGAGCTCTGAGGCTCTCCAGAGAGCTTTCTTGTTCGTCCGACATCGTGCACATATAAAACAAACCCATGTTCCACGGGCCAAAGCAATAACCAGCCAGCTCTACAGTGATTCAAGCAGAAATCGAGACCATCTCAGAGACTGGAGAATCCTCCTGGTTTTCCAGCACCTGCAGCCCTCACCTCCTGCCAATGAAGTATTTTAGTACTTCATAAAAGCAAATACCAAAACAGTGATGCAGAGCAGAAAGGGCTGGCTTGCTGCTGACAAGGGCAAAGAATGCACGTATCTTGCTTTCTTTTCAGAGCTTACGACGCAGTGGGAGTACAGAATGGAAATGAAAGTTTGAAGCAGCAGGGAAATGGACCTAGAACTTATCCTGTATATTAATTTTAGAACTACTCCCCTGTGTTGTTCAATTTCAAAGCAGCACCTTTGTAATCAATTAGAACAGGCTTTATAGAACATAAGCATACGTGAGAGAGTTACACACATTCAGAACTAACACAAGCGAACCAAGTCCCTTGGTATTTATTAGACGTACTGTTTCTCCTATTACCACTCCCTTTAGGCACTGTGAGCGCGGCCCTTCCAAAGGGTCATGTCAGTGCATCGGATCTCCTACACAAAGGCTGGCACCGAGCAGGGGAAGTTGGCAGCTCAGGGCAGCAACAAGAACCAATTCAGTCCCCAGTATGCTGAGGAGCTGTGTGACCTCAGAGAGTTTCTATCATAGTCCTTTGTTCTGGGATATGTAAACTAAAGAGTTATTGTACGTGTGATATGTGTCTACTTTTATTTGATTTGAAGGTTTCTCCATTAGTTTACCAGGATCCTACAGGAACCCCCTAAAACTACTACTTACTGAGACTCCCAGGCTTTCACTACTGGAGGTCTGCTTTGTTATCTTGCATCACGCACAGTGTAAATGAAGCTTACAGTACTGATGTATGATATCAGGGTAAGTGGGAAATAACCCTGACTGCAATCCAACACACTGAGCATGAAGCCACCCACACTGCATTACCCTCTGACAGCAGAGCAGTACTACAGGCTTCAGTGATGCTGAAATGCCCACTGGAAACACCACGGCTGTGACAAAGCTGTTCCATGTGAGGCTGAAGTCGAATATTTCAGCTCTCACACTTGTACAGCCCACCAGGCAACACGAAGCATGCTGGATGTGGCTCTGGGCAGCCTGGTCTGTTGGCTGGCAAGCCTGCACATAACAGGGGAGTTGAAATTAGATGATCATTGTGGTCCTTTTCAACCCAGGCCACTCTACGGTCCTATGAAACCAGAAGGGTGATAAGGCACAGTATCTGTGGCACGCTGCTCCCAGGTGAAAGGGAACAAGCACCAGAGTTGATTTCATCTTCAGACCACTAGCAGTGGGGCTTGTAAACAGCTCTCAGGCCCACCGTCCACTGGGAATTATTTCTCCCCAGTTTAGAATCGTGTCATCTGGAGCTCTTACTTGCAAAGGAAGACCTGTCATACAAAGGATGACAACCAGCTTAGTGCAGAGCAACCAACAAGCTCACTGAAGTGCAGGCAGACGGTTCCACAAGACGGCCACAATCAAACAAGGCATAATTGGGAAACACAAAGTAATTTGAGGCTTGAGATCAATAGCAGCAAGATTCACAGCACTCTTAATGAAGCAGCGTTATGCAACATGGGGGCCCTTTAACAGCTAACAAGGGCTCAGTGGGCATTCATGAAAGCTTGTTTGCTCCTCCAAGTCAACTACATTGCGAGTTTTTAAACATTAAATAAACAGTTATGCCTGGTTATGCTAACAAAGTAATGCTAGGGAAGCGATTCCTTTGTAATCTATATTAATCGCAGTTTGCTGAAGAAAAATGAGGTCTCAGCGAGAAAAGGGACTTTCCGCACTGTTTTGCCAAAGTCCCTGAGATAGAAGCTAAGCACGGGGACAGAGCTGAGGTCCCCTTGCTGCGGCAGTGACACTGCCTGGTGCAGGTATGCTGCCGGTAGCAGAGCCCAAGGCAATGCATCTCTACACCACGTAGGTCAGAATTTAGGATTTGGTGGAAGCTCATGGAATTTTGGTGCCTGCGTTTTGCTACAGCAGCAGGTTAGGAGTCTGTCACAGTCCATCCTAAACACTCCTCAGCCTCAAAAAGCCTGCGCTCCGGTAGAGACAGCAACTGAAGGACAGAGACACGACAGGGGGGAAAATGCAGAAAACATCTTACAGCACGAGAACTAGAGGCACTATACCGACGGCTCCCGCTGTAAACACTCTCATCATACACAGACGCCTAAAAGTAAAAGACAGAGTGAGAACAATACCAGCAGATCTAAGTTTGTGCTTTCACTCTGTAGCACTGCAGGCTCACACGGTGCAAGGACATGGGGGAAGGAAAAGCATCTCCTGCAAACAACGCAAGCAGCATGCAAGTGAAAAACTAACGCAGCCTGAAGTCAGCAGGCTGGGAAACCCCACAACGTACATGCAAAACCTGAATGATTCTTCCATATCCATCACATAGCCATGCGTTTCTAGCAGTTCTTCCGTCAGCAGCTCAATTGTTAATGTTACCCATGATCAAAATGGCTACATCAAGTCTTAAATTGTTTATTGTCTGTTTGATTTTCATTTCTTGTGCTTGCAAAACACAGAGAAAAAATAATGCCACATGAGCCCCAACGACAAGCTGGTTTTGCAAACTAATACTAAAAATGTATAAAGATGCACATAGGGCTCCAGTTCTCCCTGTGAGCATCTAGTTCAGGAAACAGAAGCAATTCTGCCTTGAAGTGTTGACAACTAAAACGAGCATCACTCAGAGTTTAGGTTTTAAAGAGAACCATGGAATTTGGCTAGTAAGGAAGAATTGATGTTGCCTCTGTCCGGTCCACTCTTGTCCATCCTGAGAGTACACTAAAACAAGGGTGACTGCCTGTGTCCCAAGAGAAGGACACAGGAGCACTGTAACTCCACAAGCAGCAGCTGTACGATTACAACGGGAGCAAGAGGAAGGATCAGCAAGTCTGAGTATACAAACAGCATCACACGCATGCATTCAGATGGACCAGACAGGTGACACCAGAATGTGAAAGAAATGGAGCCAACGAGAACTCGAGAGGTGGAAGACAGTATGTGCATGGCTGGAAGTGAGTGGCTTCAGTATTTGTGCTTCGAGCGTTAGTACAACAAACCCTGTAACTTCTGGCTGGCAGGGCATCGCTGTACAGCAAGGAGGGCTGAGGAAGACAAGCACAACACTTTTTGGCATAGAAAATGAAACAAAACAAAACAGGCTGCCTACAGCAGAATTCACAACCATGGTAAAAGGTTAGGATTATTACACTGCAACAGAAGGAAACCCAGCATAAAGAATATTTGTTGTCTGTTACGTAAAAGCGTTCCACCTCATCTCCTAAGACTGAGAATACCAAGCAGACATGCATTTCCTACAGGAAGGGAGGAAACCAAAGTATAAGAGAAGCACAAGAGTGTCATTTAATTTTAGGTGGTTGTTATCGCCTCCCAAGACATGTGAGCAGCAGCCAGAAAGGGTGTTCCTCCTCACTTCAACCAAAACCAGAACCAAAGCTACGTGCAAAGACAAGTATTTTAAGCAACACACGGTAAGTGACCCACACGGCAGCAAGATCACCTCGTGTGTTGCCACTTAGCACTGAGAAACCAAGTTATTCAGGATGAAGTTATGACTACCTACGTCACGGCACCTTAAAACAAACTGTTAGTAACCACCTGCACGATGCAGCACACCTCAGGTCAGCAGGCACATACTGCTGTGAGTGGGTATGATGCTCCAGCAGCAGTCCCAGCTCACAGGCCTCGTGCCACCCCCCAGATGTCAGGAGCCTGGTGACGCTGCCCTGTCCTGCTCACAGCACTGCTCAAGCACCAGCACACTGCTGCCCAGCTCCATCCACATGGAGAGGACAATTCAACCTCTCAGGGTACTGGAAAGCTTTGGAATTTTGCTTCTAGCACCACTTCAGGCAAACAGAATTGCCTTAAAAACTCAAGTCACTTAATTTTTCCTCTCCTCTTGCAAAGCAGTTGAGGCCAAAAGCAAGCAAAGTAACCGCAGGAGAGGGAGGAGCACCAAAGGAGAACTATTTCTGCCAACATGAAAATGGCTTGCTATTACTCTTTCCGATCTTAAAACAAATAGAATTTTTTTTTGGCTTTGGGAATTTTCTTTCTGGTTGCAGCAGTTTCACTAAGAGCTACGATAACTCCTGACAATCGGTGCAGCTTCATTTCTTATGCACGAGGTCATATTATCCAAATGAAGTCAGAGTGAGAAGCACAGGCCAGGCAAAACAAGTAGACAACAGACCCAGTTTCCATTCTGAGAAGAAGGCTGAGATGTGGAAGCATAGCCACTGTTGTGAAGACCCAGATCAGGGTAGTACGAAGCCTGCATTAATTGCAAACAAAAAGCCCTTGAGAACTCAATAACATGATTTTACACTCCTTCAAGTGGGAAGTAAAATGTAAATTAGGAGCCTAAGAATACTCAAAAGTCCATGTGATCACAAATACAAAAAGGTAACTGCATTAAGAAAACTGCATTCAAGATAAGAGGACACGTTAAAACTGTTTATATTTGTGAGGTAGGGACTTAAATGAAAGGTCTTTATTCCCATCACACCAAGAGGATTTTCAATGATTTTAATGGAAACCAAGCAGTGTTTCCCTGCATGTCTTTCTTATACACATTTTGCTCTTCTGTCCCTGGAGTGTATCATGGAATAATAAGGACACCATCAGAAGCACTACATAAGGCTTCTTGAACTCCCAACAGTTCAGCAAGAGGGCCAGCAGCAGGACATGCTGATTCGTAATGCTGCTTAAGCAACACTATTTCATCTTATCAACTCATGTAGGCCAACTGCATAAAACCATATGCACACATGCAGGGGAGTTACAAGTTAAGCTTTTCTGATGGGAATATTCCTAGCAATAAAGTACATCAAAGGTGATGACACACACCTAAGTATAACACTTTCGCTGGCCGTTCACCTTTGCAAGAACTTCCAGAACCTCTATATAATTTATCAAACAAATAAGTGCTTTGTTAAGCAAACTTCAAACAAACAGCATGCACTTTGGGAAGGTCCGAAGGCCAAGTGCACTGCGCATGTACAAATGCACATAGACTACTCCCAGCCTAGGGAGTCTCAGCCTTACAGCGCGACGTGAGGGCATTGCACAGGCTGCAAAACAAGCTCTGATACGCAGCACCCTCGCAGGCAGTGCCTACAAACCCTCCCTGCCAGGTGCCATCGAGATATTTCTTGCTCCGGTTCAACTTTTACCCAGTTTGGATTACAGGTTAAGCAATTCTGGCTTCCAAGTTGTATCAAATGCAGAGACTTCCTTTCTCACTCATGGCCTAGTTTTATTTTTTCTTTAAACGGCTTATTGCTGCACGTCTACATCTGAGAGACTACAAAACCCACAACATGCAAGGCAGGAAAAACCTGCTTCGCCACCCAAAAGAATTTGCTAATTAGATTTAATCCCATTAAATAGAGCAAGAGATTTTAGAGTGATATAAATCATACTACAATATACTAACCCTGCTAGATTTTCTATTCTGGGACGATCCATACACGTCTTCCTCATAACCATTGGTCTGTAATGGAAAGAAAGGAGAGAAAAGGAAAGAAAAGAAACCAGTGCAGACCCAAAAGACAAGTGTGCGTGACAGCCACCGTTTATGAAAAGCAAAAGCAGAAAGAACTTTTCAAAGCTAAACCAGGAACAGAAGTGCAGAACTAGGTCAGGGTTTCAAACATGAGAATGTGAACACTTGTGTCCGTCGCTATCTGTAAACCAGCCAAAAAATGTCAAGGATACTCCTGCTTGCCTTTTTGACCCTTTTCTTCTTGTTGTTAAGAAGAAACTTCTGCTTCCCCCATTATTATGGCACTGTAACACCTGTAACTCTTCAAACGCCTCGTGAAGAGAACAATGGATGAAAAGGAAACACAGGGGACAGGAGAGTGTAATAAATATATCACAGTAGTTACTTAGATTCCTGGCAGCTGAACACCTTAAAAAGCAGCAGATTATAGCTAAGAACTTAATCCTAAATTTATATTCGAGAAACTCTGTTCAGCTGACAAAGAATGATACAAGAAATCTCTTTTTGGCTTTCCCCAGTTACACCAAAATGAACCCCAGACAGCGGCCATCCATTGGTCAATGCTTGGCAAGGCAACACAAAGACTGCACAGGGTTTTAGGTGGTTTAGTTGTCCTCTGCACACTCAACATTCTGCCTTGCTGCCGCACGTAAGTTTTCTCTAAGAGGAGAAAATACAAACGTGCTCAGAGTGAACGAGAGATTCGGGGTGACATAGTTCAAGTCATTAAGCTCATCCTGAATCCATTTCCAAGCCAAAGAGATATCATATACTATACAGCTCAAATAAGAGATTAACATTAAACAAATCCATCTATTGTTCCAACCTTCGGGATACCTCCTTGTTCTCTGTATGCAGATAATCAGGCACTACAGGCTTCTATAGATCTGATTTTCCCTTCAAGAGCAGACAACGCTGTCCTAGATGGGAAAAGCCCAAACGAGATCCTTTCCAGCTGCTAGTTTTTCCAAAAGCTATTTTTCAACTAACTGCATCTCTTTTACAAGAACTTGATCTTGGCTAAGGTTTCGCTCAAGAATGTTAAGCAGAAGCACACCAAAATCCTTGGAGTCACGTTAGTTTCATCTCATGCTTCTCTTTAATGCTCTTTAATAATTACCTTGCTGTGGGAAATCATGTTGAATTGCCATGACTCGTTTTTCACATATCCAGTTTATCTATTGCTGTTACTGAGGCACTTCTCAATACAGTTAGTTTAATTTGCCTTGTTATCTTTTAGATTTCAAGATGAAGCATTACAGCTCTGGTCATTTCCTTCAACACTATGACCACCGTCCCCTTCTCTCCAGGGACTTTTCCAGCTCACATTTTTCAAACCAAATGCTCCAGTCAAAGCTCTGCAGGATGAGCTTCATCACATCTCGCTGCCCCTTGTTTTATGCTAAGTATCTGATCAAAACCTTTACGAAAACTGAAACAAACAGGATGGCACACTGGAGAGAACTATGAACTGACCATTCTCTCTCTCAGTTCCTTGAACGAGATTTCAGCTGACACCCTGAGCGCATGAAAGCCCACTACTCTTTACCTCCCATGCAAGTCTGGCTTCACAGTGCAGGTCCTAGTAGAGCAATTCTAGGCAAAGTCAATGCCATTAGGTTTCCTGAGAAACACGTTTACCAAAATACAGTATGGAATTGTCAAAATGTCACTGCATTAAAGGAAAGCCTATCATTAATTTCCTTCCAAAACACAGGCAACTGAGATCTCCCGGTGTTTCATCAGCTCAGCATGCTGAGTACCCTGTCTGGAAGCACTGCCACTTGCAACGTGCTGTGTGTTATAATGAATAAAGAACATCCCTATTTGAAAATAACTCCAATATTTGTGCTAACATTGATCAGACAGGGTGGGATGGAAGCGAGCTCCCTCAGCCCCCTGAATATTTCTAACTTAAAGCTTCAGCACCCCTAGCTAGTATACATCTAATTTGCAAATGCTGCGCTCCCGAAGCACTGCCTAATTACTAAGAACACAACTGCTGTCATTAATCAGGGCTAGCCTACTACTTTCATAGATGGAAAAAAATACTACTTTCCTTAGGTGAAAAGATTCAGTCTTTACTGCACATATTTACCATCAACTTTACCTTTTCCACTTGTGTAATGTTAAAGCCTGAGCTAGGTCCTGAGTGTTTCAGAATGCTCTCTAGGCACAACGCTGCCACAGACCTTTGGATCATGCTACATTCAGCAAATAAAGCAATTCCAGGCATTCCTGGGGACACAAGTCTGAGACTTGCACCGTATCCTTGACATTGGGCCAGTGTATTTGCTTCTCTAGCCTCATCACAGTACTTTTGTATGCAAAAATATCAGCCGAACAGTGAAGATACATACTGCTCTGGAGTAGTTCTTCCATTTGGTCCTTTCATTCTCTAATCCAGCCTGCAGTGAGATTAAGAACGCAGGGTGAAAAGATCAGTGAATTTGCATGCACACACTAGAGCCAGGCATGCACAGCACCGAGCAAATCCATCCGCTCAGCATCTCTCCAGCTCTATAGAACATGGCTCAATAAGCACACAGGAAAAAAACTCAAATCTCAAAGTCAAACGGTCACCTATTAGAGAATATTGTTCACAGTGATGATAGTATTGTTAAATTTAGTAGTCGCAGTTAAAATTATTCATGCTTGCTGGGTTAAGTCAATGTACTGAGCTACCAGCTGTCTGTACTTACTACATCAATACATCCACGCAAAATCCAAATGCGTTTGGACTATTTCTGTATATAGGTCACTCAAACAGATTCACTGCATTCCTAATCTGAAATAGGGCAGGGAATGAAGAAGAGTGGGAGAAAAAAACAAAACAAAACAAAACTGCTAGAGTTTGTAAATCCATTCTCCACCGTCTGCTTCATTTTTCCTACTAGGTCCCTCTTGTGCCCCTGAGATGCAGATCTACCTCAATGCAGTCAAAGGACATCCTGCGTCAAGCTGTATTATTGCTCATCCCCCACCTTAGATGAGTTATCACACTTGATGTTAGTTTTTTTTCACAGTTAGTTTTTAAACACACACTGCAAGTTTCAGGCTATTCTCACCACTGGATAGGGGTTGGCATACTCCACGTGAGACTGTCAAAGCATGAAAAGAACAGAGATCAGAACAACAACATAAAACAGTGAAGCAGCCGATGGCAATCAACCTCCTTCATCCCCTAAAAGATGAAAATCCCACAAATATAATTCTGGTGACGCACAACGCTGGAAACTGGGAACTTTGTTGGGCAGACAAAGCAAGGAAATGTGCCCAAATTGTGTCCTGAGTGACTAATAGCAACAGCCTTACATGCTGGAGTCTCAGATAACAGCCAGCTGAGAAGAAGGGGAATGAAGACACTTGCAGTCAAGACTGAAAGAAAGCAGTGTCTCAAATGCAGGATGATGTTATTGAACCTCCTTAAGAAAAATTGCATGGGAAAGAAACAAGAAAGGCAGGATATTATTGATGGCTTCAGGACGAGCCACGGAACAGCCGCTAAAGATGTCCAATCTCTGCAGCCAAGAATCTCCCTGCAGGAGGCACAGATGCACTAGGGATAGCATTATAACTCATAGGTTACTGGCTACAGCACAGCCCAGCCACAGAGCTTCAAGCACTTGGCTCGTGTGCTTTAACCAACACCTCTGGTGCAGCCCATGTTGAGGGCTGGAAAAGAACCAATGCTTCAAAGAGTAATTCCTACTGGAGCCAGCCTCACAGTGACCCAGAGTGCCAAAAATACAAGACTGACTATCAGAAAGTGCAAGTCTTTAATGACATTCACAACAAAAACAATAAGGAAATGGTATTTTAATGTCCAAAAATGAAGAGTGGTCAGTGTTGAGTTTTAAAAAGCCTGCGTGGACACAGACAGCACCTCCGTCACGCTAAAGTAGCTCAGATGTCCATAGAGGTGACTTTCAGTTGGTAGTTGCTCAGTTATTCTTTGTTTTATGTGGGCATAATAGGAGACAAACCTTCATAACCAGATGCGATCAGACTTCTAACATGGGTATGCAGCAGCTTGTTAGGAAAATAATACATGTGTATTATTATAACCTGATTTCAAGTTAAAAAAAATAAATTAAGCATAAAAGTAACCCTCCACCCAGACTAAATGAACGTTCAGGTTTCTTTCTTCCTTTCTCCTCCAATCCCAGTGACACTGGATAAGGGATGGAAGTGGATAAGGGATGGAGGCCTTCAGATATACAAGGCCCTTCCTGTGCACGCCCAAAGTGTCAGATGCCTCGAACAAGAACGTTCGCAGAATGCTACATTATAGGAGCAGTGTGGAGTCTGTGCAACATCACTGGAAATAGCAGGATGTAAAGCTTCAACCAGATCGTCCTGACAGAAAAGGACATTCTTTGCAGAAGTACTGGGTATTTATGGGCCACCCCCTACAGCAGGGGAGATCCCTCTCTGGCAGGAGAGCAGTGGTTATCAGCCAGCCCAGTGACAGACAGCCCCAAGAGAACGTGTCAGGAAAGCCTCTCCGGGGACTGTGGGGAACAGAATGCAAGGCTCCTGTTTTAAGTGTATAAAAACAAATCAGGAGCATGTTATAAAAATGCATTAAAGGAATCAATAGCAGATTTCCAGGAAGATAAGTAGTCTTCCCACTGAACACAAGGATTAGCAACACAGACCTTGCTGCAAATAACACTGGTCTTGCTTGATCTATAAAACTGACTGTCCAGACTAAATCATCTAACTCTTACCACTGATAAACTGGGAACAACATCAGCAGAAGACGGAGTTGCTCTCAAACACATCTGTTTTAAGCACAAATGACTCTGTAGCAAACTGGCAGCAGCTGATTTGTGTTCAGAACTGCTGGGCGCTCCCTCCATCACCCTGTTGTCGTTCACGTTGTGCTGCCAGCTGAATACTGTGCGCAGATCCCAGAAGCAGCGGGCTCCGACCATCTTTGAAAGACCACCAGCACGCGCTGTGACAGTAGTATTAGCCGCTAAGAACTAAACTGCTTAACAGCAGTGGCGCACCGTGGCACTGGGTGACTTACTGGTGCCTCCCCAGAACTCAGTTCTCCATATTGACAATCAAGCAAGAGAGCTTACAAGATCCGTATAGCCACACAGGCTGATATTTTGGCTAAGTACTTCCTGTGACAAAACAGTGCGTAGCATTAACCAGAAGGGTAGGCATCACACGCTTTGCTCGCATTTCTCAGCAGCGAGTACAAATCAGGCAGTTCCTTGGGTTGAAGGAATTACTGGCCTAAACGCAGCAGTGCTAAATAAAACACACTCTGAGCACAGAAAACAGCACAACCTCGGAAGGAAGATGTTTGCAGAGCACTAGGTAAAGGTGCAGGACAAAGGCTCTATGCTACAGGAGGACAGCAGCTTCAGTACACACACATGCACACTTAAATGGTACAATTTACCAACCCTCAGGCTTCCACGGCTACCCACTGACATGCGCTCATCTTCATCCGATGCCTATCAAAAGAAAGTATACAGACAAGAAAAAAAATGAAATGAACATAAATAACAGGCAGTGATGTAAACACAGGTGAGCTTTGATGGGACAGAAGGAAAGAAAGGAAGAACAACTCTGAGAATTAAAAAGAATTGCATTCAACTCCAAGCAAAAAGTAAATTAAGCCATATCCTGCCCAAGAAGCAGTCAGCATTTTACTACAGGACAAATGACGAACTTGCTCAGCTACTCGTGGGTTTACGTTCTCGGCCCACAGTTGAATATATGAACATTACACACTGCAGGCAGGTTATTTCCCCATCCTCCACCCCACCCCTTTATTCTAGCACGTTTGCAAGAGCTTGTCAGAACAACTGGAGAGAGGGCAGAGAAGCCAGGAAGCGAGTTCATGGCTTTATTCACTTGTGGGGGAAGGGAACATTTTGGTGTTTCCCCCCCCCCCCCCCCCCTCCTTTTAAAAAGGAACTGCTTTACTCACATCTGTTTATTTTAGGTGCAATGCCTAACTACAAAGGAAAAGCAAAAGCACAACATACTAACCGAGGCATTTCTTCGGGCTCTACGTGAATAGCGCTCACTGTCTTCCTAGCGAGGCAGCAGAGAAAAACAAAGAGTGAAGCGTTGAAAGGACAGATCCACCACCAGCATCAATACCTTTTGTGGGACAGAGGCTGTGCAAATGCTGCAGCAAGTGTTACAATTCAATCAACTGATTTGACAATGAGTTTGTGGGAAAAGTGCAAAAAACAGAAAACACTAGTTTCAACATTAGAATTGATGGTTTTCAGAGGTGAGCTGATTTCTAAGCAAGGGAATTACTTGTAACATAGAGCTAGGCTCACCATATGGCCTCCCAATACTTGAAGGGAGCATACAAATAGGAGGGGGAATGACTGTTTACGAGGGTGGATAGTGATAGGACAAGGGTGAATGGTTTTAAACTGAGACAGGGAAGGCTTAGATTGGATATTAGGTGGAAGTTTTTCACCCAGAGGAAGGTGGCACAGTGGAACAGGTTGCCCAAGGAGGCTGTGGATGCCCCATCCCTGGAACCATTCAAGGCCAGGCTGGATGTGGCTCTGGGCAGCCTGGTCTGCTGGTTGGTGACCCTGCACATAGCAGGGGGATGAAACCAGATGATCGTTGCTGTCCTTTTCAACCCAGGCCATGGTATGATTCTATGTGGAGACACTAAATGGCTCATCTGTAATATCGGAGCATCTCCAGTGGCTGGCTGCTCCCATGGACAGCAGGTTTTAAAGCAGGGATGCAGCAAGCCAGCATTTATGCCAGCTAATTATCAAGGAAGTCATCTCCCAGACTGGAAGTCAGTTGTTCCACCGTGCCTCTTACAGCATGCACTACTTGGATTGTAGAGAAAGGACACGAGGCCAGGGAACAGTAGTTTTCATCCTGCATCGCTGCTAAGCGATGTCATGAATTATGCCAGACAGACACATGAAGGAAACGTCTCCCAGCCCTTCAGCAATCCTTTCATCTCAGGTTATGGCTGTTAAAACAGATTGATGCTGCTACTGGCCACGTCTGTGTCTAAGTCGCTAAGCCAACAATAGCAACTTAGCAACTAACGAGATCCAAGACCAGAAAAGGTGAGTACTGCCACAATACTACTACTACAACTAGGTCAGGAATGGACAAAGCTAACAGCAGAAGCACAGATAAAATTTGCCCAGCATTTACCTGAAGACAGCTTTGAAGAAGTTCAAATTGTAGCAAAATCCACAAGAAATAAAGAGTATATACATATTCCTTGCATTAGTGGATCTATTGGGTCTACATGCTAATCCAATCTTCAAGTGATAGGATGGAGATAGAGGTCTGCAAAAAGAGACGGCTCTAACCAAACCCCATACCAGATTTAATCTGCATTTCAGGTACTGATACGGATTGCAAGAACCTGCATGATAAGAGCATATTTCCAGTGTACGGAAATAACTACTTGGTGGGGTCTCAAACTCTACCAACCACACAAAACTTCAACACACAACAGCTGATTAACTATGTTGATTAAGGCCTACCATCCATTGCTCGATGTCGCCCCATTTAGTATCCAGACCATAATATTTCTACAGACAGAAAAGGGAAAAACTGAATTTAGATGAGAAAGGCACACGCTGAAGACTTAGACGTGCATCACTAGCGCACACAGATTCACACATGCGGACTTCATGGCCATGCCAGTGACAGAATCCATTGGGTCCCAACTCTGATGCAGCAGATGCCCAGAAAAACTTCCCAGCACAGGGACAGGAGCATTCACTGGGACAGTCTGACCCCTACACAGCTCCTTATTGCTCAGCAGTGTAAAAGAAAACCAAACAGCACTACTAGGAAAGGAGCAAAGGGCATAATGAGTCTTGAATTTCTGACCCATTTAAGTCAAGGCTCATTATAAGGGATCTGAACACAGAACATTGCCAGGATGAAAAATGATGTCAAACTGTGTTCGCTGTACAGATCTGTCAAACTGGGAAGACAAGTAAAATAAAATGCAAATATCAGCGCATTCTTACTGTTTTCTTAACTCCACGGATCTCATTTTTGCCTGTATCTTGATCATCTTGGCACTGATGGTAAAGCAGGAGCCTTAAACATCTTATACATCAGAGTAACATGATTGTAAAGGTCCCTGTGTTTTAAGTACCACATCATACGTTTCCCTAGCAGGCTGTCCTACCTGAACTCATTAGCAGGTCATATGTTCTTGGCATAACTTTCGGAACTTCCCACTGACCTTGCATTCCCAGCAGACAGCAAATTGCTGAAGATCAACAAGCTCGACAGGATTTTTCATCCTTCCCAAACACACACTCGGAATCTAATCTCAGGAAGCTCACATTTACAACGGCACCATAACATTCCGGTGTGAGGAAAATCACCAGGGTAAAGCACAGTAACGGGCAAATGGAAATCCTGCTCAAGGAAGTACTGGATGTATTTTGGAGCAATTTAGGTTATGCATTTTGAGGGTTGTGTATTTGTGGGAGGAAAAGGAAAAAAGTGCCCACCCCTGCCTGCTTTCCAGATTCCAGAGGCCTGACAAAGCAGAGCAGGTGCAGGTGAAACATTAACTAATGAGCAACATTTGGAATCTTGTTCTTCATTGAGGCTCAGCATTTTGCAGTCACTCAATGGTATTAATGTAACTTGACTTGTACTCCAAAACCCCACTCTCTGTTTAGTAACAAATGAGAAGAAATGTCTGAGCTCTCTGATACTGCACCCGTTTATTCCCACTTCAGAGTTTCCTTCCAACAAAATTTATTGTCACCATTAGGCTGCCTTTGATTTCATCTCAATAGCTCTGAAGAGAAGACAGCCCATTAGAAAGCAGAATATGCACAGGGTTGCTGCGTTGGGACATCACAGAGAACCCAAAATGTACAAAGGCTTCCCAGTACGTGCTCAAATACACCCAGAATCTCTATGCAATGACTAGCCAAGCTGCACTTGAGTCAAACTTCTCCCTTAGACAACACAAATTAGAGAGGATTATATTAACTACTGCTTTTCCAGGCTTTGCACACTTCCTTGTACGTGCTCTGACCAGTTGTTTCCAGTCGGAAGTAAATTATGTACGACAGCATGTTGTAAAATTAAGGTTCACGTAAATCACATCCTGAAAGTGAGCCTAGTTCTTAAAGCTACAGGAATTCCAGCTGGTCAGGATTGCCTATGAGAGCAGAACCAACAGATTATGCTTTGTGGTAAATCAGATCAGGTAAAGCCTTATTAGAGGCTCCCTCTTTCCCAAAGAAAAAAAATGGGCAAGATTTTCTGAAGCTACAAAATGATTTGATTAAAACAAAAATGCAAAGAACCTACACACATCCAAGGGGGAAAAAAAGCATCCTAAAAACTCCCCACAAAGACAGAGAACCCTTTCTCACACATAGGAAGGGCCCATAAGTACACTAAGATTTCCTGCTGGCCGCCCTTGGCTCTGCTTACTTTCTGACACAGGCCTCTGAATTCAGTTATGCAGAAGAGAGATGAGGAAGCACTCTTTGAAAGACTTGTACGGCTGTCTCTTCCTCCTCCCATTTGAAATGACATAGCTCCATGATTCACATCCCCAAAAGAAAGCCATTAATGAAAGCAGTAGCCTTGAGACTACTTCTATTTGACTCTAAATCACACATCTCACACCAGACTGAGCCGGCAGCATCTGAAGCTTCAGCTATTTTGCTCCAAACGCTTCCCAGTCCTTTCTTTAAGGCGAGTGCTCTGCCATAAGAGATCTGCTGGGAGTGAAAAGTGAAAAACACCTTCATCATTTAGCTAGATACCTCTTCCAGACTCAAGTTCTCTTCTACCCTGAAAACTGATATTAAAATTTAATAATTCATTGCATTAATACCATTGAGAGAGAACTCCGGATCAGATTTGCTCACTAAGTGCCAGCGAAACCTCTCAACTTGCAAACTCACTATGGGATGCCACAAAGCTAACCCATTTATCTCCTCATCCATGTCAGGACACCAAGAGTAATCAACTTCTTTGTTGCTTGTGAGGCTGCATAGGTGCCAGCAGATTAAATTAGCTCCCATACAGGAGATTGATAACAAGCCTGTTCATCTGCAGGAAGATGTTAATTTGATTCACTCAGCATATGGCCAACTCCAGAAATCAATACAAGAGTAAGATGGGTTTGTCATCAAACTATTCAAGTCAGGATTAAACACGAGAGCATGATTTCAGCAGTAACCTTCATACACGTATGCACTCGGAGAGGAGAGCAGCATTTCCAGAACTGCACACGCTGCTACACCGAGCCAGGGAGACATGCAGTGAGGGCCCAGGAGTATCAGAGCAACACAAGCAGGCTGTGGTTTAGGGACATGTTTCTCACTCAGCAAGCAATTAATAAAAACTAGGCTAAATATCATTCAGTAGAGTGGAAAATGAGCAGGCTTAAATAAATCCATGCTTTCTCTCCCCCTGTGAAACTTCCGTATTCTTTATGTACTGCACAATCCACGTGCTGCAGCCACAGAACAGCAAAAGAAAACCCCACACTCCTGTTACGTAGCAGGTGACCTTTATCACAGCCCTTATTATAATCAGCTGAGCCACCTTTTAGAGCTATGAGAAGGGAGCTGGGAAGAGATCACAGCTTGAAACTGTGCAGACAGAGCATCAAACAACATAGCGGTTAAACATTTTAGGCACACTGGAAGAAAGGCCATACAGTTTATTCACCAAGAGATTACAAACTAAAAAACAGGATGTCCCTGACTTGCTTCAGTGACTTTCTGCATGCAAAGTCATCCAAAAGTCATTCCTGCTGGCACCCGTTAGGTGCTTGCGCAGCCTGAAGCGTGTGCAACGATGCACTTGGCCTTCAGCAGCAAAGCGACTGCGTGGCTCTTGGTGACGCGGTGAGCCACCAAACTCATGGGACAGCTGCTCTGCAAAACTCTTCATCTCCTTCCCACTGATTCCTTGTCAAAGAGTCAGAGGAAAAGATGATACTAAAGTGCCTAGTCAAACAGGTCACCTTGCCTCCCTCCCCTTTATTACCCACTCCACAAGGCTATGGGAGGAAAGGAGACATGAAGGCATGGAAGCAAAGCCTGCTGTGTATCTTCCATTCCATTAAGAAGCTTTTCTGAGGTGCAGACAAGAGTTGTGAGAGAACACACACATGCAAACAAGAATGAACAAGCAAGCCCTACCTTCTGAACTTGATAGATCTAAGGGGGAAAAGGGAGAGGAAAGAAACAAGGAAACAAAAGCTAGCGTGAATGAATGAACAGCAACACGACACTCTGTAAGCCAGCCTGGATGGGGAAAAACTCATTTATGCAGAATAAACAGCAAAACATGAATACACAGAAACACATATCCAAATCCTGTTAGGTCGGGTAAGATGAATGAAAGCAGGTGTTACACTCCGGGCTTCCTCTGACACGTTCTGGTCAAACACAGCACTCCCAAGTGCCTACCTGCTGGCTCCTGGGAGGTGCACGGACATCTGCTCCACAGACAGCTGGGCAGGAGGAGCACTCCAGCTGAAGGGCAGGGCCTGCTGTTTTCCTAACACTCTTATTTCTGCTGCCCAAATACTCACCTGGGATGGCAGCTGTGCATCTACCATTACAGTAAAAAAAACAAAAGGCACTAACTATAGAAAATCCATGATTCGGTAAAGGACAAAGTTCTCCTTAGCTGATGAAGCAAATATCATCAGCACTACCTAAATTTTAGCCGTATAAAGGACAGCATCAATTTGCATTTAACATGCACTGCCAGAACTGGAAGATCTCTGCGGGTTTTGTTTTTTGCAAGAGACCCCCCTCCTTGTTCAAAAGTTCCTTAACTGGTACCCAAACTCAGCAGGAAACTGCAACTTCAGTCTCCGCCCTCCTCTGCTGAGCCCCTTTTCAGCTTGGTATCTGTAGCAGAAAATGACAATGCTGTTCAGGACTGCCAGCTGTCTTACTGCCCGTGCTCCCAGATGAGCACTGACACTAAATGTATGAGACTCCCAGCCCTCCGCTATACGAATGGGACCTGGGGGAAGGGCACGGCGCTTGGACGCCATCCCTTCTGCCAGTCAGAAGGTGGCAGGGCAGGCAATCCTTGTACTTCTGGATACATACTCCCGGATCTCTGCCATCCGTGGCCGTCCTGGGCTACCTCAGGTGAACCCAGATACCAGTGCTGGGTGCAAAGCACGCTCCCTTCAATCAGTGCCTCTGCGACTGACTCAGGTTTGCTTTCTGGACTGTGAAGGACAACTGCAGAAGCCAACTTAATACCTTCCAAGCGTTAATTCCTATTCCTAACAAATGCACAGGGGATAACCAAGACCCACATTTAAAGCTAGCTTTCCCACACAACTAATCACCTCACTTTATCTCGTGCTAAGAAAGCCCTTAAGAAGAAACTGAACTAAAGCCTCCCATAGTTCCCAAGAGCACACAGCAAATCTAATCTGCATATGCAGGGTGCTTTTCATCCATTCAAGCACCGCAATTTTACATGTGGCAATTAGCAGGCAGCTGTTATAGGTTTAACATTGCCACGCTGTTGTTCCACCTACAGTACGCTCCTTTTAAACATGCCCTGCTAGGGCTTGGCTAACAGGTACAGCTAAGCTTTCGGGCACACCGACACCACTTGCACGTGGATGCTGCTTTCTGAAAGCTGTTCCATGCCTTTGGGACAACACCACGGATCCTTTATTTTTCAAATGCACTGCTTCAGGCTCAGCATAACAGGTGTCCCTGCTGTGTGCAGCACAGAAAGCACTGTGCCCAGGACCCAGACTGCCAACGGCTAAGACAACAAGGCCCTTGTTTCAGGACAGACACTGCAAGCAGTGCATGGGGGCACAGGGACAGAGCCCAGCGCATCATCAGAACTGCCTCAACATTTCAGAAACCTGGGATTTTTTGGTAAGCCCCAGAGCGTGGTCACAACAGCTCTGCTGCAAAGCAACCAATCTCTAACCGGTGCAGTGCCCTTGTTAGACAACATGGTACAGGAAGGAGACAATCTCTGTTGAAAGTGTACCCCAGCAGAGCCAGTGGTCTTTCCCTATGATGATACAGAAAGGACTGCTCTCCCAGTTTCCTTGGCACGTGTAGTTTGCTTCAAAAATAACACGTGTCGTAGAAACAGCTTAAAAACCAAGCTAGTGGCAGCAAGAAGCAGAAATTCTGCCTATTAAACACATCTGTACCTCAGTCCCTCCCCTGACTTCCCTCTGCACCTTCACGCTGTTTGTACAAGACACAGATAACCTTCACAAGCTCCTTAGTTCCTTCTTCACATACATAAGCACCAAGTCTCACAGCCTCCCACCTCCCATTCAAACACCCACTGCTTTTCTCTAGCTTTTCCTACACCACCTAGGATCTGAAATGGCTCCAAACGCTCCCAAATGCCAGCTGTCACACAAGACCTGCTGACTCAGGTCAGGCTCGAAGCCACTAAATCCTAGCAAGGGAGAAAAAGGGCCTAAGTCACGGTCAGCAGGACCTGTAAGCAGATCAAGGGTGTTCTCAAGTCTCCTGCCCACATCAGCTTGCCTTTAGTATGCTTACATTCACAGGCTGCATAGGACATGGGGGGGAAGCCACTAGAAAGTACTGGTAACATATTTGACTTCAAAGCACGAATGCATAGACGGAAGTATGTGCAAATAAATCTGTTGGCAAAGAAAGAATGTACCAAACTGCAAAGACAAGTGTTGTGCTAAGCCTGAACAGCGAGAGCTGAAAATGAAGCGAAGAGACACGTACAGAGAACTTGCCCTGAACTAAAAGCAGAGGCTCACGTGCTGCATGAGCTGCCATGCAGGAACCTTATCCTGCAGATTACAGAGTGGGAGGAAACCTCTCTCTCTCTCTTCCCTTCGGGCTTTAATATCACTTAAACAGTGGTCTCCCAGCATCAGACCTCAAAGAGGCAACTGAGTCTTGCCAGCAGAACACAGAATGTACTCCTACATAAAAGATTCTTCCCAATTAGCTACTAATACTGAGGCTTTAAAGGGTCCTGAAACGCAACAATACAACATTTCTTATAAAAGGAAAACCTTAGTATGTATTATTGCAAGCAAGGAAAAAAAAAAAAAACACACAAAAAAATCTTCTGTTTAAGCTGGTAACCCCACTGAAATTTACAGTTTCTTATGTGGAGCTACTGAGCCAACTCTTGCCTCGTTCTGCTGCGTGAATTAAAAATAAACATCAGAACGCACACAACTATTTGACTCGGTACCAACCGTAACTCTACAGTAGGATCCTGATCGACTGACCTTTGACTCAGCAACTGTAAACCAAATGTTTAAAGGCCACGGCAGCGTGGCAGGGGAAGCCACAGGGCCCAACAGGGTGGGACCGACAGCCTGGAAACAGGCAGGGCACTAAATGCCACCTATTGCAGCCACCCACACAGCTGAGAAAGTGCATTGGCATTTGCCTCTCCTGCACAGACTGCGTGCTGAAGGATGCCAGGAAAACCTACAGCAACCTCCCTATTAATCATTTACACCTTTGGTGGAAAACAACAAGTAGCGCAGAACAACAAGTTCCCGCAGCTGTGTTTTAGCAGATCCGTGCCTTTCCTAGCGCCTCACGATGAGGAACCCTTTCTCTGCCAAATGCATGGGATCTGAGACCGACCACCAGCCCCTATCTTCACAGATCAGTGTGTATCAGGTCACAGCTCTAGTGCTCATGTTCTTTCAGAGCAGGCTCCTCACTTACCCAGCTCACATCTCTATGCAACTTGGAGGCATGCTCTCCTCCCCAGCTCCCTCTGTCTGACAGCACCCTGGCGCGCTCGCCCTTCCTGCTGCCTGCCCCAAGATGCTATCAGGTGATCAAACAAAACCACCTCTCCAATCACACCCGGAATCCTGCTCCACCACAGAGACCTGCAGCAGTCTACCCTGGAGCTTTAGCGCATCTCACAGAGCAATGCAGAGAGCTTTCTCTCAGAAGCCCCTCTGTGCCCTTATATTTCAACCTGAATTTACTAAGTCCACCCTTCTGCGTAGACATTATCAGGGGCTCAACCCGTGCTTGCAAGCATGCTTACCACCACGCAAAACCAAGCAGCCTGTATTTTAATCACCAGAATAACCAACTATGTTGGAGCTTCTGCTGCCAGTTCCACGTGCTGCATTAAATCCTGCCAAACGAGAAGCTGGGCACGGTGTCACGTATCCCCTCCATTTACTGATGAGCTTTATTATGCAGTTGTGAGTAATCTTGGATGCATTCTTCACGTACAAGCTAGCCTACAGAACATGGCCTTTTAATAGCATCCTAATAAAATGGTTGCTGCTACATGGAGAAACATTTATGGGAACGAGCACAACATCTACCTGGTGCACCGTCCTTGACAGAACTGCTAACATGACTTTAGTCATATACCTATACTCACGATGATGCACAGGTTATCCAATTATTTCAAAGCCAGGAAAATGACAGACTAAGAATCATCATTAATATGAGATGGTGGGCATGAGGGAAACCAGTTTCCAGTCCACATCCAAATCACTACAACACCCTATTGCAGTGTCAGCGGGAGCTATACTGCTTTGTTAATAGCTCTTAATGGTAACATCTGGAAACGTGTAACCTAGACTCACAATATATATCTATATTCCTGAGAGAGCCACGCTCCGCAAGAAGCCTGTCAGAGCAAGTACGCTGCTTTAAGCACGAATACACACACAAGCAATAAGTTTACTTAATGCTTTTCAACTCCCCTAACTGGCTCTAAAAACCTCCTGAAGTAGTAGAGCAAGTGCTTTAAGTTCTTCTTCTTTGACATGTGTGAATGTGCTATTTATTTCCCTGAAAAGCTTGAGAAGGACAGGGAAGATGGCAGACAACAAGCTGTACAGACACCAGTATCACAGTCTGTTCTCTCCCAAGAAGGGGAAAGTGCCAAATCTCTTGTGCTGCTTCCTACTTGGAATCTTTGTTATCCGTGCTCTCTTTCATTATATTTGTGATATATCTGTGGCAACAGCTTCGTGCAGACATCCTCGTTAGCTCTACCTTCTATCTGGGGGTTGAGATGAAGCTATGTGAAAAATTCAGGGAATATCCAAAGCTTGTGAAATATTAAACAATCACGTAGTCACATTTTGAGATCTATGCCAGTGAATTGCAAAACAGACTGTAGGGAATATCTGTATTCCGTACTTCAGAATGACACGTTGTACCATTCAAATTCCATCTATATAAGGCAATTTCCACCAAGTTTCATATCGGTTATCTGCAGGAGCACGCACAGAAGCCTTTCAAGCTTTAGCTTTCGTACCAACATTGCAATTTACAAGGATGTTCTTTGCAGCATCAGCTTTTGAACTTCAAGGGGTCATCAAGTCTCATTAGTATTATCTGCAAATTAGATGGTAACACCACTGTCAGCTGCCACGACACCCATATTTAGTTTGCCGCCCAAACAAAACACCTTGCATTTGTTTGCCACCGAGCTTCCAAGGGCTGCTGAGCCCATCCCAGCATTCGGGCTACAGGCACACCACGATACTTGATGGTACCAGGGTTGGCCACAGTCCGGGCCTTCCGAATGTGATCCAGGTTACAAGAAACATCCTTCAAAAAGCAGCAGCTGGAGCACTAACAGGCTCCTCCCTTCCACAAGCACGGAGCTTGCAGCAATGCTCCTCAGCAGCTCTGACTTCTGGTGTGCCTGCAGGTATATCTAAACCTCATTGCAGCTAAGGGGTGTTAAGAAACATCCAAACATGCCTCAGCTAGATGAGGCACTTCGGCACAATGCTCAGTGTGGGCAAACTGCCCACCTGCTTCTGCTCCAGGGTGGTTACTGCAGTCTGCACCAATGCTGGTCTGCTACTGCAACCTGATCCACCGTTTTAAAGCTAAACCAAATCCTTCCCTGCACCCCAAAGCACACATCTACATTTAATCTTCCCACAAAAACCCCCAGACACAAACTCCTTATTTCTTTCCTTGCCATCAAAACTTACTTCATTTGAGTAATGAACAACGATAGTCATTGACCTTGTTATACCTCATCTGTTGTTTCATTAAACGCATAGCAAGAAACGCAAGTTTTAAACCCTGCTGGTTCTCACCACTGGTCTGCCTGTGTCCATCTCTGCCTGTAGCTCCATCCTGACTGCTTTAACTTCTACCAGCTTCAGAATAAACCACTATTGTTTCCTGAAGTGGAGTTAACAACACTTGAGTACAGCTCTGGCACGCCAATCACACCATTCATTATGACTCCTACAATGGAAGCCCACTATCTCACACATACTGACTGCATTAAAACAACGAGCTCTTCCCAAGACTCTGCAGAGGGTCCTGTTGTACCAAAAGCAGTCCCCTTCTTTTGGTTATCAAGTTTTCCTCCTTCACACAGCAGACCATCATTTTTATACACGGGGCAATCACGATGCTCGCCTCAGTTTGCAAGCAGAGAGCTACAGCAGGGCCAGGAGTCTTCCTCACTATTTCTAATGAAGTGCTATGAACTCACTTCCAGCACACATACATCCAGGCCTGCTATCGCCAAGTTTAATACTAAGCAGCGATTACAAACCAACCACCAATGTTGGCTGTGAATAATTATACCAGCTTCACTGAAACAAAGTAGTTGCCACGACCCCTAATTTCAGTCATTTTCTTTGCTGTGATCAACCAAAGGAGCAGCAATTGCTCCATGCAGACTAAGAATTCAGCAAAGCATAGGTTAACCCTTCGCTCCAGCACCTGGGATCACCCTTAAGGAAACAGATGGGCCATCTGTCCCCCCCCACCCCATGGACTTACCTCTTTCTGCTGCCGTTCCAGTTCCTTCATCCGGATCTCCCGTGCCTCTGCCCGTGCCGCTCGCTTTGCCGCCAGCCTCGCTTCAGCCTGCGGATGGGAACACAGCGATGAGACCCAAGGCACACAGCTCAGTGTGAGGCACACGCGCTCAGGGTGCCAAATACAGAGGCTAGGCTCTGTAAGGCTGTAAACACACCTGTAGGTGTTAATTCCCTACTGCTAGCAATGGCCCTGCCTTCCATAACTCGTTATGCTTCACCAGCAGGTAACGCAGCTGAGCGTAGGCACCAGCCCCAGTGAGCAGCTGCCTTGAGATGCACCCTGTGTCTCTGTAATTACTATTTGTGCAGATAGAGAGGAAGTGCTGCAATGGAGAAGACAGGTTTATTTACTTTTTTCAGAAAGGCAGGTCTGGCTTGTTTCATGTTGGTTTTTTTTCCCCCTTCCCTGCGGTGCACATTATCTTTTTATTGATGAATTAATTAGACAAACAGGAAACACGTTCCGTGCCATTTTCACCAAGAGCTGACTCTGTGCACACGCAGGCACAGCAGCTCGGCAGAACAACCACACTCAGCCAAGGCTGGAACGATCCTGGCAAGGAAACGTGGAACCTGAGAAAATGCATCAGCTCGACTAGAGCATCCAGACGGCAGCATTCAAATCCAAACCTCTCCGGAGTGGATGCCTGCCAAGCACAGGCCTCCCATGAGATCTATTGAGCTTCCTCATTTCATCAGGGTTGGAAGTGCCAAAACATGCCGCAAAGTAACAGTTTTAATTATCTGCTTTTAATCCCAGGCAAAAACAGGAAGCCTCACGCGCAAAGTCAGCTCAGGCTCTGTGCAGTGGGACTGCAAGCAGTTCCCCCAGTGCAAGTCAGGAGAGCTGGGCAGGGAGCAGGAGGGACCATCATCCTGGAAGCACACTCAGCTCCTCTTTGCTTCCAGAGCCTTACTGCATGGGGGCTGGACTTGGTGATCTACCGAGGTCCCTGCCAGCCCATCTAATTCTGCAATTGTGTGATATTACAAGGGCAAAGGGATTCACACACTTGCTAGCTGTACTGCAGAAGCGTATATTCTCCAGCATATAATGAACTAACTTGGAAAATGAAGAAACTTTTAAGATGCAAGGGGAAAAGTTATTCCAAGTCCTCCCTGGGAACAAGGCTTGCCTGTTCCCTGGATACTGACTGCAATACATGAATTCTTTCTTTGTGGAACATCCCATTACACAACGTTACATATACATATATATGATACGTTTTGGTTTCAAGCGCCAATCCTTGGGTAGTCTCTAATTTATTGTATTTCAGCTTTGAAGTCTTTGCCTGCTCATCCAAAGCCAATTTTTGAACCCTAAAGACATGCAAGAGTAAAAATATATTTTCCCTCAGTATCTTTGGCTTGGCTTACATCCTGGAACTAGCATATGTTTTTAATGAACTTGGTCTTTCCGGGACCACATGGCTCTTCAGCAGATAGTATCTGTCATGACAAGCTAGAGAAGAAAATATTCTGAATCCTTTAAAATAGCTTTTGAATCTTCTTTTTCTTGCCCTGTGGGATTCCACTTGGACACACTTTAATTGATACAATGATGGAAGCAGAATGAACGTTTCTGATATTCTCTAAGTAGCCGGGTGACAAAACAGGTGTCACGCATGAGATCAGAAAAAGTAAATCAAACTGGGTGGGTCCAAACCTACACCTCACACACAATGACAACTCGAAGCGGAGAAGCAAGCCTAGCCTGGAACAAAGCCTGCAGTAAGCACGGAAGACCCACAGGATCCATCATAGATTTCCCTGTGTGAAAGCACAGCACGCCTGCTGACAGTGGCAGCCACCCCAACAACACAACACGAGCTGCAGGCAAGCAAAGGATCCTAACACAAGCCAAACTAACAGTCACAAGCTATAGAGAAACACATAGCAGTGACACATTTATTAGGGACCTCTTCCTCAAAAGCAGGGGACTCAACTTGTCTATGTTTATCAAACCACACACTTAGGCTCTGTTTCTGCATTAACAGTGCCCTGATTCCTGCAAGGGGCAGCTTTGACTTCACATTTCTTCGTGCTGACTACACCAAAGCGGGCTCTGTCTGAACGGATCTGGCCTCCCTCCAGCCCAAGCACCTGTCCGACACCAGACCTGAGTCACCTCCAAGGCACAGGGAGGTGCCCGTATCTTGCAAGGGGCTCAGTGCTCAGCACACTGCACACACAAATGTATGCGGGCTTCTGCAAGTCAAACTTCAAGAGCTGAAATGCAAGTCTCGAGGCTGCCAAAATAAATAGCTCTTAAATGGATCCGAGATGGAAAAATCACTAAGATAGAAAGAAGCAAGTCTTAAACCTATCTAAAAATCACTACCAACTCCATGAGCAATACCTCAATCAGAAGGAGCAGATCACTGGCAAAAAACACACGAATAAAAACACAAAGCCTAATTGCACTCATTAGAAAGCCTTTGTAACTTCCCTTTATGAACTATTGTGCATCTGACAAGGAGCGCTGGCAGCTTCAGCTGCATTGTGCATGTCATCCAAAATAAACCCTAAGGGGCTTCTGTAAAAGCCTGTGGGAAAAACAAGGAGAGAAACAGCACGGTGCTCAGAACATGGAAACCTACAGCAGCTGAAGAACTATCGCCTTAATTCAAGGGAGTTGCTCAAACACTCCAGCTACACATCCTGCATTTTTGTCATTTTATTGCAATTGCCCGGGGTGATTTATAGACTCAAAGCCCCAAAGCAAACACCCCGCTGCACTGCAAAACGCCGGCTGCTTTTGTTGGTCCACTTGCTCTGCGCTCCACAGCCCTGTTCAGTTTCCAAAGCAAAATCCAGTGCTGTGCAGATCTTTATCGTGCATGAAGGAGTTCAGTACGTTCAGCTCCGAGCAGGCTAACATTAAATAACCTGGATCACTACTGATGAGAAAAGGCAGGCACTGGCTATGAGCTTTCCAACATCAAACAGCCCACAGCACCAGGCTATGGGCAGAACTAGGGATGGCTGAAGATCCTTTTCAGTCACTGCTGGGAACCAGTGAGTAGTGCGGTGTGCCCAGCACTGATGCTTGAAGGGCAAAGGCAACAGAAAGGCAGGCTTCCTAGCCTGGAGAAGCTGCCTACTTGTTTCTGTCTCCATGAGGGAATTCTTTGGGTGACTTGGTTAGGTAGATGCTAATGACACACATCCTGAAGGTGTGCATTCTTGGAGCTTTTCCTTTCGGAAAGACTCAAGGGGTCATTGTTAAACTGGAAGCCCCAAGAAACAGCCAACAAAGGCAGGAAATTAGCCGCTTCTCTCAGCGCTGGAAAACGACTGTGTTGACTTAAAGCAAAGCTACACGCATAATAGTTAGCAATCTATACAAAGCAGTCCTTAAATCCAATGTATTCAAGGCCATCGGCTTCCAAAACTTAACAGTCAAGTGTTGGTTTCTAAGCACAAAATCAAGCTCAAAAAGCTCCCCGATCTTATTACCACAAAAATAAACCTGCAAACTACACAACAGCTTTTACGTATTCTTTTAACAACTTTTCTCAGGCTAACATAAGCTGCTTATCTTATGCTTAAGACAGAGCCAGCTATTTGTTTGCTGCGAGCGCAGCTTCTCATGGGAGCTGCCACTCCAGCCCAGTACCCTGCATGGAAAAGCTTTTGCTCCAAGTGTTACACAACTGCTCTCTCCATTTACATAAGTCACATGCTTCATTAGTCAAAAGCAACCTGGCAAGGTTTGCTGTACTCCTAAAAAGTGTAAGGCTTATTTACACAAGCAGCACCTGATTTGAAAGATTCTCCTAAGGCAGCAGACATACGTCTATTGGCTCAACGTCTGCTAAGTGATTGCAGTGTTTTCCATCACCTTGCCTTCACTTGAGCTCCTGGAGCTCACTGTGAATAATACCCGCTCCTTCACATTGAAACAAGGGTGTCTGTAAGTGAACAAGGGTGTCTGTAAGTGGAGATGGTCAGAGTGCATCTACCTGATGTTCTTTGCATCTGAGCTGGGAGCCTAAGCACACTTTGCACCACTTACTCATGTGACGAACAGCCGATGAATCACACAGGGATTGGTCAGCCCACATCCTGCCCAGCTCTTCACCTTTCTCTTACATGCAAATGACTACTAAATATAAAGGTAAGGATTCCTTTCTAATAACCACAGGCCGCCATCATCCTTCAGACGGTGGGAATCATTATGGACAGGTCTGACAGCCTCACTCTGTTCCACTGGGTGACGGTGAGGGAGGAACCGGGAGGATGACAGTTCACATCAGCAACCCACATCGGCAGCCCAGTAACACCTATTACAGTTCCATGGAGACACGGGGCTGCTTTTAAACTTCACTTACAAAGCGCAAGAAGAAATTAAGTTGGCGTATCTGCTCCCATGTCAATTTGAAAAGCAAATAACTCACATTCCTATACTTTATTTTTTAAAAAGGCTTAGAAAACACGAGGCATTGGGAATTAACAGCTACTTGTGGGCGCCAGTCAGTGCCAACAATTGGCACCCCGCTGCTGTAGAGGTGCTGTTAATTACAAGGCATGCCCAAAATGAGACCGTTCTCACAGACTGTTCCAAATCTTACAAACACACGCTCCAGAACAACAAACAGCATAACTTTCTCTAAGCATCTATGATTATAACGTTTGAATTCAGCCAAAGGCACGTGCAGCTCTAACACAGCAGAAACCCGGAGGAAGCAATTTAGGAGCACAGCATTGCTCAGCAGCTCGCTAAGCGGCCAAGAGCTTCACTGCACGCAGCCGGGTAACCTGGGCTGTAACGCAGACTGCAAAGATACTTTCCTCAAGAGGCGATAAAACCAAACCCGCTACGGTTTACACTAGGGGCAGGCACGTTCAGGACAAATACACCCAAGAGGGGACACCGCTTACTAAGCGCTCTGAAAGCCGATTAAATGCTGAGCAGCCCCCGAAGGGTTAAATGAGCGCAGGTGCTGCCCGGTTGTGACTCGGACCGTAAGACCCGTAGCATCCCCACTCCCCCGCCGCCGTACCAGTCTCTGAGCCTCTGGGCTCAGGCAGTCCTCTTCCATCGGCATGGCTGCAGTTGGATCTTCGCATGAAAGAGGTGCAAAGTCCCACCCGGCTCCTCCGAGCGGACCCCGCCAGGCTCGTGCTGGGGGAAGCAGCACGGCGTACCGCGGGGAACGACGCGCTGCCGGCACTTCCCGGAGCCGAAGTCCGAGCGCGGCAGCGCTCCGTGCCCGCGGGCTGTCGGTACTCGCTGTGAGTCAGCAGCGCCCGCCGGTACCGATGTCACAGCTACACGCGTTTCGTGCCTTCTTGGCGCTTATCGGCACGCCGGCTGCAGCTTCTACCGATTGCTATTCACGCCGTGGCGTACTTCTTCATGCAGAGAAGGCAATTGTGAGAACGGTTGCAGAGCTTCCCAGGCTAACAGCTTCCTTTAAGTGCTGGAGAGAGATAAACGCCAGCAACAACGGCACAACCACCCGCTTAGCCTACGGCTGCCCTCTGGGCAGCACAACCCAGCTGCATCTCCGAGCACACTGAACGTTAACAACCGGAAGCACTCGAACAGATGCCTACACGCAGACGTTCACACCATCGGCGTTTGCATCTCAAATAAAACACTCAACTGCCTCGAATTTGTTGCAATTCTATGAATACGCTGCATTGGCTCGGGTAGAGCTGAGCTCAGGGAAGCGGTGTAAACCAGATGTTCCAGCATAAGAACCACAGAATGGCCTAGGTTGAAAAAGACCACAATGATCATCTCATCCCAACCCCATGCTCTACGCAGGGTCAACAACCACCAGACCAGGCTGCCCAGAGCCACACGCAGCCCTCCTGATTCGGACTGGGAAGCAGAGGCGAGGGCAGGGGGGAAGCCACCAGGGCACAAAGAAAACCCTAAGCAGCTCCTTTTACCCAAAGAGGTTTGCAGCAGCAACAATAGCAGGCACTACGAGTCATCTCCTCCTGGCACGCAGTGCAGGGCTGCAGACAAGCAAAACAGGGTGCTCCCTTAGCAACAAAACCTTGCTCTCTATTTCCTGGTCACCAGCAACCAAACCCTGCTCTTGCTTTCCTGGTCACCGGCAAAGGTTGGGACCTCGTGCAGTCTCCGCCCAGGAGCTGAGCTCAGTTTTTCCATGAGCTGCCAGCCCTGCACGAAGAGCTCAACTCTCCTGCTGGCAGAGCACCCTGTTCCTGTATTTTCCATGCCGCTGACAATATTTTAGCTAATTTGGAAGCGCTGGCACTATTTGCACTCAGAATGTAACCAGGTAACCAGCTGGCTGCTTTCGCTGGTGGTTGCGAGACACAGCCACATCCTATTGCTCCCGGGCAGGCGAGACAGACACGCTGCTCCTCCATCACAGGCACTGGGAGGGAGCTCCAGTCTGCTCCGTTTCCCTCACACTCCGGCATTCTCTGCTCTTGCTGACAAAAATTTAACAGGACTGAAAGAATAACAAATAATCCAGGTCCTCACACAACTTCTAAGGCCCAGCAGATTGCCTCGCTCTAGGGCTGCAGTCTGACATCACCAAGCAGTTATCCTGCATAGCTCAGCGCAGCAAAGCATTGCAGAAACACTCAAACCAAATCTAGCTGGAAAGCGCGTTCTTCAGCTTCTTCAGTGGCAGCTTCACCCAAGGTGGAACAGGAGCCACTTTCTGAACTTAATTCTTCACAGATAAACTGTCTTTCTTCACATAGGGAAGTACAGTAACTCAACATGAAGAAGTGTGTGGTATTTTACAAGAGGATGAAACAGATGATTTGCTATATGGCTTTCACGATCAACAAGAATCTAACTCACCTCTAATTCACAGGCAAACCTGTACAGATTTGTATCCTGTACGTCACTAAGAATATACACTAGAAACATGAATATTTCCTATATAAGGCCTATGATACTAAGAATCTCCCCCCCACACACACCTTTTTTCAATTACTTCTAAAACCAACATAGAACCCGAGATGTTTGTTTTCAATGGGCTTACTCAAGAAAGCACTTCAAACCTCAGGGTAAGTCAAAACACACAGCGTGCCACAGACTTCCAGGATTAGGAGGTCATTTTAATACCTCGGAACTTCCATTTTCTTCCCCTCAGAAATATACAGTTGGGAGCATTCAAGATGTGCACTTGGGCACGACTGCCTTGATTCTACATGGATTCTACACGTTCTCCTTGGATTTGCAAGCTGTTGCTGCTGGATTTCCCAGGATAAGGAACTGCTACAGACATGCTGCTCTCTTCCTCACCTCTCCTTCCTCTGATGCTCTGAAGGATTCTCCAGGCACAGCAATGAAATGCAAGCACACATGATGCTGTAACTACATCAGCTGAGACCCAAGCTAGGCAGCCAATGCTGCATCTTACTTGATTGCTCGCCAAAGCCATTCAGCACCACTAAGCTGACAGAGAACAACTGCTGAGAAACCCAGAGGAGCCCTCCAACACAGTTCACACCCAACTGATGTCTTCGGGGCATGTCACACCAGGGATAGTCACCAAAAGCAAATGGAAGCAGAGCTTCAAGTTAAAATAAAGGCCAAAATCTTTACAGACAATGAATAGCACTGAGAAAACCTGCAACACGGCTCCAGATTAGACCACCCCTATATTAATCTTAACAGCCACACTGCAATGCTGTCCCTCACCTCCACCTGCAACTCAGCTGACTGCATTTCTATCTTAAAAATAGTAAGAAAATATCTAATGTGTATTCTTTGTATATTCAAGTAGAGTATTTTAGAATGCTAGCATTGTATTTATTACTGGCATTCCTGACAGCGAAAAAGGGAAATGCAAGGCTCAAGTTAAGGACAAAAAGGCTGGCAAGCACATCATAACAGAAGAATAATGTAGTTACTCCAGAGTTTTTTTCCTCCTTCAGTTCATAATGTTGTTCTAATTGCAAGAATGTCTATAAAAACCTATGGAGTAACAACCTACTGAAGTCATGAAGACAGAAGAAACTACGTATGCATCTCACTTTATCGTGACTGCCTGCTGTGGGCATCCTGGCACCCTTGCAGCTCAGCTGGCAGAGTTAACAAAACCTCCTTGTAAACCGTCACCAAGGCAATGAACTCAAATGCACACAACTAAATGCTTCTTAGGAAAACAATGTCCGGTTTCCATCACCAAAACGTACTGCCAGTATCAACAGATGATGTTCGATTGAGGCTAGATGGTGACACAGCGAGGAAGAGGAAGGAAACTGCTCACAACATTCCACCTTCATGTTCACTACAGAGAAATAAAACAGCATGTCAACTCAAATGTACAACGATCATTTCTTTACCTGAAGTACCTTTGCAAACATGAAAGACTCACACTGTCAATCATCTTATCCTAACTACTGACTTGGAGAAGTGTCCAATTTTCCAACGCTTAAGGCCACCTACAGAGGCAAACTGACCAAAAGATGAGCTGCTGTGCCTCGTGTGATGCCCAACTGCAACCTCAGCATCTTTTCCTGACTTACTTATTCACACCACACGATCCTGTGAGACTAGGGTTTGTTGGGACATTAAACTAGTTTTTCTCGTGGCAAGCTCTTCTTGCAAGGGTGTCCCAAGAGCGAGTTCTTATTTTGTTCCTCAGAATTCCAGAAGTTTGTTTTTCTCTGTTAACGTCCAAGTGTCAGGAGAATGATCAGGCAGCCATTCCCCTTTGGCATCTGGATGGTGCAAGCACGAGTTATCTCTGCTTAACGGGTCAGCATTCTTGCTCTCCGTGCTTAACATTTTAAGCCAAACACCAAGAAGAGAAAGAGGAGAAGAAACCCACAGCTAATGAGGAATTTACATATGAACAGCATGAACTTGCAAAACATTTGCTTTCGCATTTGCCAGAAAACCCATCTCGGAGATAATTCAAGCATGTGACCAGGAGCTGGGAAGTCTTGTTGACAAGAACCCTTTCCCCATAAATGAAGCAAATGTTTACTTTGCAGAGAGCTACAGTGAACACTGTGTACAGCTCTACAACATAAGAGACAATTAAGGAGTTGCGTCTTACTTCATAAATTGTATTGCCATGCAGTCACAAAAAGCTGCTGCTAAAAATACAGTCTAAACAATAACTGAACTCCATCATGAGATCGCATGGATTGCCAAAGCTCATGCTACCATAAGGAATTGACCTTAACACACCTGTAACAGGGGGGGTATCATGCAGCAATTGTCATAGACCCTAGCAGCAGTTAGGAGGCATTTATTCCCTTAGCAAACCCTTTGCTTTTTAAACCTCCTGGGGGGGAAAAAAAACAGTAGTGATACTGTGAAATTCATGCATTATTCAGAAAGCTGATAAAGTCTCTTTTTTCTCCTACCTGTTCGTGCAGCTCATGCACACTAACAATAACAAGTTTGCAGAGCAGTTCCGCAGGGGTTTGCTCTCCTGGAGTGGTCTCTGGCACAACGCTGGGCCTGCCGTGCATCCCAGGCCGCTGGCTCACTGCAGCTGGTTCAGCTATAAGCAGTGCTCTGCTTTAAGGCACTCTGGACTAGTGGGAGGAGGGAAAGTGCTGGAAGCGCCTCCTTCATTCTAAACAAACCCCCTCCACGTGAGAATGCTGCAGAGTTAAACATGACTCCAGAAGAAAATGAGTGTGACAGCTAATCAGTTCTGCAGGCTTTCCATTAAATACAAAAAAAACAACAACAACCCAACACTTCTGTTTAAAGTATTGCAGCTAAAGAGCCTGCAGAATGGGAAGATGATTGGTTACAAACGGAAAGCGATCCTAAACTGGTTGGTCTGTATATACAGAGGGCATTCCATTTTCACGGCTGTTTAGCAATCCCCATCCCATTTTCGTACTCCAATACAGCACAGAAGGGAGGCAAGAACAATCCCAGCGCAAAGGCTGTGGGCAGCCCTGCAGGAGCGTGTTGCAGTTTCCAATCCTGACCACTTTACTATAGGTGGTGTACCAACCTGGCAGAGGACCAACACGGTATCAGCATTTCAGTCACATCTTCAGTTAGCATCCCCGATCAGCTCTAGTCCGCAAGTGACTGCTCCCATCGGGGAAGCATTTGGATGCCACTCCACAGCTGTTATCTCAAAGAATAAAACCATGAGCTTTATGCAGCCTATGCAAGACTTCATTCTTCCACATACTTGAGCTTAAGACCATTATTCATGTAAAGTAGTTTCAAGGCAGTCAGCGCTGACCTTGGAAACGGCTGGATCATTCAGACAGATAAGCAAATCACAATTGTCGAATGTAAAATGACATCCAGTAGGAAAAAACCCAAGAAAACCAACCGACAGTAAGAGCAAATGCTGCAATTTGACAAGAATATAATAAGGTCCCCAGCGTTGTTTCCTAAAACACCCACTTGCAGGAAGCTGAGTTCAGTGGTCCCTTCCACTTGCCATAATGGCTCTGCATTCTCTCCAGCTTGACATCTTAGTGCAATACTGCACATAGAAAAGAAATGGAACTCTATTTCAGATCCTTGGTAACGCTCCGCCAATTCCTTCTAGCAAACGCCAAGCTGCAAACAGCATGTTTCCCAATAGGGCTGGTCTGCAAGCGCCCAGGTGACAGTAGAACTTCAGTAAGGAAGCACATACGCAAATTGAATTCAGCTGTTGGTACACACCAGCAAAGAGCAAACAGTTGTGCTGACCATGCTGCTCATGGAAGAAGTAAGCACAATAGCCAAATTTGGAGCTGCCAATAAACAGCACTAGTTCAGTGGCTTCTTTATAGCATAAACACAGGTCAGGAAGGGCTCTGGGCTGGGTGAATGCCAGCACCTTTTTGAACATGGACATAAACAAAGCTTTTGTTCCTGACTGGTAAAAAACATTTGAAACATAAATAAGAACCGCTATACAGAGAATGCTACAAGCAATATAGTCAGTGGAGACCAAAGTGTGGTACCCACATCCCAAACATCATCTGAATAACTATGCAACACAGCCCAGCAATTTTAGCACGTTCACATGTCAACACAAATCTCAGCTTAAAGCAGCACCCATTAGCTATTAGTTGAGGAAAAACATAATTCAAAAGTTACTAATGCTGTTTTGAGGGACAGGTTGAAAATACTCCAAACTAAGCAAAAAACATGGTGGGATACATAGAAAACATATAGACAAAACAGATGATGAATATCAAGCAAGAACACAAGGAGGATAGGAATTAAGATGCTTATGAAAATAAAAAGTACAGGAGACATGAGCCAAAGCCTGCAACACCCAAGATTTAACAGCCATAGCTCTGTTTCTATATACAAACAGCTCTCCCATTATTTTTTAGGGATTAGCCCTGGAATGAAAGGAACTTGCTGCTCCTCTTTCCTGTTTACAAGGTGACTGCTTTATCTCAGTTTCTGAAATGAGCAAAACAAGGGCAGCCACTGCTACATACACTGCTACAGCCACATATATAGTGTTACTCCTGCAGCAAACACAAAAAGAGCTTCAACACAAACAGAAGTTTCTTCAGTCCGGTAAGTTGTCTCCTAAAAACCTAAACACCTCATAAAGAAACACCAGATACAGGTTGTACTTATTTTTCCTTTCTCAGTTAAACACAATGGCTCAAACAGGCTGAGCTGGGTGTAGGCTTTTTCATTTGTAAAACCATCATCATTCTGGTTAGCTGGAAAGAAGAATGAGAGTGTGCAAAGCTCCGTGAATGAGGCACTAAGTACAGCTTCCCAGTGAAGGCATGACACTTCTCAATTTCCAGCGTGAGATCGTCAGACCAGAGGTCAGAGTTGATGCAGGAAAAGTTTCCTGAAGAGGCTTTTACTCTGAGCATCGCATGGCCACACCAAGTGGAAGAACAGCTTCCAAAGCCAAGACCTATTGAAATGTTATCTTCAGATGGCCTAACACTGGAGTTAGGCTGTGTGAACTGCTTGAGAATCATCCTTAGTGTGAGACCTTTACATTTTGCTATAGGTCAGTGGGAAGTTCTCGGAACTTCGTGCCACAAAATAATCAGTAGGTTGCACCGGTCTTCATCGTCAATTAATACAGAATTTCACCATGCTTTGGTTTCTTGCCCAGAGAAAAGATTAAATGTCCCTCTGGAGGAAAACAAATGCAAGAGGTAATACTTGGAAATCTTCACACAACACATTACACAAGCATTATGCCAGCAGAACGAATGACAAACTCTAGCAAGAGCTTAATCTTCTGCACAGCTAACCTCGTTTGGATTTATTGGGTACACAGGAGAGCAGGCTGGAAGCAAACACAGCTCTTTTGGGGTATTTAGTTTGCAGAAGCAACTCGCATAGCATAGCAGCTCTCTGCAAACCGCACCTCAGAAGTGCTGACTGCAGCAGAAGAGATATGAGAGATCGTAATACAGTCACTGTATCATGTGTTTGCCAAGTCTGCAAGAGAGAAATGCTACAACACACTCTCATCTACTTTTAGGAGAAAACAAGCCGCGCAACACAATAATGGTACAGAATTGCAAGTTTCTGAGCACAAGTACGAAGAAAATACTTGTTTTCTGTTTTTAAAAGGTACCACCCAGACTTAGTCTTCTTGAAATAAAAGAATGCTCTAATTCTCCTATGTATGCACTGAGGCAAGTCTGAAGGTCAGCATCGCATCTAGCAGGTCAGAGGAGTAATGGTGATGAATTGCTCCATACGGAAAGGCCAAGAGTGAACTTTTAGCCTGTTCAGTCTGTCCTGAAACCCACAAGAGGGAGTAACAAACAAAGCAAACGTTCCGAGTAACCAAAGAGGCAGCACTTCAATCACACAACGCTGGGTCCCCTATATTTACAGTATAAGACTTCCGTTGCCTGAAAATTCTATCATGGAAAATGCGGATGAAGATACCAGCACTTTTTAAGACAACCATAGGATAGGATAATAAAGAGGATACGTGACCACTGTTGAAGGCCCATTCCCCTGTGTACCTACATGGTATTTCAGACTTTCTTAAATCACTTCCCCTTCCAAATGCCTTTCCATCACCTATACAAAGAATAAAGAAGGGACAAATAAAGCTGAAGCAAACCAACAAAGGTAACAAGAGGATGGGGATGCTTCGGGTCTGTACTAAGGCTCCACATTTTTCTCCCACAGAAACTTAATCCCTAACTTTATTCTGCCTATAGTCTATGTTCAGTGTCTCCATCCTCAGCTTCATGAATGCTTTTTGAACACCTCCAACAAAACCTTCATGTTATTTCTTTAAATAGCAGCCACTCAAAAGGAACCAGGTATTCAAAGCTATTCAGATGCTTCTGGCACTCAGAACTTAACTGCAGCAGGAATAAAACAGAACAGTGAGAGGTTTAAAGTGTTCATAACACTTCACGCAGGCTGCCACAGCTGCCTGCCAAGCTTGTTTTTAAATGAATGAGCAGGAATAAATATGACAGCAGAGCACTTTGGTGACAGTTATGCTGCTTTAAGTGGGAGCACCTCAGAGCTCCAAAGAAAAGTGGAAAACTCCACTAAATGCTTCTGTACAGGCAAAACCTCCTGCAGCATTTTGCCTCCTGCCTCCCAGCCCAGCATTCCAGGATCTGTGATTTGCTGTCCTGGCTCAATTACCCGACCCCAGCTCCAGCCTGGCTGCCAGCCCTTGCAGAGAGAGTGGCCCCGGTGCTCTTACAAATGGACCCTGTGTACGGTCACCAGTCTAGCACAGGCTTCATTGTGAGCAATGACAGCCTATCATGCTCCATTGGCTTTTTAATGCAGCTGCTGTCTGTGTACAGCCACAGACATACAGAACATCAGGTTTCAGAGACACCTGCTTTGCCTGCAGCCACTGAAAAATATTAACACACAATATTAATAACAATAACAAAGCAGCTTGCTGGTAACTACAGTAGGCCTCAAGGTTAGACAACAAAAGACAACACAGGGATACACTTTGGTGTATTTTCTTCTATTAGTTAGGCTGCTTCTACTGAAATCCAGATCAGGTTCTGCCCACCTGCTCCTCTCTGGCAGAAACATGAGCTTATTGAACCCACGTACCTCCCATCTTCTACCAGGCAGGGTGCTGATAAAAATCTACACATGCCAAGCCCATTTGTTAAGAGAAACATAAAATCGATTGAGACTGAAAGGCACAAATGGCAAACTTGTCCAGTTGCTCACACAAAATACCATAAAAGCAAGAGACCATTTGAAGCGATTCTTCAGGAAAACCAGTAAACAGTTCAACCTGAAAACTGTTTAAGAACTGTATGTGTACACTGCAGAAAGAGCTGCTTCCAGTAGCTGTATATAACCGATTTATGGAGAGCCTCGATTGTCTGTAAGCCCAGCACAAACCCTCTGCTGTTAGGAGAGCATTTTAAACACAGTCATGCAAAACCTGCAGATGCTGCCCGAATTTGTGGTATAACATTTGTTAGGGAATGGAAGCGAGTAAATATATCGAGCAGCTTGGACACGCTCCATACACAAGTAACTGAGAAAGCCTATTTTCACCTTGCAAAAGCATTTAACACTCCTTTCTGCTTAGCCAGTGCTGAGGAATGGGCTTGGGAGCTATTTATACTCAGAGATAAAGGTGCCAAAAAAGGTTTAAAAAAAAAACAGCTTTGAGGTCATCAAGCCTCAGCCTATCTAGGAGATGCAGTGTTCCAAAACGCACAGCCTGTGCTTCATATAACTCCTAGCAAAGGAACAGTAAGTAGTACACCAGGAAAGGAATGCAGTTTCTCTGGACAGCACATTGAAACGTGAGCACCGAAGCCGGACACACACTGAGTATTGGGCCAACGTGTGAATGGGTTCAGCTCATTCTCTTTTGAACAGCAGGTTTAAGGCTTCCTATCATACTAAAAGGCAGACTTGCATCACACAATTAATGGTCACTTCACAAGCAGTTAGCAGTATCACAAAGATCACTGCTCCTCTTGTACAGAAGAAGAGGTTGCAGAATTCTTAACTCAACAGGGTTTTTGAAATCGATATTAAAGGTTATCTGCAAGCAGCCTTGAGTGCTGGGAGGACACTCCCCTGTCATGCAAGCAGCTCTCTGACAAAAGCCACAGTCAGCAAAGTCACTGCAAGTCTGTAGCACCAAGACTGGAAAAGCCATCCAAGCACGTGCAAATCCAGTTCAGCGCTCGTAGCGAGGCTGGAAAAAGCAAGATTAATTCTCTTCAAATAGCAGAACTGCTGTTATAAATCCAGCTACGTGCTAGAAGTAAACGTGATGAATAGTCAAGGTTCTGACACACATGCCATTACAACCGCAAACAAAGTGCTCGGAGATTCTCACGTGGCTTAAAGAGCATCTATCGGATCACTGCCATATGCCACGCTACACCTGCAGAGACACAACAGCTGGCAGCTACCTGGACACAAGGAAACATGACACACCCCAACAGGAAGAAGGGAAAGGATGCTCCCCTCTCTGACATTACCAAACAGCAGCCGAGAGGCACTGTGCTTTCAGTGGGGGACGTTCACACACATCGATCTGCAGCAAATGACTTTGGGCTGCATCCCTGTCCATTTATTGTGCAGCAGTTTCTTCCCAGGGTATCTGGCAGCCAGCCTGGCAGCACGCAGTGCTGCTGTCCCGCTTCCAGGCAGAAGCCAGAGTCACACACAAAGCATTGGGTAGGACACAGGTGCTGAACCCAACACACCCTGCATCTTCCCATACTCATTGATGGCTGACTTTCCACAACCAGACACAGGAACCTTCCAAGCTTATGACAGGGATGCTTGCTTCACAGGTGTATCACATCCGAGGCTCACCTGGGAGGTGCCACTTCTAACCACCAGGAATAAAGTCCAGCTCACTGAATGTCCACTGCAAAGGATTCAGGGCGCACACTAAGAGCACACTGAGACGATGCTTCCAAGTCTGCCTCTCCTGTGGCCATTCTGAAACACAAATTATTCCTCATTATTTGGCCTCCCCTGACAAGAGATTTTCCCACTAAAAACATAAGGAAGGTAATTCATTTTGAGAGATCGATATGGAATTACCCTTGGTTTGTTTGCCAGGCTCAAGTTTAACACCTGTGGAGATCAAGAACCCAGATTAAGTGTAATGGAATATCATTAAAGCTTGGACACAAAAGCATCTATTCCTTCTCCCTTGTTACACAATAACATTTTCATTGTTCACATTTTGGTGGCATCCAGAGACTAACCAAGATCGCATCTCATTTGTATGAAGACAAGGGGAATAAATCTTTCATTAAACAAGCACATGAATCCTCAGGTGATTAATCCTGCCAACATGTTAGTGCTTGACTTGCACAGCACTCATACTATGAAAATGAAAAAGCCATAATACAGCTTACATCCTAGCTGTGCATTCTCTGAAGAAACTGAAATACATTCCAACTATTTAGCATCTTATCCTCCTTTGGTAGCTTTTGTTATCCCTGTAGAATCATAGAATGTTTTGGGTTGGAAGGGACCCCGGGGATCATGAAACTTGCCACAGACGGGGCTACCAACCTCCATGTGTAATAGTAGACCAGGAAGCCCAGGGCCCCATCCAGCCTGGACTCAAACACCTCCAGGGACGGAGCATCCACAGCCAACTTATTTCTTAGCCTTTTGGCTAAGATCAAGCCTAGTACATGTAAATTTTAAAGAAACACACCGCAAAGAGTAGTGATCATCTGCCCCCCATAAGCAAGCTGTTTGATCTTTCAAATTCTGCCACGGTTTTGCATCGTTCCAAACAACAGCCATCCCTCACTGCCACTAAGCCCAAGGAAGGGTTTCTTTTCCCTTAACAGTGTGTGAGATTGAACTCCTGCCGTGCTCTTACATCTGTTTCTCTGAAGCAGAAAGAACTCTACATAGGCTGATTATCACCAATCCCACAAAAAAGCCTATATCCAAGGGATCAATGAAATACACAGAGCAGCCCACAGAGAGAGGCAGAAGCAGAGATGGTGAAAGCTGCAACTTCTGTAAGAGGGATTTGTGCATTTCTCCTCTGCATGCTGCCTGCAGCGCTCCCCTTTTGCAGCTCGTGGGCAGGCCCCTCCTGAGCCGATCTCCTTAGGGCATTAGCGCACATTGCCAGCAAGGCAGCTGCTGCTTGTCCCGCTCTGTACTCTGAGGGACAACGAAAGCACCATTCTTAATGGAATGAACACGAGCAACAAGGGACAGATGGCAAAGGCGTACTCAGCACGCGCTTCCCTTTCAGCTGGAGATAAACCACCAACCTGGCTTGGGCTGCTTACTGATTCCAAGGGATACTCCTCCAAGGCAGATTACTGCCTGCTTTTCCTTTGCTCAGCTTTCAAATCTGGTAGCAAGGAAGCAACAGAAGTAAGGCTGCAACACTGCTCTTTGCCACACTCACACGCTAATCTACAGGTTGGTAAGGAAGCGATTTCTCTGCTCGTCCCCATACAGTGTCTCAATAAGAAAAAAGGTTATTTTTCCATCGCATTCATGCTGTGAAGTTTCTCTGTGACAACCCAGCTGACTCGTGCAGCAGCATTTCTATAGATGACAAAAGAAACAAAAGATCAGGAACAAAAGACAAATTGAGTAAGAAAGGAAAAAGATGTACTGCTGGAAAGATGACTGAAGCACTAAAAATGGAGCTCACCTGATAAAGAGAACAGGCTGCACAACCAGTAATAAGAATGTTCTTTGGCTTGTACTAAATGTAACAGTACATGGCAGACAGGAAAGAAGTTGAGAGTAAGTGCTGTTCATTATAAAATTTAAGGCCTCATCTATCTGTGAGACTACTGAGGATCAAACAAATTCAACTGCTGACCTATAGTTCTAATTTTAGTTCTGTTCAATGCATTTACTACTAGCAAATGCCATTCAAATGACACGAAACTCAAAATAGGGCTCTCAAAAGCCATGCGTGTTTCCCGCAGCATACATCATCCTCCAAAACTAGATTTCTTCACATGCACAAATTATCAATCATCTTCAGTTACATACTACTCTGGTTTCTATGGGCTCTTATACATTGCCATAGCATAAAAAGTGCCCAACCTTGTAACGCTTCAGCGATACGAAGCACAAACTGCAGCTCAGCTGAATCCACCACAACTGCCCGTGACCTTGATAATACACAACACAAAGCTTACAGATCCCACTAACGGCTGTCTAAGGCATTCATTCCCTTCCACGGTATTATTTTAACACAAGCACTTACATGACTAATTTGTGCAGTTAGACAGTTAAAGCTTTCTCTGTATCAAATCTGAAATAGAAGGCGAAGCAAGTGGAATACAAAGAGTAAAGTGTGAAGTTCACTAATTTGGCACTTACTTATAGTTGAAAAAGCCCGTCAGCTGTTGTAAGAACAAACTGTCAAACATTTTCCCTGAAATGCTACTTGGTAATGGTCATCGCAGTGCATGTGCCAGCACTGCCTTGCTCATTTCCAGTAATCTGCCCAGAATCTGGATGTTTGGGTTCTCAGAATCCTTAATAATTTAAAAAGGTTCCAATTGAGTGTCTCAAACTGAGTAATTATTCTAAATTCTAATGCAGTAGTAAGAGGAAAGCTATTTTTCCATGCGCTCAGATATTTATACAGTCTTATTTTTGGTACGGCAGGCTGTTTAAGGATTTATACTGAACCTATGGCAGAGGAAAAGGAAAATATGTTGCACCATACATTCCCAGTAAGCCAGCTATGCCTTCAGATGCCATACCTGATATATTTAAACTCAGGCTGAAGCAATTTTACCTGAATAAGATACAGCTAAAAAAAGAAAATAGCATTACTGCTGTTTTATAAAGCCTAATCTGAAGTGAATGTTTTTCTTCTTTTCTGTTCCGATCAAGAAAAGTGCTCGGACTTCTGTTGGAAATCACATCAGAATGAATCCATACTGCATTCCCTTGGTCACCTCCCTTTAGCTTTCAGTACTGAGATCCTTCACTAATACATTATCTGAGTAAGACTTCGTATTCTCTATGAAGCTTTCAATAGCAGATGATACACCACCATCATCATGGCTTTTAGAAGAAAATAAATTCATTTGGTAGTTAATCCTTAAGAGACTCTGAGCTGCTTCTTTTGGAAAAACATCAGTTCCTTTGTTGCCCTATTCTTGCCTCACCCTGCCATCCCATTCCTACTCATGCAAAGTTTTAACATATTGTACAATAATCCTGCACTGGAATGTAGATGATCTTTAAGGCCTTCTAACTCAAGCCATTCTATGGTCCTATAGCAAACAAACACTTCACTTAGGTATCCAATCTTAGCAACCCAGTAGAGTAAACCATAGCATCTAAACTATGCTATGGACACCCCTTAACAAGCAGACTGCTTTCTATTATGGCCTACACCACATACAGATGGAGCTCATTAAAATAAGCAGTGTGGCAAACACTCACATTATACCAGAGGGCTGCAGCTGTTGACCAACAGCCATCTGCATATTGCTCTAAAGGCAGCATGTAGCGCAGCCCTTATTTGTTCACCTTGGAAAGAGGACACATTTGTGGGAAACACTTGAACCCTTCCTTTCGACAGCGAAAAGGGTAAATAGAGCACATCAGATTCAAGATGATGCAGGCAATTGGTCTTTGTGACTTCAAAATTCTGAGGAGAAATTTGAGATATCAGTGTTGACCAGTCCTATAATCAAGCCTCCTCTCTCGTCCACATCCCCAGAAGACAGTGCAACGCATTCAGTGGGAGAAGGAGGGGAGGGGGAATATGTAAAAGTTCACTTGAATTTTAGAAACCAATTTCCATTTCCCTTCCACAGATCACAAGAAGCCATGCCAAAGATGTGGGATCTTAAAGCCCCTTCCTTTTGTCGAGCACACCAAGTCTTTGCTTTCGGGAAGGGAAAAGCTGCTTTTGACTCAGTGCCATACAACAGTTTAGTGCTGAAAAGCCAAACACCTCACAAAAAGCAGCTTTGTATTAAGCACTTGACATGCTACAAAGAAACAGTTCTACATGGATGAGAAGAGTTTATCTGAAGGCTGATTCTGACACTCCAGAAATACAACAACATTTACATACGCACACACGGCCTGTTTACTAGGAAGAAAATAGACCACATAGAGATTTATTTTAAGGCACTATGTATGCAGACAATATTACTATCAATAAAACATTACCTGAAAGCCACCACTCTCTCTGTGAGGTTTTGTTCTTAACTATGGTTTGGCTACAGCCTATCATTCCTCACAGCGCAGCAACTTAATCTTGACTTCTCCAACATGCAATTATACGTGAAGAGTAGTTATAAGGCTATTAACATTAATTATAAGACTCAGTGAGGTCTTAAGCATTAATTACCAGTAAAAATCAAAGCTCTGAGCCATTTTGTTTCCTTTTTAAAGGAAAAAAAAGGAGTCAATCTCACAATCTATCATAATGAATTGCTCAAGGCAGTGCACTTCACCCAGCAGTGAGCATCTGAAATGGACAAACGTGTATGGGTCCCACTCTTTCAGATCCACAAGGTATTTTCAGCTCTCAACTGTCATCTTCAATGTCTTTTTTTTGGGGGGGGAGGGGGAAGGTTCCAGCTTCAGACAGCTAGTGATTGCAACATCTTATAAAGACAGCAGATAAGCTTCCAGTGTTCCTATATCGGAAGAGCCCCTACAACTACAGTGTAAAGCTTCAGTCTAGTTCTCAGTTATTCAGTCCTTCCTTATTTTTTTTTAACCAACTTCCAATCACAGCTCACTCAGAGATGGAGGCCACTTGTTGTCAGCAACTGAGTTTCAACTCTGCCCCTCCACTTGCACACACTTCCCACATCTACATGTGTCGCTTTGAGAACAGGAGGAACAGATCAGTCTGACAGTTCTGCTTCTATGCTTCACCAGGACTTTTTTTCCTGTTTACAGCTCTTCCTTTCAAAAGCTCCTTGAAACTGCTGTAAAACAACCGCAGCCCAAACCCTCTACAACTGCATCAACAGAAGAGTCAGAGTGCCAAAAGCCTTGGATGCAAGGAAGTGACTCTGGTCCAAATGCAGTGATAAAAGGTGCGCTACATAACAGCTCTGGCTGCTGCTATAAGCATTGTCTTGGCTTTCCCTGTCTACGCTTTCAGCTCATTCATGAGCTCATCAGTTTTGTTGAGTCCCTTATCTGAGATACAGACTTAAATCATATGATTTGAACTTGCCAAGCTCTATTTTTTTGGGGGGAAAGGGGATGGGAAGGAAAGAATACAACTTCTCAAAGTGAGTACTAAAAACTATAGATATAAGATGAGCAGAGAATTTGCTTGTTTTGTCTAGATTTTATTAATGAATCAGTATTGCTTCTAAACATGTACTCGCTCTAGGAGTATCATACTACAGCAGCCACCACACTAGGGAGCTGATATTTGCAATAAGGAGATCTGGTACTGTTTATGCTAAACTTGAGCTGAGGTTGGTAAGGAGCTACTCCGGTATTACTGAAGAATAGCAGAACTGGTGCTATTCTTAAAGCACTTAGGTAAATTGTTTTATTTTCAAATTTATTTGGACCTCTTCAGCTATTCTGTCACAACCGGGGTATTCAGGACCCCATCTGGTATAATGGCTTCACAACAGATTTCAGACGCCAGAAGACCAATACCAGATTAAATACCATCCTCTCAAAGTTACAGAAGGGCTGGAAGCCTCAAGGTAAACCTTATAGACGCTCCATCCCAACAGTAACTCCTCCCCTTCTCCTCACTATCTTGCTAAATCCAGGTAGGAAAAGGCAGGTAATTTTACAGAGGCGTTTCTCATCATCCTTGATAAAAACATCCAAAACATCAAAGCCCAAAAAACTGCCTTACAGCACCAACCTGCCCCAGAACAGATCTGAAAGCCAGTCAGCAACCTGCATGACAAAATCCTTTGCTCTCTGTCCACCTTGGTGGGACCTACCCCTCTCTGAAGAGAGAACAGGGAAAAGAAGCAGAAAAAGGAGAAATTTTAAGTTGAAGTAAGGAAGATTTAGGTTGGATGTCAGGGGGAAGTTCTTTACTAGGATTGTGGTGAGGTGCTGGAACAGACTGCCCAGAGAGGCTGTGGATGCCCCATCCCTGGAGGTGTTCAAGGCCAGGTTTGATGGGGCTCTGGGCAGCTTGGACTACTATTAAACGTGAAGGTTGGTGGTCCTACCTGTAGCCGGGGGGGGTGGGAGCCTCATGATCCTTGAGGCCTCTTCCAACCTGGGCCATTCTGTGAATAACAACAGGTGGTCTGCCTTACTTCTCTCTTTTAAGGGTTAACTTCAGCATTCAACAAAGCATGAGTCAGCTACAGCAGGGGAAGAACAGAGCCGTTATGACAGGAAGCTCATTCCTGTGACAGCCATAGCTAAACCACAGGCCCTGCAGTTCTGCACAGCCTTGAAAGATGCAAAGTAGCAAGGCAGGATTTTAAGGGGAAAAAAATGCACTACTACTGGCCTATGACATTTTTAAGGCAGGCAACTCTCTCCCTTTTATGCTCCCTTTCTACATCACCATATCATTTTTCCTTATGAGAGGGAGCATCGCAGTTGTAAAACACAGCACCCTGTCTGCCCCAGAAGCACAGATCTTCCCAAGGAACTCTGCCAGGTTCACTCTGTTCTCGGTCTGAGTCAGCGTTCAAGTGAGGAAAGTCCACTCTGCGTTCCCATTCCATCCTTCCAGCAGTGCTATGGTAGAAACAGACACCAAAGTAAAGCATACCCTTGTAACTTTCTGCACATCATTGAACTGCTATTAAAGTAACTACGACTTTTTGATTTGATGAGCTTAAGATATTCCATAAAGAACACAGCTGACACAGGAACAAGATGCATGAAAATAAAGCAGTTGCCCACTACACTGATTATCTTCTAAAAGCAATAACACTAAAAAGCAGTCAAGCAAAATAAATGCTGAGTGCTTTGACATCTAATAACCGAAGCATTTGACGGCATTACCATGATTCTCTCCCGTGCCCCTCATCCAGCCCATTTCTAAAATTAGCACTGCTTGACAAACTAAAAAGCCTTCTAGGAAGCTATATATTTGTCCTTCTTTATCTTGGGGTTTTGTATTTATGTAACAATCTCACTACATAAGCAACCAAACAGGACGAGGAGGTAAACCTCCACAGTGTGACTTCACTGCTTTGCTCAGCCTCAGCTTGCAGACCTTTTATTTAAGAGAGACCATTACACTTACAGCTTGGTTTTATTAAGCGTATGGCTAGCAAAGTTCAATACATAAACTTTTTGAGCCTGTCTTGTTCCGACATAACATGAGAAAGCAATGAGGAAGTTCTGAAGGCAGCACTGTTATTGGCAGAGCCTCACAATGCCAGCCGTGGCAGTGGCACAGCCAGGCTCCCAAATGAACTGCCTTCAGCATCACAGCATCTCATCAATGAGACCCCACTCAAGGGTGAGCAACATGCACAAGGAACTGCCTTTGCTCTTCAGAGATAAAAAGGATGAATTCAGCAGAACCAAGACCAGCAGCTGATGAGTAAGAACGCAGAAGTTGCCAGCAGCCATTACTTCAGGGAATAAAACTATTTATTGCAGACTCCCACCCAGCCTAAGTATTTTAATGCACTATAAAAATAGGCCTAGTTTAAGAACTATTGTGCAAGAAAAGTTACTTCAAATGAACTTCTGAGAGAAGAACATCAACAAGAACCACTGTATTAGATAAAAACAAGTCTCACTCTCGTACTCTCCACTGTGTTCCTTGTACAAGCAGGTCATGTTGCAGACATTGCAATGCCAAAGAATTTGAAACTAAATCCATTTATGCAATGATCCTGGATTGGCAATACTCAGATTAATATTATATTTCATTACATCCAGCCTGCTAGCATTCCTGCTGTACAACTGCAGCAGCAGTTTGACAATAAAAACAAATACCTAATAATCCTATAAATATCGTATCAGTCGCATCTAAGGTAAATACAAACATTTTGAAGCAATTCAACCTGGGATATTAGATATCTGGACCGTCCTTACTTGCCATTCCACATTTTACCTCTTCTTCCCAGTAACCATCAAGAGGGAAATCCAGTCTGAGTAGCTGCTTCCTACATCTCCAACGGTGTGCTGTCAAGCTTAGCATGTTTGTAAGGCAAGAATAATACAATGATAGTGGTAGTAAGGTAGAAATAATACAAAGATGGTAATAATACAAGAGAGCTGAAGGAAAAGCCAAAAACTCATGACTATTGAGCGTGCCATTGAACATTCACAATACCATCCAATGCTACTTCCTTACCTGGTCTCAAGCAAAGACAAAACAGTATTTGTTATACTTCAGCATTCAGAACTAGGGATGACCTCAAGGGTACCTTTCCACAGGTTGAACATTCTCAGTCCAAATTAAGTTTAGCTCTTCAGTCTGATTAGAGTTAACAGAACAACCCGGTAATAAAGACAGTCTCAATTGTACGTACAATGTGTTTTGTGGGTCTACGGCATAATGACTACACGTTACAAAGCACTGATTTTCATTACCTGTTTACATATGTCAACTTTACATTATTACTTTTAGCACACACACCATACACAAGAGAAATGTTATAAAAAATTATCACTTGTTTTCATAACCACCACTACTTCATAGTGCTGCTAAGCCCTGAAACGCTTGCTAGATGTGCAAGAGGGGATGCTTGGTGGTAAAACATTTCACGCAGGTTTTCAGCTTACCTCCCCTTCCTGCCAGTGAGGCCATCCATGTAATTACGTTAGCTATTCTGCTGTAACAGATAGGCTGAGGGCAAACCACAGGTTCTCTGCATTATCACATCTAGTGACAGCACCCTAATCACATCTCCTGCAGCCAAAAGCTAAGATCCACTTTGGGTTTGCGAGAAAAAAAAGCACCACAAGAAATTGCACTGAAAACATCACGCTTGGAATCATTTTAAATAGATCTCTCAAAAACTAAATGAAAATCCCACTATCCCACCATTACAGCTAAGCATTTTTAAATAATTAATATCTACAAGGTACTCTTACCTGGTCAGTGGACAGGAATTACCCTCTCATGTTTGCTGTTGTTTCACAACCCATTTCCACCGTGTTAAGGAAAACCCTATTTGAAAGCCAGGGTCTTCAAGCCGACCAGCACCAAGTGAAACAGCACTGAGTAACCCATCAGCTCAGATTAAGACTGAAAAAATCACTGTTGTTGAAGAAATGATTGGACAGCTTTCGTGTGGGGGTGGGATAAGATTACTGTATCCAAACTGAGTCTGAGCTATCCTGGATTACCTGCAGAGCCTGTGCCCTAACCCTGACTAACAAATGCACTAGCAGGTTACACAGGCTGTTTTGTGTTAAGAATTACCTTCACAGCTAATTATTGGCATTCTTAAACTCAAGGCAGGCTATGTGGAATATACTGAGAGCACTGCCACCAGCACAGAGGTGCCATCCGCCCCAGTCAGGTCCTATCCCCTCCTAGGAGCGATCACCACTCAGCATTGGATCCTATGACTTACCATCTCAAATTCAGACCACGTCAACAGCTGGACGTGGAGAACAGCTGCATTAGAAAAATGGCAAGTAACAAGATTGCTGAGAGAATGGCACAAAGCAGCAACAAAGGATCAGCCCTTTGAGAAGCACTTCCTGCCAGAAGAAAAGGCAACAAGAACCCAGTATCACAGAATGGTTTGGGTTGGAAGGGACCTCAAGGATCAAGAATCTCCAACCCAGCTACCACAGGCAGGGCCATCAAGCTCCACATTTAATACCAGACCAGGCTGCCCAGGCCTCCATCCAACCTGGCCTCGAACACCTCCAGGGACGGGGCATCCACAGCTTCACTGGGCAGCCGTTCCAGCATCTCACCATTCTCTGAGTAAAGAGAGAACATTCAGGTTTGTTTGGCACGCATCTCAGAAGTGTCGTAGATAAGGTTTTTATGCATTTTTCCTGCATTCTCAGACTCACCAGTCTTTATTTTCTAACGCTACATTTGCAGATTGCTTCATTAGAGACCAACCAGTTCTGAGTTACCAGATGCCTTTCTGCTGGAACAATGGCTTCCAGACTGAGTCTGACAGTATATACTTATTTCATCAGCGATATAAAAGCCTTTACCCAACATACAAAGAACTTTTCTTTGCTTGCTTTAGTTCACCAAATAAGGCTGTTATTTTTACTCAGGGGTAATTAGACAAGAATGTACAAATATTACTAAAAACACCGTAACCATTTAAAAACAGTGGCATATTCTACATATACCAACATTATCCCTTATATCCGCATACAAGCTCACTGTTTCCCAGAGCCTCTAGATTCTTCCGCAGTTCATGTAAAGGTTAGGTCACATCGCTGTTTCAATGTACTCGTTTCACATCAGGAGAGATTTACATATCATATTTAACAGACAATGGAATAGCACGACCCTTGGGTATAACCAGAATGTCCCAAAAGCCCACTTCAATTTTCAACAGATGTTGATTCGACGTATTTGTCAACATAAATCCTCTTAGAGCTCAGCAACGCGTTCGGCAAGAAAACTGAGGGCAGCACGCACACATCTCATGTGGCAGAAAGGACATCTTAAATCGGACGGTGGATGGGAAACGCACAGTTACACAGCAATGCAGAAGGGCTGCAGAGCACTCAAATATAAACAGATGTACTCTTGAAAAGCATACAAAGTTAGTTCTATCATGTTCCTCACTACTCAAGTGAAAGCAAAGATCAATGAGAAATCATTACATGGACACATACACACTAAAAGGCAGTAAGCCATTATCTTTTACTGATAATGGCCAGCAAAAGCAAAAAGTATTTCGTTTTCCCATACAGCACAAAGGCTCGAGTGTAAACAGCCATATCCTAACCGTGCTTTCAAAGAGAAACTTAAGTCACATGTTTTAAAAAGGAAGGGAAACATGTGAAGCTAAGGAGTCCGATGGGAGGCTGGAGTCTGGGGACTTCTCTGCGCATGAAGCGCAGCAAGAGCCTTTCCTTACTCGCCTGTCAACCCGGTATGCCAGCTGATAAATGCTCCATAATTAGAAGACACGAGCAAGGATGTCTGAAATCCATCTGACCCGAGGGAGCAAGTTCAAAAACCCAACCCAGCCCCTCAGCACGCCAGATCCTCCTGCAGTCCATTTTCATCTACTGGAGGAGGCTGGCAAAAGCTGACAGAAGAGACAAACACATCTGAAGTTAATATTTCAATGTGGGACTGAGGAAAGCATATTTTGGGACGTAGGAAGTACTCAAAAGAGGAAGGCGAAGAAAAATAAATAGAAATTAGATTTAAATTAGAAACTTGCAGAAGTCAGCAGTACTTAAGAGCAACAGAGGGAAGAAACACTATTCCTTGGAGCACCATGTCCATGCAGAAGGCTGCATTCGAGGCAGTTGTAGGATTGCGAGTGTGATCTGCGAGGAATCACCACCGAGACCGTTCGTGACAGATGCATTATCACTTAATTACAGGCAATGCTAACAGACAAGTCACTCACTAACCAAACGCACTCATAGACTGCTGTTGTGGAAGTCGCTTTCAGTAAGCTGGGAACACCCTCAGACTCCTTTCTGGGAAAGATAAATCAATCTGACACAAGTGACATTAAAAACTGCAAGCAGTGACGCTCAGGGCGGGGTAAAACCAAGCTCCAAGAACCTATTTAGGAGGAAGCCAGATGTAACTGGTGATCCTATCCTGCTCGTTTGAATACAAACTCTGCTCTCACTCACAATAAACATAAACCTTCTGACAGCTAAGAAGAAAGAAAATTGCCACCTTGAAGTTTTAACTGTTGTTTCTGCATTTCTTCACACGCCAATGATAACAAGCACTGCCCTGCCTAATCACCGGGTATCAAAAATAGGAACACACCAATGGTGATGCACCTGTCAATTTTGGTTCACCAAAGCCTCTGATTTCTCATACGGCAACATATAATACAAAAGAAATCTAAATATTTCCTCAAAGAACACAGCGTACAAAGCACCAAAATGCCAGCTCAGCACAAAGCAATCACAATTTTCATTTTACCAGCACACTGCTCACTGAGAAGAGTTAAAAACCAAGCATTCTGCTTAACAACCTAAACAAAAAACCCACTCCTTTCAGCTAAAAACTGAGCCCTCACACCCCAACAGGTCCCCATCCAAAGCCATCTCTCCACGTTGTCCCCTCATTCACCATTTACAGTGAGAGTGGGACAGGTCTCTTCTCACTAGTGACAAGTGACAGGACAAGGGGAAATGGCCTTAAGTTGCACCAGGGCAAGTTCAGGTTGGATATTAGGAAGAACTTATTTACAGAAAGGGTGGTTAGGTACTGGAATGGGCTCCCCAGGGAGGTGGTTGAATCGCCATCCCTGGATGTGTTTAAGAGCCATTTGGATGTGGTGCTCAGGGATATGATTTAGCAGAGGTTTTTTTAGAGATGGGGTACTGGTTAGGCTGCGGTTGGACTTGATGATCTTCAAGGTCTTTTCCAACCTGGGTAATTCTATGATTCTATGATTTGGGTTCTCCTTGGAGTAGCGGCAGTGTGCAAGTTACTTAAGAAGTCCAGCCCTTTCAGAGATGGATGTCTGACCGTGCTAGCATTACAGTCATTATTTTTCTTCACACCCTGAAATAATATACAATTCTTTACTGTCACTTGAAGAGAAGGAAAGAGCGGAGGGGGAAGACGCCATTCAAATGCCTGTGTTATTATCTATTTGCAATCCCCAGAGCTCCAATAGCAATTAGCTATTGGCACTGAACAGCAATTTAAGTTGGTAAACTATCAAAATTCTTTTGATAGAAAAGTCCATTCAGTAAAGCTTCCAGGTCAGAAACAGCCACTTTAAGTTCTCAGTCTGAGTTGTGCCAGGTAGGTGCAATTGTGCTCAATGCACCAAACATGCATCTCTCCATAACCCAAACAAACAGCTACTCTAGTTTTGTAGTTTTTCAGTTTTTATGGCTGACAACAAACCTCAATATTTTTTCAAAGCTTTAGAAGAAAGCCTCTCTGCCCTGAAGTCCACAGCCTTAAAATGGCAGGACACACCGCATCAAATTCAATTACAGGAAAACATGACATGGCTGAGGGGACTGAAGGAACGCAGAGCAGTATTGCAGGCTGAACACTCCTGCATGATTCAAATCTGTCTTGCAGGCACCGGTTTGTTTAACCAGGGACACGCTCCCATCTGCTTGTTTGTTTTGACTATGCATCCATGTCCCAGAACAAGCACCTATCAGTATTGGAAATTGTCAACTCGCATCTAATCCTCCGCAGGCACCCAAAATTCAGCAGGCCAGGCCCAAAAGCTGCTCCATCCTTGCAACCCTGCTTAGTGGGGAAATACTACCCAGGCCTGGCCCTCTGCACTTCACACTGCTTACTGACATCTGTTTAAAGGCAAAATTAGAAACCCATCCAAACACTGAGGTCTAACCAATGAGGTCCAACCTGGCTCAAAGCGAGGACAGTTTCAAACAGTTGCAGTGGTGAGAGTTGCGTCACATTTCTGTCAGCGTGGAAGTATTACTTCTGTGCTTCCCCAGTCTCTGAAAGCTCACATCCCAGTCTCCGAATGCTCACATCCACAACCCATCTGTAGGCTCCAGAAAAAACCCCAATGTTTTTAAAGACCTGACCAGATTGTATCACATGGTCACTCACAACCTTCTCTTTCCAAAGTCATTCCCACACCACAAGCACTGTGCAGCAGGTAGTTTAGCTTCTACAGTAATTCAAGCCTTCAGATTACCCACAGTGAAGTACAGCTTTAGTTATGCCACACCAAGCTTCCATTTCAGCAGTTTAAAGCTTTGAAAACCAGATCCTTGAGAGTCCTTTCACACTTCTTACTACTTACCAACAACACTGTTGGTTCTCCATCCTTAAAAGGTCACAATAGCCCTTCAAATGAGCACTAGCAGGTCAGAATAGTCACTTTAATAGATTACTGCCTCATTTTCCTGCAAGATGTCCTCTGCCTGGTCAGCAGTGTAACAGGGAAGCACACAGCAGCTTTCTACCAGTGGTAGTTAACCTAACAGCATCTTACTTAGAAAAAACTTGAACAAACTTACTGGCAAAGACTCTGCCCACAGTAATCCTAAGCAACTCACCTCAGCTGCCTACAGCATCGACAGTACATCCACCAGGAACTGGCCAGCCCTACCTTTCAAGGCTATGGATCAAGCTCACCCGTACGGATGCTCTCTAATGAAGTCTTTGCTTGACACTATATTCTTATTTCATTATATCTGCCAGGTAACTTTCCAGCTCCGGCTGAGGTTTTTCTAAAGCCTGCTTTTTGCATCCTAACAAATACAGAAAGGGAGAAGAGCTTCCTTGAAGTGGGTTGTTACAGACTTCTTTCTGTAAAACACACTTAAACACTTCCTCCACCTTAACTGTGCAAGGGATGCCCAAACACCAGCTATTTTTTCTAACACATAAGGCCAACTATTCATCTATAGTAGACTCAGATCACATTCACAACAGAAGCAGAGAGAGTTCCCAGATGAAATCCAAGCGTACCCACTTTCCCTTCTCAGAAGGGAGAAACTTCCAAAGGAACCCCATGACTATCTAAAGCAGAATCTGGCTTACTGCAGTCTCCCACCCTCTCCATTCCAACAGTCAACTTGTCTCACTTCTATGAAAATACCTTTGAGGGGACAACAGCTGATATTTCAGAGCTGCTATTTTAAGGTTTACCCATGAGCGTGTACATCTAGCTAGATAGATTCACCGCTCCTGGCAACCTGCTGACTTGACAGGAGGGACACATACCTTGTTTCACAATCCTGAAATGCTGTGTGGATTATGTTCCTTGCAATCCAATGATAAAAAAAAAAAAAAAAACCAACACACACACAAAAACTTAGTGTTAAAAGCACTGCAAGTGCACTCAAGCTCCAACTTTGTTCAGCAACTGGCCTGGAAAAATAGCCTTCTAGCCGAGGTAGTGATTTGTGTTACATACTGCAGATGAGCTCAGCATCTGGGCTTACAAAGAAAAAGGCTGGGCTTTCCATGTTGCTAATCCTAACAGCAGCCCCTTGCCTGACTGAAATAGGAATCACAGTTCCTAAACAGCTGTTTCCTCAGACAGTGAGAACAGCTGAAGAGGACTCAGGCCAGGCACGGACACAAAAACACACTGAACGTTGCAATAGGCAGACTGGGAGCTGGAAGGCAGGCTACAATCACTCATTTAACTAAAATGAGATAGATCTTAAGATATGTCCCTCACTATTTAAAGCATCCAAAACCACCCTTCCCTTGGGAAGGCTTATAGGAAAAAGGCATTGGCTTTATTTAATGTTTTATGGGTACACATCCAGTAAAAGGCACTAACTGAAGAGGAGCGTAATCATGATATAAAACGGTCCTAGATTTTGAACAGTTCTCCGTAGCCTATTGGCAGGCATTTCCTATGAAGGCTTCCATCCTTCCTATATTTAAGACAGCTGGGCTCAGAATCAAACCCTCCATGAGCATCCCCTGCCTTTATAATTTTCTATTCTAGACAGAGACCTACAGCCAAGCATGCATTTTCTGACCATTTGCTCTCTTGGGAGCATACATTAACACTATCACAAAGGCAAAAAAGGCAGCCAGGTACAAGCAACTGGTGTTAGATACAACAGACTGTTTCTAATGGCTTATCTTGGAATATGTATCTTGTTTCCAAGTCATCATGCACCTCTTAAATCTCAAGTTCAAATGCTCTCACCTGTACAACAGTTCAAATAAAATTCACCTCGCTTATGCTCCTCTGTACGTACCTAATCTGTTTGTTTCAACTGCGATGTCTACCAAGCTGTTTTCATCTCTCTCTATTAGGCAGGTCAAACAAATCACCGTATAAGCCAGAGCTCTCCCACAAATTATCACCTCAGTTCAAAAGGCAGACCTCTAAATTCAACATACAATCACCACAGCTCCTCTTCACTAGTCCTGAAGCTCCACCGTAGGCTTCTGAAGTTAGTTGGGGCCTTCCTACCTCACACTGCACATCAGCCTGGTTATCTCCAGCTGCGTGTTGAACCATTTCTCATCCGCTACACTCTTAAAAGAAGAGATTAAAAGATACAACATAATGTTGAATGATTAACTTTTCCAATGAATGACCTATGAAAGAGTTCTGCTCTGCAAACTCTTTGATGAAAGAGGAAGTTTTTAAGCACAGAAGCCACATAAGCCAGGGTTTTGCTCTTTTTTTTCTGAGCCATATAACACATCTGTGTACAAGATAACAGAAAAACAATGTTTACATCACTTTCCAAACAACAAAGAAGTGTGCCCCAAACTTACTTTCCTCATTCAAGAAAATGAAAGAGTGGTTACTATTATCTGTTTTCAGGGAGAAGTATCTCATTTAGATAGATAGCAGTTCTCACTGTACTAGCAAACATCTCCTCCGTCACGTAACACTGGGCTGTTTCTGTACCGCACACAGGGCACCAGAAGTTACAAAAAGATACTCTCCTAGAAACAATGTATCCAGTTATAACTTCAAACCCATCTAACCGCAGCAAGGAAAAGCAAGCTGGAAACCACCCCTTGTCAGGCTTGGGAGTCAGTGCTCAGCAGCCTCCCCAAACCGTGGGTGCGGGGCGAGATGACTGCAGTGTGTGAGTACAACAGCTCCCGCTCGCTGTGCTGGCACAGACCTCGAGGAATATCAAACCACTATATTTTGCAAACCCTGCTGGCATGTGCTCACACAGAGGAATTAAATAGTCCAAAAGTTTCCATTGACCTAAATGTAGAATCATCTACTGGTGTCATAACACAAGTCTGAAAGTGGAGAAGCCATTCATCGATCAGCTTTGCTCTCATCTGCAAAAGCTGACAAGCAGAAAACATCACCTCAGCAATACAAGCTAGGTGTAGTAACAGAGACTGCAGAGCGGCAGCCATCTGTGAGCACTGAAAACACAGAACGCCGTGTTCTTGGTTTAACTACAGCTACAGAACTGCCAGCCCTCCAATGACCACACCAGATTTAGTAATACGGCACTACTCTTCTCTGCTGGACAAGGTGATTTACAGTACCACTACTACAGGCCTAGGCAACGCGATAAGCTACTTGCAGCCCACCTAGTCCAGAAGTCACCCCAAACTTTTTCATCTCAATAGTACCGAAAGCCTGTCACTACAACAGGCTTCACTTTTACAACTTCCTTCCGCTCACTTACGGTTACTTCCTCTTAACGCTGCTCCCACATCCTGCAGGGCCAAGGGCTGCCAACCTCACGCAGCACAAAGCTCTGTTTCATAGAACCATAGAATGGCCTGGGTTGACAAGGACCACAATGATCATCCAAGTTCCAACCCCTCTGGTGCGTGCAGGCTCGCCGACCACTAGACCAGGCTTTTGGTCCATGCGAGACCATACACACTGTCAGTTTTTCAAGATGTATCACCCATTACAAGACACAGCAGCTGGAAAGCATCAATGCAGCATTAACCTTCTGGAGGAAAAACCAAAAGGAGAGATGACGCACGGAGTCTTCGATCTGAACGCAACAACAGGACAGTATAGAATCCACTATCATTTGTGAGGTCCTGTGGCTTTTGGCTAAGACAGAAAGGCCAAAGAAAATGAATGAGTGAAAACCTATGCAAGACATAAGCTTTGCCTAAACACCTGCAAGGAAGGCTGAAAAAGGTGAAATCTCAGTAACTCTCATGCTCTTCTTAATATAAGGACTCAAAATATCTTTATTAGGAGGAGGCTCAAAGCTTACATTTTATGTGCGAGTTCTTACCCCCAATGGAAAGATGCGGACAGGAACCCCTGTGTGAAGAATGGGCTGTCAAACAACAAAACCATCATAAGGGCATGAAAATTAAGACACAGTAATGCAAGGAGTTAAAATAATATGGGAAAACGCTGAACCTTGAACTTTTCTGTTCACAGTTTTAGCACTCAGGGGAGAAGATAAAAGATGTGCTTGTGAAGGAGCTTTCCAATAAATGCAGTTGTCCTTTAGCAGATCCTCAGAGAAAACAAATAAACAATGCTATTTAGGCCTCAAACTTCTTTACCGTACAGCAATGAGTGGGAGAGGAACCTACAACAGAAAACAATAAGCTAGGCCTCCTGCTACAGGTTTACGTTCGGCTTCATCAAATGCCTGTGGAATTTAAACCCTCACCCTAAAGCAATACCCAGGACGTCATCACTTCTAACTCTAGCAGAGTGCACAATCATTCAGACTTGCTAACTTGCATCCTGAACGTGAGGCATTCTTGCCCTTCTCCTTCACACCACCTCTGAAGGAACTCACTCCAAGCAACGTCCAAAGAACGTTTTCTCATCATACTGACTCAAACCTGACTTCAGCCAACGTGCCACCTAAATCTCTCGTGTAGAATACAGCACATACTCCAAAGACGCTACAAAATACTTAGCATAGAAAAAAAGTAATCCCACAAATCAAAGGTGCTAATAGCACTGGTGCCTGAGAAGCACCAAAATAAGCCCGCCTTCTTCCTTTCTAGCTGAGCTTGAAGAAAGGAAACCACAGAAAAGTTAAACCTCCGTAAGAGCGATTAATCTCACAGAAGTAATTCCTTCAGTCAACCCATCCCGCAGCCAGGCGGTGCTGTACCACCAGAGCAGGGGGCAGACACGGGAACGGGATGCTCACCTCCAGCCGCAGCCAGAAGCGCCCAGCTGAGATACGGCAAGGAGCTGAACCCCGAGCTGCTGACCTGGGCTTGAGACAGATTCACCAGCCTCCCCTTGGGAGATTACAAGAGAAAGAAGGCAGAAAATGCATGTGAACTTAAAACCAAACGCACATCCTCAAGATCGCCACCGAGCTCACAGAGCTGGAACCAACAAGTCAGGCTAAGCAGGTAGAAACAGGACAAGCATCAGCTGGTTTTAATTGCTTAAAGTCAGATCAAAGGCAAACTCTGTGCTGCAGCACTTACCGAACTGCGTGCCTACCCCAATAAAGCAGCAAGTCACAGTGTAGACTCACGCCTATGTACCACCATAAAACACGATGAGTCCATTTCCTGGATCTCGGTGATTAACACTACCCTCCCCAGAAGCTACAAGAAGAGCCCGTGGTACAGAAGGGGCTCCGCACCGTGGAAATAATCAGGTTTGGCAGACACCATTTTTGACTAAGGCAAGCACAGCAACACAAAACCCAGGAAGCTGCCTGTAACCCTACAAGTTCTCTCTGTTCCTCTATCCTCGACGGGTTTTGACTCAAGAAAAGCCTCGGTGCCTCCGCAAAGGCACCGCCACCTCCGTTCAACTCAGCGGCACACCTGACAGCGCGGTGCTTTCACCACGCCTCCGAGCAGCCCAGGGCTTTTTGTTCGGCTTCCAAACGGAACGCAGCCCCACGCAGCCCGGCCTGCCGCTCGCCCCGCGCCCGCTACGTCCGACGCCCGGGGATGCGCGTGCGCGCCGGCTGGGGAGCCCCGGGCGGAGGGAAGGGGGGGAGGCTGCGGGGTGGGGGTGCCTCGGCCGGCCGCTCACCTCTCGGGCGATCTGGTTGAGCGCGTCGTCCTCCGCCGTCAGGCGTTCCCGGTTCGGCAACCGCTTCCTGCCGGCTCCCTGCGTCCCCATGGCGGATGGATAGAATGGAGTCGAGCCCGGCTCCGCCGTTCCCCACGCCTCGCCGCTCCCACCCGCCGCTCCAGCCGCTCGCCGGCGCCGGCCCCGAACAACCCAGCCGTCACCGCCCCCGCCCCGCGCATGCGCCACCGCCCCCCGCCCTCGTCGGGCCGGGAGGGGCGCTGAGCCGCGGGATGCCGGCTGCAGACCCTTCAGCCGCTGGGCTCGCAGCCGCTGCGGCAAAACTGCGGCTCTGGCTGGAAACCGGCCCCCTCCCCTTGTCTGCAAAGCGAAGGACATCCCTCCCGAAAAGAGGGAAGTGGGAGATGGAGCGCCATCACAGTCGTTCAGACTACTAAGATCCCAAAGCCCAACACCAAGCTACGGCTACTGCCCACATCACTCTCACTACCGCATCCCCACTGTTCCGGAACGCCCACAGGGATGCCCACCACTCCCTGAGCAGCTGTGCCTCTGCATTAGCACTCTTTCCAAGAAAAAATTGTCCCTACTATCCATCCTGGCAGGACTAGGGCTCGTTTCTTGCTTCTCTGTGCTTCAAAGCAAAGAGATTGGGCCAAAGACCGAAGCATCCATCCCGCCTGCTCATCCCTCTGACACTACCCATCACTTTAGCCATCCATTTTCAAATCAAAGATAAGCAGGTGTGACTCCTTCCAGTCAATTGCTAGTGTCAGACACCTTGCCGCTTACACCAGATGAAGATTAATTTGCATTGAATAAGTAGGGATTCCCACCCCTTGTACCTCAATTCCAGTCCACGTTTGCTCCTTCTCTACCAGTCGTTCCAGCTCAGGACACCAAACACCTTACACAGGCACCCCACAGAAACAGGAGTGACCATTAAATCCGCCTGTTGACGAGGACCAGAGTCGTGCATTTAGTTTCTGTGACTTGATTCTGTTGTAAAACAAAACTCAATAAAAGTAAAAGGCAGTGCTAGCCAGCTCTGAGCAGCCCCAGCATCCCCTGAGACTGTAAAGGTCGTGGCACTGAGGGACTCAGTGGGGATGGGTTGACAGTTAGAGTAGACAATCTCAGAGTTCTTTTCCAACCTTCATGATTGTAAAGTGGAAATAATACAAAAATAATAATAAAAGAAAAATAATGATAAATATTCAAAAAGATAACTACAGAAAAAACTCACCAATATGGACATCTTCAGCTTGACTGGAAAACATGGAGGCAGTCAGCACAGAGGAGCAATCTCAAAGAGATGCTTCCTTAGTGGTGGTCAGCCCTTAAATGAAGTCTAGGAGAGGTGGCTTCAAGCTCCACCCCTTCCAGGAGCACAGCTCAATTACCCTCACCTGTGCTCCCAGAGCTGACCTGACACTTGCCTCAGCTGTTTAATCAGAGGCTCAGGCTGTGATTACCAGTTTCCCATACAATGATTCTATATTGCAGGAGCTGGTTCTTGCACTGCTTTGCAATGATTCCAGAGCTCTGTCTCACTGCAGCCCACCCCAGAGCCCTGCCAGGCTGCTGGTGGCTTCCAGATACGGCCCAAACGGAGTCCAATGATCAGAGCTTAGATAGATACTTGTTTTTCCAAGCCTTAAAATCTTTCAGTGGCTTACATTCAAAGCTTAGAGAGGACAGGAAAGCACCCAAAGTCTAGGGCAGCTGTATGTTACAGATCAGACCCATTCTAAAGTCAGAAATTGCCACGACATTACTGCCTACGGGCTCCTTCTCAGTCATACTGGAGCCCTCAGTCCACACACACCCAAAGCCAACGTTAATCTCCAAGTTTTTACATACAAAGATTGAGATTTGGGTCATTTGTGCGGAAGACTGCTCCTCGAATTCAGAACCATGTCAAACAGTTAAATATATCGGCCTTCCCAAGAGGGCATTTATCAGATCATAAAGCAACTGGTTGCTGCTCCAGGAAACAAAATCTAGTTCTAGCAGAATCCCTCTCCCCAGATGGGTGTAGATGCCCTTCATACAATCCAGGCTGCTACTTGTTCCCCAGAAACTATTTAATTGTCACTTGTTGCTTTTTATATGAGTGACATCAAGGTGACTATTTATAGCTGGTGCCTGCGCTGAATCTTTTGTCTTCATTCCTTAGCAGGGCAACATGCTGCACTCGGAAAGGCCTTGCACAAAGCTTGGCGAGGCCTTTGATGGACAGCCACTGCCCTCAGAGGACGTGAGTAATAGGGAATTCTAAGCTAAGCCCTGGGAGACGCACGGGAACCAGCCACCCCCGTGTGCACAGCCAGGGCGCTCCCCACGGCCCCATCGACTGAACTGCAACCCTGCAGCCTTGCACAGGTTTATCCTGTTCAGCATCACTTTCAAGAGGAATCCCCAGTCGCGTCCTGTCCCTCACCCTGACTGCTCCAGCTCTGGTTAAATGTCAGCTAATTTCTCAGAGCTGGTGTTACAGCTGTAGGGGACCCACTGCTTTTATCGTGACTCTGCAGTGGCATTGGATTAATACCATTTCTTGCATCAGGTACCACTGATCTTGGCAAGGAGCAAATAATTGTTTCTTAATCCGAAAAATGAGCTATGTGAGATCCTCCTTTTGCTTGGGCATTGGAAATAAGCATGAGGTGTCATGAGATTTGGAGTCAAGTTTACTCTGATTCGACACGAGTGGGAAAAAAAAGAACAAGAAAACAAAAAAACACGTTGTGCGAGGCACCGCAGGAGCCTTAGAAATGTTTTCACACCCTGCTACGGGAGCAAGCCTCACTGCAGCTTGTTTTCTTTGCTGTCCTGCAGGTTTCTCTTCTGCAGCCATCCTCCTCTGCCAGGAACCTTGCTTAGCACTACCGCCATTTCAGGCTCTATGTTTCCAGAGACCTTACCCTTGAATTTGCCCCTGCCCTTTGAGGAATTCTGGCTAAAGATACAGCACAGTTCCTTATTTTTAGGCCCGTGTTACCCAGGGATTTCTGCCACCTGTGCAGCTGCATCGCTGTATCCACGCAAGGAATTTCCAGTTCAGCAGTGCAGCACAATTTGCATTCTTGCAGCTTGACTGTAAGCCCCTTACAGCCAATCTGAGATCTGCATAGATTTATGTCTGCAAATCAACTATTGACAGGATTTAACAAAACAGAACAAAAACAAAGAAACAAACCCCAATATCACAGAACTTGGAAAAGAAGAAGCTCCTGAATGACTACAATCAGAATTCAAGTCACACACTGAACGTGTGCTGCAGCTTAAAGAATCCCACTTCTTGCCTGCATTCCAGATACTTACAGCATATGTTTCTTTTATTAAAGTCAAAATAAGCCATCTTGACATAAAACTACTATATATACAGAATTTGTCCAAATAAATTCATTATAATGATTCAAATACATTAGTTTTGGCTACACTACGAAGTACAGTGACTGCAGTTGAAAGTCAAGTACTGAAATATACACTTCTTATTTTAACTAGCAACGTGAAGTCAAGACCCATTTAGTGTGAGAGTTATAATTGATTAATGATAGTCACACAAGACAGAGTATCTCGTGCCAGCTTCAAAGGGCTTGATTTTAAGAGTGTAATTCTCCAATATCCTACGTCCAAGGAGGCTGTTTCATGCAGAGCACATCCCAAAGATACAATTTTCCCTCTGTGTTGCTTTTAAACCAAACCGTCTTGTAAAACCACACTCTTGAGAGCCAGAACAAGCCGTCGGCTGTTAAAACTACTGCCGCTTGTGTACTCAGTAGACCATTTCTACATAATAAAATGGTTTTATGTTTTGCGCAGCAAAGTATGATTACATTTCTATTAGCTTTAAAACCCGGGATAGAGGAAACCAGTGGCTAGCTGACAGCATAGAAAGAAAACACAGGGTCACCTTCTGCTCCACTGTTAAGATCGTGGCATCTGGCGAGCCAGAAAGGAAGTCTGACAGCTTTAACAAGATGTCCATGGGCCCAAGGAGAGTGGAATGCTTAAATACTTCAGAAAACCTGCATCTAAGAGGCCAATATTTCATATTGCCAAGATCCTTGAAAGGAGCAGAGCTCCATTAATATGGTAACATTTTGCAAACGTAACAGCGGTGGTATCCTGCGGAGCCTGTAGATGTGTTAATGGGAAAAAATTACATCACAGACAAACACTGGGGCAGCTAGAGGGCTTCTACTGCATTATACCTCATAAGGAGCCTACGATGATCTTTCTCAGCAAAGGAACCCCCAGGGGAAATACTTTCAGATGTTGCCACATCCGAGCAGGGTCAAGACAGGGCCCAGGAGACTGCTAGTGTCTGTGCAGATTTGTCCGGGCGAGATTTATTACTCTTCAGGCCAGCTGAGTGGTTATTTGTATCAGGGGAGATCTGGCAGGGTGGGAACCTTGTACGGCTTCAACTTCTTTATCCTGGGTCTATCGATTATGCAGTGAGGGATCAGAGCAAAGCCGTAACTGATAGCAGCTTCCCAGGTTGCTCCGGTATGGAGATCGATGAACTAGCTAGAAATGAGGGAGAGGAGGAAGTTCTGAGATTATAAATCAGTCACCGTTTGGTTGTGTGCCATCATCACAACACAAACACCAAAGAATTATGTTTAATGTTAGAACACTTCAGGTAAGGGTCTCCCAGTGCAAATATTTATACAATCGCACAGAACATCTGTGTGACCTTACTTAAAATGGTGTTACTTTGTCTGCTTACCCACGTTAAGAAGCGTTCAGACTTGCATATCTGAGAAGAAAAAGCTGCTGGCATAAGAAGCGAGAGGATCTTGTCTGAGATGAGTTGGCTTGTCCAGTGAAAAACAGAACGACTGCATATCTTTTCTATAAACTCGTTTGGAGAGAAGATCTGCGGATAATTCCGTGTAAAGTTTGGAGCCAAGTTAGCAGAAAAGCTTACAACTAAACAGGCCATTCGTAATTGCAGTCTGGAAATCAGATGTTTATTGCCAAGGTTCTGGACACGAATCCAAAAGAAGTTGTGAGCATTACCGTGAGTGCTTGGCTGCCAACACTCGCACTATCCCGAACACCGCACGCTCTCTTCCCAGCCACGAGGATTGAGACATGAGTATCTCTCACAGGCAGCATCACTGCAGCTGCAGAGGGGTTGTCCTGACGCTCCGGATCTGGATGACACAATCCCATCATTGCAATCTTGTATGCCCCACGCTACAGTGCCAAGCAGGGAACTCACCTACAATTTGAAAACGCTCACTGAGCTTATTGAAAACTGCCCATTTCGGGCTACAGTGGGAGCACACTCACGGCAGCCTCTGCAGACCTAATCTAATTAGGAGCAGACACACCACGGCTCTTAGCATTTTGGCACAAAGCAAAGTTAAGCCAGATTCACAGCAGCTGTAGTTACGGGGAAGCAAATCTGTCCCAGGCTGCTGCACAGCGACTGATGGCAGCTCCTGGCTCACACACAAAGCAGTCACGGGCTGCTGTTTGTAATCTGTACCACTATCTGCTCCCTCCGGTTGCAAAATCTGGCTGCTCCTCCTCCTCCTCTGGCTTCCCCTCTTGCTGCAAAGCTAAGTGTTAAGACAGCTCCAGGCTGTTCTCGGAGGAACCTTCTAGGTATACATCACGCATCAGTTCCACGTGCCCTAACAACACTCACCTTTTCACTTACCAGAAGCGCTGTGGGGATAAAATCCCATTCCAGACAGCAGGATCACACAGCGATAATACCTCCAAGGCAAGAACTGCACCCCTACCCCTTTTCTCCCGTAGCCCGGGCCAAAGGCAGCAAGAGATCAATAGGCACATTTCGTCTGGGAGTGCTGCATGTACATCTGTCAAAAAGCAGATGGGTTTCTCTTTAGCGAGAGTAAACTGGGATATCTTTGGCAGAAACAATGCATTACATCAGCTGGAGCTGCCTCTGCATCTCTTTGTGATTAATGTATGGAAGTTTTCCTTCTTCCAGTGCTACGGTGTCTTTTTTGCTATGACAGTGCATAGACATGAGAGCGAGGGGCACGTGGCCTGCTTACGAGCGCTGGATGCTTACTGCTTGTTGGATTTCGCGTGCTTTGTCTGCTCCATTCTGTGTGGCCTCATCCTCTCTCGTCTCAAACATTCCAAGCTGAGCCGCATTTTCCACACGGGCCTTCCCAGTTTTCTTAAACTCGAGTTGTTTGGGGCTGCTGAAACACACAGCCACAACATATGGTCTGAAAACACCAATTGTTTGTAGCGGATTGTTTGCGCTAGTTAGTCATACCGTCCTGTAAAATGGCATGTGAACATCGGTTTGGAAAAGCTTACGTGAACACTGCGTTGCAGTTTGATTCCCTAACTGGAGCGGAAGAAGGGGAAGGAGGAGCCTTTTGTTGTTCTATGGAAATTCATCTGGATTCACGCGAAGTGCAGCTCACAGCAAAAATGTGCCTTTTCTAAAGCGCAGGAAAACATAACCGTGCTTTGCTTCTAGGGATCTACCACACTTATTCAGGTCTCCGTATCTTCCACTCGCTTATGACCATGTATCCTTTCAGGGAACAGTTCCAACCACTTAATGACAGAAAGAACTGCACCTCTATCTGACACCTTGTGGTTCTATATTACGTACTCGAAGCAGTGCATCAGCAAACTTATCTCCTTTCACCTTTCCGCTCACCCACCCAGAACAGCAGAGGCATCTGATAGTTCCTGGCTTACCTAAAATAAGCCGTGCCGGTGCTAAAGAAGTCGGATTCCAGCTGTGCTAATCACCAGTAGGGCAGGAAGGCAGGTCATTATAGCTTCCTGAAACAAAGACATTGGCCTAAACTCGGAAGTGAAAGAAGATAACAGTAAGAAAACATCAGAGGAAATAGAAACGAAACACTTCAAACGTTACAGTGCATTAGAGCTAAGGGTGCCTCTGATTTGAAGCCATAACACATTTCCTTAGCATCCATAGCATTCCTGTTTTCACATGCTCAGGGAACCAGGAGCGGCCTTTGGGAGTGAGTCATCTGCTCGGGGCGTTTCCCCTGACACTGTGCACCCCGAGCCAACCCATCGGTCAGCTCCTGCGCCCACCCAATTACCATCCTCAGCAATTTTCCCGTTGGCTGTTCCACAGCATTAATTATTACGGTATTAAAAACCTTCTGATCCTTCCCTGTAGGAATGTGAAAGAATTATTCCCTCTATTCTTCATCAGCAAAGAGCCAAGAAAAGTCGGGCAGGAGCTGTCATATTCTCCAGCGTTCAAACTTCTTGCCAGTTGTGGAAACAAAAGATTTTTCTCAATTCACCCAATTGCCACAGAATGCTTTCCTTTCAGCTACACTACAAAAATATCCCCAGCTGGGCAGAAAGGAAAACCGGTGCTTGCTCCTACAAACCACCATATCCGTAGCTGGCTGCACGGCTTGTCAAGCACCAGGCTGGAAACAGATGCCCATCCACAAGGCTCTGTGTTTTCTTGCTTTTGTTTTCCGGCTCTCCTAGCTGTACATTCCTCTAAGCTTCTTATTGGAGTGTTCCCAGCTTGAAGTCGTTCGGGGCTGGGTGCCGTCAGAGGGAGTTCCCCAGGAACTTGTCAGACACCACCTCTGTTGCTCAACCTCAATTTCTGCACAAGTTTTCTTCCTCCTTGACATTTCAGCAGCAGGTCAAGGCTGGAAAGATCAATTTCTCTGTGGTGGCCTCTTTCTGGGCAGTTACTAAGGTTTCTGAAACATCCTGAGCACATTAGTGCCCCGACAAATTAATTAGAAGTTCCCAAAATAATTTTTAATACATTTTCCAATTATAAAAGGAGCTGCTCTAGGTAATAGCAGATAATGGTTCCCCCCTCGAGGTATCTTTGTTCCTTCCTGGCGACAGATGAGTTGCTTCACCCCTGAGTAACAGCACGCTGCTCTTCCAGCAGTGGCCGGTGTTAGGCAAGGCCGCTTAGGCTCAAACATATTAAACAGTTTCAATTCCTGTGCGTTTCCAGACTGCACCCATAACACTCACGGCATGAGGCTGGGAACCAGGTGAAAACCAGCAAACAATTTGGACACGACTTGAAAGAAGTCAGAATAACGTAGCCATTGGAACACTACAAAACAAGTAAAACAGACCCCATCACACAACGCCCTGCAGACACGTCTGTACTATGCACCCCAAATCCAGGCGGGGATCCCAGCAAAAAAACCCTATGTTCACACCCACACTCGCTTTTCAAGTCTGTGCTAGACAGCAGGACTGAAATATTTCTCTGTCCAAGAGCTGGCAAAGTACTGGCAGTTGCACATATTACAATGACCTGGGGAACACTGATGAGAGAAACACTTCTGGGTGAGATTTCTGAGCTGAGAGACATTTACGGCTGTCAGTGACCTTCTCTCTAGAACAGAAAGGTGCTGCCTGCAGCCATTTTTAGACTGGTTTCTTAAGGGAACGAGACATACGCGCTGACTCTTTGTAGCAGCACTCACATCCCATGCTCCCGGCGTAACTCAGCCGGTCAGGAGCCACCGAGTTTATCAGAGGAGCCAGGGTACATCTCCTTAAACTTGATACCCCCGGTGGCAAAAAGCAGCCCACCAAGCATCTCACGGCACACGGCAGAGAGTGCCTGAGTGCCTTCATAGGTAAAACACAGCAAAACCTGTCCTCTGTCAGATAACGTGCCTCTCATTTCCCACAATCGATCTCCTCGTCTCTGCATCCTCTGTCAGGTGGCTCGTTCTTTGAAGCCCAGGACCCAAAGCAAAGCTGTGTTGTGGCCCTCTCGGCAAGGTGGGCGGGAGTCGTGCAGTGGAGTTTGGGGGTAAGCAAGCCAATCATAGCAAGATATTCCCATTGAAGAATCAGCCAGAAATCACAAGGGAGGAAGCTAACAGGACAGCACCGTAAGTTGGCAGCAATTCTGAGCCACGGGCAGCTCCTTTCTGGTACAAGGAGGCAACCGGCTGGTCTCGTTACCTCCCTACACTCCAAGAAAGTTAAGCTTCTTTCCGTGTATGTAAAGAATATGATCGGTCTCTTCAAATGGGTAGCGGCCTATGCTATAAGAAAGCATTAGGCAGTGCTTAGAAAGGCATTTCTTACGGTTCGCGCATGTATTCTCTTTGTTACTAATATTGAAAATGTTTATTGTATTTAGTAGTTTTTTTCCTCCTTGGTCTTTAACACATTCAAGTGCTCACTGTCAGCTGTCATCTGGGAGCCATTAATATTAAGCATGTTTGATGTTTCCAAGCCAATCCCTGGAGTGTTTTATCATTGTTAATAATTAATACGGGGAGGCCAGCACTTCAGGAGCCCAAAGCGGCACACAACGGGCTCGGTTTCGAAGCTCAGCGTGAACGGTCTGTTCATCATTACAGCTCCACAAATCCTCAGAATCTTGCCTCGCCATCAGTGCAGCAGTGAGGAGCTCGACCCGTTTTTCATGAGCGAGGGCACAACGCCGCCTCCTCTCAGGGCCAACCGAACAACTCTGTCACAGCAGCGACGGCTCTTACCTGTGGGATCGCCCGTAGGTTACCGCTGGTCTCCAGGCTACGGCAGGTGAACTGCAGTCCATCTTGTGGCATCCGTTCCAGATGTTACTGCAGGCACACGGGAGGAGAAACAGCAGAGATGGGGATTTACCGGCCCACGGCGGTTCCCAGAACAAATCTTCACACAGGCACTATCTTCTTTTCAGGCCAACGTGAGCTTTTGCTCTGAGTTACTATCAGCAGTCCCAGTGGGTCAGCCATTCCTACCTTACCACATCATATACCTGTCAGCAAGGGCAGGGGGATTAAAGCAGTAAAAGGGCTCAACTAAGTTTTCATAAGCTAATACAGTGTTTTTTAACAGTGTTGTTTAACAGCACATTTAAGGTGGTTCGATAGCAAACGAGCCCATTTGCAGGTCATAAACACAAATTTTTGTGACCTCTTGAGCGATTGACTGTTTTGACTTCGGTGCACTTGCTGCGGTTTCAGATGTTTCTTCTCAAAACACGTTGGCTTGCAAAAATAGAAGAGCCTCTCCCTGTTTCTGAAGCTCTGCATCTGCTGTCCCGCTCCCAGGACCAGGTTCAGCAGCATTCGCACCACACACTCACCTCACTCAAAGCGTGCCTCAAGCTCACAAACCATTCATCTCTGCAACACCCGGGGCATTTGCAGGCCATGCTCAAAGGGGCACAGCGTGGAGACCGGCTTTGCGAGTGCAGGCTCGGGACCACAGATGGACTCTGCTTATTTATAGCAGGGCTGGCTAAACCAAAACAGTTATCCCAAAGTCGAGGCATGCTATATATACTCACACACAACTGACTTGTTCATTTGAAGCTGGCAGTGCAGAGAGCCGAGATGTCTGTCCCACGGCAGGTCTGGGAGCCAAGATCACTCGGGCAAGGCCCTAGAAGCCACCTTTCTCTGATCCTTAATTCTGGGTCAGGACACGTCGAGGGAAATTACTGAACTTACTTGTGAATTCCACAACGAGGCGAGAAGAAGCTTTTTTCCGTTACAAACGGTAATGGAAAGTGCAGTTGAAGTCCCTGATTGAGATCCAGAGTCCACGTGTCTAGCTGTCAGGTTCCCCGGCCGGCCCTAACGACCCCCGCCGGCGCTAACGAGGCGACGGCTCCCAGGTGGTTCGAGGCTCGGGGCGTGTCCGCCGCAAAGCCTCTTAAGCTCCTCCGGAGGCTGCCGGGAGTTACGAGTGCGCTTCTGAGATTCATTGCTCGGGGGGTGTAGGTGCTGGTTGCGTAGCGCCGTCCTGTCTTTGCGCCGCTGGGGCTAAAAAGCCTTGCGAGTGGCTGCTTTTAATTTTTGAGCATGCGATTCTGTGTGACGTTTTGTTTGTTGTTTTGTTTCAGGCTGCTGTGAGATATCCCCGTGTGAAGATCAGCCCGATCTGGTGCGACGTTCAGGTCAGTACGGGACCGCGGGGGTGGCCGCCGGGCTCTCCCGGCGCTCCGTTCGGGGGCCGGCACGGGGCGCCCCCGGCTTTCCGGAGCCGGTATCGTATCGCCCCCCTGCTGCCGTCGTGTTTTCGGAGGCGGCTGCCACTCGGTTCCATGAGTCCTAGCGCGGTCCTGGGGTACCGCTATTTACTCTGTGGCTTTTCAGCCGGAGCTTTAGTTCCTCCCTATATCCTCGGTAGGAGCGAGAGGGATGCGGCCGCACTCCTTCAGGCTCAGCGCCGCTGTAAGTAAGAAGCAGTTCAAAGGGCTGCACGTTCTTAGCACGTTCTTAGCACGTTCTCTTATTTTTCAGGCTGAGCGATGGCCACGGCGGAGCCTCTCGTCATCCCGAAGCGGTGAGACGGAGGAGGCGGCGAGAGAGCGTGAGTCGCGAGGAGAGTTTTCTCGGGGCTCGTGTAGGGCCGCCGCTCGTCCGCTTTGGTTTTTTCGGGGTCAGCGCCGCCGTTGGACTCCCACGTAGAAATAAATGTCTTTGTCAACTGTTTGTGTCTCAGGTTTTATACACAGCTGTTATCCAGGTTATATGGCAACGTGAGATGTGTTTACAGCGTAGTCATAGAACAGGTCTCAAGGACCGGTTGGGACAAATCGGGAAGGGGAACGTTCCCGGTCAGCAACGGCAGGTTTATGTATTTAATTTGCAAGTCCCTAGAAAAGGGGGTGTATACGTTGGTCTGAACTGCTACCTTTTCAGGGTGGCCAGAGGCATTCCGTGGCAGCGCTAAGGAGGCTTGGGAGGTAACAGAAGCGTCAATGGGAGCGGTCCTTCCAGGTTTTGGGGTTCCTGCCACGATCTCCTCAGACCAGGGTCCTCATTTTGTTGCTGGTCTAGTATAACGGGTAAGTAACATGTTGGGGATTGGTTGGCAGTTGTATGTTCCTCATAGGTCACAGTGTAGTGTCCAGGTAGTAAAGATGAACCATCTAATTAAGGTTCAAATGGTTAAGCTAGGACAAGAAGCAAGTATACTGCGACCCCAGGCCTTAGCCTGTCTAAGAATTAGAATGAAACCCACAGTAAAAGAAGTGCTAAGCCCCTTTGAATTTTGGCGTGGAAGAACTTATTCTTTCTAAAAGGGGCTTCTGGACCAAGTAGGAGGGTTGTTAACATGATATGTCATGTTGTTAGTCTTCTGAGACAGTTAAGGGGGATTGAAGAAGGTCCTGGGAACTGGAGCTGAGGGCCTAGACAGACCTATACACAACATCGTACCAGGTGGTTATGCTATGTCTAAACCTCTGGTTTGCTAATGGAGCCTGAGTGGAAAAGACCGCTCCTGGTTTCATGGATGTTTCACACTGCAATGAAGATGAAAAAGTGCAAGTGTCGTGGATCTACTACCTGAGAGTTAAAATGTCCCTACCCCTGTGGACTACTGAGACTGGGCCACTGAATCAAGGACTGAGAGGCAGTATGCTTAGAATGTGTTTCATGGCTTGTATGTGTCATATGAAACTTGCTTTAGCCTGGCATGAAAGCACTTCAATATCATTGAAGGAGTAGTGGCTAGCCTGAACATCACGGATTGTTGGATTTGTACGGTCTCGCTGAGATATGAAGGAGTGGAACTTAAGCAGTATGGAGTCCCCTCCACCAGTTGGACGTTATGGGGTGGAGCAGGAGGTAGGTATAGGTGTGCAGATAAAACTGGGACTGTAGGAGATGAACAAAGGACCTGCCTTCCATATACAACTGTGGACAGGCTCCAGTGTCACAATATTCAATAGGACTTGAAGTAAGAGCATGGTAACAGTCAGAATTTTTCTCTCTCCTTTAGATGGAGTCCAGTTCTGTGACTTCAAGGCTCCAAGAACCGGTGCTGCTAACTGTGTATATAACACCAGCTTTAATAGGGGATCAGAAAAAAAGATCTACAGGTCCAGATGGCGGTGGCTCTGCAGTGATGGTCGAGTAAGGAAGGCATTCCTAAGAGTCAGAAGGGACCTGATGTAGGAGGCTATTTTGTGCTCTCCATTTCTTCTGTGGAACAGCTCGTTCTCCAGGGTTCCCAGGAACATCTTAGGAAAGGGTGAAGCAGGCAAATAACTCACTCCTAAACAGGCCCTCTAGGTTCTTTAGGTTCATTAGAAGGTTTATTCCTGTGCTAGCAGTAAGTGAATGAGAACAAGCAATAATCAACATATTGGCTACATGCGAGAATATCGGGAATGCTCTGCTATGGATGCTCTACTGGGACTGCAGAAGGAGATACCCTCTCTGAGTCCAGTGGCATTACAGGATGGAATGGCTCTCAATCTCCAGATGGTTGAAGAAGGGGGTCTTTGTGCTATTATTAATCAAAGCAGCTGTGTATGTTGTCAAAAATCAAAGACAGAAACAGATGAGCATAAACTAGGGGAACAAATAAAGGTGATTCACTCCGTGACTTGGGATGAAATGTTTTTTGGATGTACAGAAGTGTGGAAGGAATGAAGCAGTTTGTTCTGGAACTTTGCCTGACAAAAGCAAGTTTTCACAGCTTGCGTTGTCTTATTCTTTCTTGGAATATGTGTCTGCAGTACCTTATGTTGCTTGTTAGTTATGTCTAAACAACTGGGTGGAAGTTAAAGAGTGTGTTAACAGCGTGAGGCATGCTCTGCTTTCTGTCATTTAGTGTATTTTTAATAAATCTGAGAGAGACTGGTATTATCTATTGACATGAGGTTTGCAAGAGTATAGTAAAGGGGGAATTGAGGTGGAACTTGCTACTTTGGAATTGTTTCAAATTGGCCTTTTGCTTATTTATGAACCGTGCAAGGGAGTGTGGAACCAACAAAGGGAGAGATGCTTTAGGGAGTGATGTCCTGGGTGGGAGGTGATCAGAAGAGTGCAGTTTTCTTTCTCATGCCATTCAAGGAAGTGGTGCTCACTTATTGGTTCATCCCGTGCCACTGCTGCGAGGTTTAAAACCTTAAAGTTACATTAACTCAGCCATTGGGGTGGAGAACATTACAGCAGTTTGTTGGAATCAATGGTAATATCCCCTACTATTCTAACTGTAATATCAGAGTAATGTATACTTAGTTTAATTGAATAGTAATATCTCCTCCTATTTCTGTGTATGTGTAACTTGTCACTGTAAATATCCTTGAAATGTCCCTTTATGGTGTGCAGGCTAGGAAGGGCTACTCCTTCTGCACCCAGCATGCGTGTGCAGTGCTGTAATTAAAAATGTGGGAGATACACCAAAATATAGATTATGTAAGGTTTTGCTTGTGCCAAATGCAGTCTGAAGAATTAAATTTTTAAGCATTATCCAGTTTGTTGTGTGCTTTTTCTATTTTAGTAAGTGATCAAATGTGTATTTAACAGGATTTGATTAATCTGGGCTGGAATTTACAGGAAGGGCTATTTTAATGTATTAGTACTGCTCGGTTATGATGTTATTAACCTATCGATTAGCTTGTTCTTATTTGGCAAAGTCAAAACTTGGAAAGAAATTCCAGACGAGCACCAGGCAAAGAGATGACCCTATATTGTAGAATGATTACCTTTTTTACATCCATCTACCTGGGATTTATAAAATATGACTACGTACTGCTTGAGCCGAAGGTGCACGTTAAGAGATAAACTAGCTAGTTCATTCTGTTATCCAAACAGGTGTTTCATCTGGGCTCTGTATCATGCACTGGCCGCACGGTGATGGTGTACAAAATGAAAATTCCCTTCAGACCCTGAAAGTAGGAGAGAAATCTGTAGTGGTTGAGAGAGAAAAAGGGCCCTTTGAAGCCGGGGATGCCCTTCTGGTATTGCGTATTGCATTCGCTGCCAATATGGTTTTCTGTTTCTCAAGCGTAGATAAGTAATAGTGCTGCTAGTAATACTCTAGCACGTGTCCTCTAATATTGGTTTTATTTGACACGCGACTTCATGAAGTTCCATGACCATTAATCATTTATTAGCCCAAAGGCACAGTTATGAGCATCATAAATGCATTTGTTGTACAAATTGTATTGGTCAACCACAATCAATATATCAGAGTATACGAAGACAGAAGACTTTGTTTTAACCTATTACAGTTGAACACACAATGGGACCCTCAGGGATTTATTTCCTGGTTGCAGAAACGTGGGTTGCAGAGCAAATGTGTATATTCTTTTTAGTTGGTTTAAATGTATTGTTGTTGTGCTGTGTTTGACTTGTCTTTCTTCACATTTAGATTATTGTCAATCGAGGCCTTGATTGTGTTATGATTATTATTATTAGAAGCAGTTTTGTTATTCTATAGGTAGTAGCGTGGTTTTAAAATAATAATAGTTAATAAACATTATAAATAATAATAATAAATAAATAATAATAATTAAAAAAGGGGGAGTTGCAGGAATACAGGAAGGATTTCACAGAGCAGCTACGGAGCAAGAGAAGGACTTCACGGAGCAGCGGCTGCTGAACAGGATAAACAGTATGAGAACGGGGGACACCTGTAGGAGAAAAATAAATGGCTTGCAGCTTTGAAGGGGGGGGTTTAGGGTTGTTATTGCAGTAGCTTTCATCCAATTAGTGTGTGTCATTTTTTTTGAATGCCCTCATATATCTGCTATGAAAGTACTGCTTTAGGGTCAATAAAGTGGACTCTGCTGTATCTAACCATGTTGGTGTGTGACTGTTTATCCCAGCACGCTGACCTTTTGCCATCACTTTCCCTGACATGCTGATATAGTGTTAAACTTCCTGCAGTGGGATTTGTGCATGTGTCACATAGACAATTGTGAGTATCTTGTAAGATCAGTGTCTATCATACCTATGTAGTTATAAAATAACAAAGAGAGAATAATGCTCAGTTGTATATTCTCAGGTTGAGATTTCTACTGACATTTTCACACTGACCACTTACGCATGACAGTGTGATGATGTAGCACTCTATGGAAAGCCATCTGAAAACCTCACCTTTGCCACAACTCTCTTCTATACCATTTCTATCGATTGAAATCTTTTATGAGATGTGTTGAAGTTGACAGGCCTTAATTTAGCCTCCTCTCACCAAATGGTATTTGTACTTTTTGAATATCTTTGTCATAGGGAAAAAAAATCCCAGCAGTTGGCCTCACCAATACAAGGGCCAACTTCTTTCACACAGTCTGGGTCAGACAATGAGCCAGCTGGCTGTCTACCCTCTTGTCCTATGAAACACACACCTCTGCTCACATGCTACACCATCCCTGACATTATAACGTACACAGTAAGTTGGTATCAGGCTTAAAATTGCTTTTCTTATTCATTTGCTAAAGGGTTAGATGATTTTGCTAGTTTAGCTCGTCCCCTATAGCCTTCCACTATGCTACAGAGAGCTCTATCACATCACTGTCCCGGGAGCGCTCTACCAAAGCCTTATACAGAACTTCTGTGTTCTGTTCTGTCCTGTATCATATTACACGGGATTAATGATAGCAGATTTAATTGTCTGGGTTGTTCTCTAATCTGGAAAAGGGGTTCAGAACATTTCCCAAAAGAATTAGAATTTTTGTGAACTGAAATTAAGCTGTAAGGTGCCTTTGAAAAGCTGCATTGCTCGCCTTATTCTTGTGCTCACGGCGCCATCTGGTAGAAATTCAGAGAGGACTCATTTGAACGTATATGCTTAGAGTAGGCCATCAGTTAAGTATTGCATTTTGTATAGACATATTTTTCTGTATACAAAATATTATCATTTTGATCCATCCATCCTAAGTCGATCACTTTCAGTTTCCAGTCACTCTTAACCACATTTCATTCAGAAACAAAAGAGTATTTCAGAAGAAAGAACTGTAAGGGGCAGAATAGGGGCATCTTTTCCAATCCGTCTCCTTTTCCCCCAGTACTCGAGCCAAATGAACACACTGTTTTGCGACTTTACCATGTTCTTGCTGTGCTTTTCATCGTGTTTGTTTGTATGACCATTTCTGTTTGTGCTAAAGGGAAGCATGGCTAAATGCCATTATAGTGCCATCGACAGAGAAAAGTCCAGCTGCCTAAGACAGAATGCCCAGATCTCTGTGAATGTTACCAACTCGTAATGTCTGCGGGCTCCTTATTAAAAGTCGCATGTTGCCATCTAGTTCACGTTCAAAAATACAGTTGCTATGCATCCGAATCTGTTCTATTTATTTCTAAGCAGGACAATCTGGCTTCCCTGAGCGTATGCTAAATGATTTGTAATATCCATATTGCAGAGTAGAGATTTCATGAGTTTCATTTTTGAATAAATACCGTTAAGCACAATCCAAAGTATCTTATTGTGGTGAGACTTCGTGGGCAGCAGCTCCGACTGCTCTCACATGTCATTTGCACTGCGGAGCCTGTGGGTCCACCAGTACGTTTTCATGGGTATTGCAGCAAGACAGCACATTGCAGAGGAATGGATTACGTAGCATCATTGCTGTGCAGAGCTCGTGCGTATTTGCTCCACAGTGAAGGCTGAGACTGACTTTCCATCATAAGCCCAATAAACACAGACATTTTTTTCTAAGGGGGAGAGCAGCATCTCACAGGCTGGGCTATCCCGGGCCTAACTACGTGCAAAAATTTCCAGTGAGTCAAAAGAACTTTAGAACATAACAAATACAGCCAGCACGTACCTACGATGGCTTAAATCCAAAGCAGGTCGTGGGTTGTCTGTAGGTTTGCGTGGGCCCTGAATAAGCGGGCACCGCTGAGAACTCCTTTTTGCATAGACAGAGCAATATTTGTAACGTATCACGGGTGAGAGGTGTCACTCTCCGCAGGACCACGGTTCCTGAACTCGTAGTAAGTCTTGTTTAGATCAGTGCCGGGTACCTTGCAGGGTCCTTAGCTCTCGTACCTCCATGAAAAGTAACGCAAGCTTTTTCAATCTATTTCTGTCTTTATGACTATAAAATGTCAGGAAGCCTTTCTCTCAGTCACACAGGACCGTCGCTAATTCCAGCCTTCTCAGCGATCGCGTGACGAACCACAAAAAGACGCACTTTAAGTTTCTCATTAGACAAACAGCGCACTGCATGTAGTGTTCCTTAAAGTCCCATATGTAACCAGTTACGCAAGCATCATTAAGCATTGAGCGCATACATTCACGGTCGCAACCGTTCTTTGTCAATATCGTGCAATTAGAGCGTGCGTATAGAAGGAAAAACGACGATGTGACGCTGCGGCACAGCACATAGACGGAGACGCTCGCGCATAAGACGAGTCAGGATCCCTTCCGTACGTCGTCCCCGCGTCGCCGGTGCGGACCGCCGACCGGCAAAGCCAAAAAGCGGGGATCGGTTCGCGGCTCCGGGTCGGGAGCCAAAAAGCGCTTCTCCTCCGTGCGGTGCGATCCGCGCAAGCCGAAGGAGGACGCCGTCAGATCCCGTCTCCGGCCTCTGTCATTCCGCATTAGCACACGCAGGCCCGCAGGTCCCCTCGCGTACCTTCACGATAGTTCGCCCGTTCCGTTTTATTCACCGCGGCTTTCGGCGGCTTTAAATCAGCCGGCGATCGGTAGGCGCGAGGAGGCTCGAGAGGAACCCGCCGGCAACTGCTTCGGGTCGTCTGTCTTTATTCTATGGAATGACAGACCGTTTCATGGCAAAGTTTAGACTACACGTGGCTTTGGGCGGTAGCTCTGACAAGCGGAGCAGAGCAGAGACGGCACGCAGCCGGCGTCGCGTGAGACGCAAAGCGATCCGTTTGAGTTAGGCACAATCATTGAACTTGTTTGTGAATCGCACAAAGAGGCGAGAAGTTTTTTCTATTCCAAAGTGTAATGGCAAGTGCAGTTGAAGTCCCTAATTGAGATCTAGAGCCCACGTGTGTAGCTGTCAGGTTCCCCGGCCGGCCCTAACGAGCCCCACCGGCGCTAACGAGCCGACGGCTCCCAGATGCGGCGGGGCCGCGGCCGCCCGGGCACAGCTGAGGCTCGTGGGCGGCCGGGGGCGTGTTCGCCGCAAAGCCTCTTAAGCTGCCCCGGAGGCAGCCGGCGGCCATCAGACCGCTCCTGGAATTCATTGCTGCCGGGAGTTCGAGCGGGACGCGTCGCTTCGTCCGGTCTTCACGCCGCTGGAGCCGAAAAGGGTGGAGAGCTGCTGCTTTTGGGGGGGTGCTTTTCAAACTGGGAGCTGGGCTTTTGTGTGACTTTCTTTGTCGTTTTGTTTCAGGCTGCGCCGAGATGTTTCCTTCTGAAGACCAGCGAGATCCGGTGCGGCGTTCAGGAAAGCACGGGACCGGGGAAGGACGTTCGAGGACCGGCACGGGGCTCCCGTCGGGTTCCCCCGGCTTCCCGGAGCCGGCGGCGGCTGCCGCTCGGTTCCCCGAGTCGTAGCGCAGTGTCGGCTAGCACGGTCTCGGGGTGCCGTCATCTTCTCCATGACTTTTAAGCCAGGATTTGAGTTCCTCCCGGTCTTTCCGGTAGGAGCGAGAAGGACGAGGCCGTATTTGCGTAGCCTCGGCGCCGCTGGGAATAAGAAGCGGCGCAAAGGGCTGCCGAAACAGGTTCTCTTCTTTTTCAGGCCGAGCGAAAGCCAACGGATCGTGGCTCGGGATTTACACACCGCCGTTCACAGCGACGTGCGGTAAGTTTACAGCAGAATCGTAGGACAGGCCCCGAGGTCTCGTCGGGACGAGCAGGCAAGGGAAACGTTCCCGTTCAGCAACGGCAGCTCCCTCGAAAAGGGGGGGTACCGAAATATATGGGTGTGAACCGCTTTCTTTTTCAGGGCGGCCGGAGGCATTGCCTTGCAGCGCTGAGGGGGCACGGGAGGTAACGAAAGAATCGACGGGAGCAATCATCCCGAGATTCGGGCTTCCCGCCCCGATCTCCTCGGACCGGGATCCTCATGTTGTGGCTGGGTTAGTATAGCAGGTGAGTAACGTGTTGGGGGTAGACCGGCAGCGGTACGCCGGTCACCCGGCGTGCGTGTGCAGCGCTGTAAATAAAAATGTTGCTGCTTGACAATGACTGTGTGCTAATGGAGGTTTTTGTATTTATTTTTTCAGGTCAGCGGGAGTAAGAAGCAACGCAAAGAGCTGCTGAAACTCCTTTTGCAGGTTCCTCAAAGGCCGCCCCGGAGCCCGTCATTATGTGGAACCAGTGAGATGGCGGAGGCTGTGAGCGTTTGAGAGGCACAAAGCAAGTTCTCTCTTCTTGGGGCTCCCGTAGCTGTGCCGCTGAGCCGCCCGAGAAGGGCGTCCCGCTCTCTCCAGCGGTGGCAGAGAGCGGGATGGGATGGGTTTGTTTCCCTTGTTTTCCCCCTCCACACCCCTTTTTTCTTTTTGAATTTCAGGAGCGTGATCTTCAATCGTGGAGATGTGGCAGAACAGCTGCCGAGACCGGAGCGGTGTTGGGGTTTGAGGGTCAGCGTGTGGATGCCGGTGCCGAGAGACGTGAGGTAAGAGGCGCACTTTGATCCTTGAAGGTTGTCCGCTGCTCCCGGGCCGGAGTTTGGCCGGAGCGGCGAACAGACCCGATATTTGTCCTTGTGCTTTTCAGGCGTCGAGTAGCGCGGCTGGTGTGCTCGTGGAGGAACGGCAGGCTGCGGAGGAGAGGTGAGAGGTGCGTGTTAAGTGTTGGTGGTGTCTTTGTTGGGTACTGTTGATGTGGTTTCCTTTTTCTGTCTTAGCTTTTTTCTTTCTCTTTTGTCTGAACATTTTTCCGCTTTTACCTTTTTTCTCTCTTAGCTCTTTTCTCCTATTTTTTCTCTTTTTTCTCTTAGCTTTTCTTGTCTTAGCCTCTCTCTTCTTCTCTATTTTTCCTCTCTCTTCTTCTCTATTTTTCCTCTCTCTTCTTCTCTATTTTTCCTCTCTCTTCTTCTCTATTTTTCCTCTCTCTTCTTCTCTATTTTTCCTCTCTCTTCTTCTCTATTTTTCCTCTCTCTTCTTCTCTATTTTTCCTCTCTCTTCTTCTCTATTTTTCCTCTCTCTTCTTCTCTATTTTTCCTCTCTCTTCTTCTCTATTTTTCCTCTCTCTTCTTCTCTATTTTTCCTCTCTCTTCTTCTCTATTTTTCCTCTCTCTTCTTCTCTATTTTTCCTCTCTCTTCTTCTCTATTTTTCCTCTCTCTTCTTCTCTATTTTTCCTCTCTCTTCTTCTCTATTTTTCCTCTCTCTTCTTCTCTATTTTTCCTCTCTCTTCTTCTCTATTTTTCCTCTCTCTTCTTCTCTATTTTTCCTCTCTCTTCTTCTCTATTTTTCCTCTCTCTTCTTCTCTATTTTGCCTCTCTCTTCTTCTCTATTTTGCCTCTCTCTTCTTCTCTATTTTGCCTCTCTCTTCTTCTCTATTTTGCCTCTCTCTTCTTCTCTATTTTGCCTCTCTCTTCTTCTCTATTTTGCCTCTCTCTTCTTCTCTATTTTGCCTCTCTCTTCTTCTCTATTTTGCCTCTCTCTTCTTCTCTATTTTGCCTCTCTCTTCTTCTCTATTTTGCCTCTCTCTTCTTCTCTATTTTGCCTCTCTCTTCTTCTCTATTTTGCCTCTCTCTTCTTCTCTATTTTGCCTCTCTCTTCTTCTCTATTTTGCCTCTCTCTTCTTCTCTATTTTGCCTCTCTCTTCTTCTCTATTTTGCCTCTCTCTTCTTCTCTATTTTGCCTCTCTCTTCTTCTCTATTTTGCCTCTCTCTTCTTCTCTATTTTGCCTCTCTCTTCTTCTCTATTTTGCCTCTCTCTTCTTCTCTATTTTGCCTCTCTCTTCTTCTCTATTTTGCCTCTCTCTTCTTCTCTATTTTGCCTCTCTCTTCTTCTCTATTTTGCCTCTCTCTTCTTCTCTATTTTGCCTCTCTCTTCTTCTCTATTTTGCCTCTCTCTTCTTCTCTATTTTGCCTCTCTCTTCTTCTCTATTTTGCCTCTCTTCTTCTCTAAGCCTTTTTCTTGTCTTAGCTTTTTTCTTCTCTATTTTGCCTCTCTCTTCTTCTCTTAGCCTTTTTCTTGTCTTAGCTTTTTTCTTCTCTATTTTGCCTCTCTCTTCTTCTCTTAGCCTTTTTCTTGTCTTAGCTTTTTTCTTCTCTATTTTGCCTCTCTCTTCTTCTCTTAGCCTTTTTCTTGTCTTAGCTTTTTTCTTCTCTATTTTGCCTCTCTCTTCTTCTCTATTTTGCCTCTCTCTTCTTCTCTTAGCCTTTTTCTTGTCTTAGCTTTTTTCTTCTCTATTTTGCCTCTCTCTTCTTCTCTTAGCCTTTTTCTTGTCTTAGCTTTTTTCTTCTCTATTTTGCCTCTCTCTTCTTCTCTTAGCCTTTTTCTTGTCTTAGCTTTTTTCTTCTCTATTTTGCCTCTCTCTTCTTCTCTAAGCCTTTTTCTTGTCTTAGCTTTTTTCTTCTCTATTTTGCCTCTCTCTTCTTCTCTTAGCCTTTTTCTTGTCTTAGCTTTTTTCTTCTCTATTTTGCCTCTCTCTTCTTCTCTTAGCCTTTTTCTTGTCTTAGCTTTTTTCTTCTCTATTTTGCCTCTCTCTTCTTCTCTTAGCCTTTTTCTTGTCTTAGCTTTTTTCTTCTCTATTTTGCCTCTCTCTTCTTCTCTTAGCCTTTTTCTTGTCTTAGCTTTTTTCTTCTCTATTTTGCCTCTCTCTTCTTCTCTATTTTGCCTCTCTCTTCTTCTCTATTTTGCCTCTCTCTTCTTCTCTATTTTGCCTCTCTCTTCTTCTCTATTTTGCCTCTCTCTTCTTCTCTATTTTGCCTCTCTCTTCTTCTCTATTTTGCCTCTCTCTTCTTCTCTATTTTGCCTCTCTCTTCTTCTCTATTTTGCCTCTCTCTTCTTCTCTATTTTGCCTCTCTCTTCTTCTCTATTTTGCCTCTCTCTTCTTCTCTATTTTGCCTCTCTCTTCTTCTCTATTTTGCCTCTCTCTTCTTCTCTATTTTGCCTCTCTCTTCTTCTCTATTTTGCCTCTCTCTTCTTCTCTATTTTGCCTCTCTCTTCTTCTCTATTTTGCCTCTCTCTTCTTCTCTATTTTGCCTCTCTCTTCTTCTCTATTTTGCCTCTCTCTTCTTCTCTATTTTGCCTCTCTCTTCTTCTCTATTTTGCCTCTCTCTTCTTCTCTATTTTGCCTCTCTCTTCTTCTCTATTTTGCCTCTCTCTTCTTCTCTATTTTGCCTCTCTCTTCTTCTCTAAGCCTTTTTCTTGTCTTAGCTTTTTTCTTCTCTATTTTGCCTCTCTCTTCTTCTCTAAGCCTTTTTCTTGTCTTAGCTTTTTTCTTCTCTATTTTGCCTCTCTCTTCTTCTCTAAGCCTTTTTCTTGTCTTAGCTTTTTTCTTCTCTATTTTGCCTCTCTCTTCTTCTCTAAGCCTTTTTCTTGTCTTAGCTTTTTTCTTCTCTATTTTGCCTCTCTCTTCTTCTCTTAGCCTTTTTCTTGTCTTAGCTTTTTTCTTCTCTATTTTGCCTCTCTCTTCTTCTCTTAGCCTTTTTCTTGTCTTAGCTTTTTTCTTCTCTATTTTGCCTCTCTCTTCTTCTCTTAGCCTTTTTCTTGTCTTAGCTTTTTTCTTCTCTATTTTGCCTCTCTCTTCTTCTCTTAGCCTTTTTCTTGTCTTAGCTTTTTTCTTCTCTATTTTGCCTCTCTCTTCTTCTCTTAGCCTTTTTCTTGTCTTAGCTTTTTTCTTCTCTATTTTGCCTCTCTCTTCTTCTCTTAGCCTTTTTCTTGTCTTAGCTTTTTTCTTCTCTATTTTGCCTCTCTCTTCTTCTCTTAGCCTTTTTCTTGTCTTAGCTTTTTTCTTCTCTATTTTGCCTCTCTCTTCTTCTCTTAGCCTTTTTCTTGTCTTAGCTTTTTTCTTCTCTATTTTGCCTCTCTCTTCTTCTCTTAGCCTTTTTCTTGTCTTAGCTTTTTTCTTCTCTATTTTGCCTCTCTCTTCTTCTCTTAGCCTTTTTCTTGTCTTAGCTTTTTTCTTCTCTATTTTGCCTCTCTCTTCTTCTCTTAGCCTTTTTCTTGTCTTAGCTTTTTTCTTCTCTATTTTGCCTCTCTCTTCTTCTCTTAGCCTTTTTCTTGTCTTAGCTTTTTTCTTCTCTATTTTGCCTCTCTCTTCTTCTCTTAGCCTTTTTCTTGTCTTAGCTTTTTTCTTCTCTATTTTGCCTCTCTCTTCTTCTCTTAGCCTTTTTCTTGTCTTAGCTTTTTTCTTCTCTATTTTGCCTCTCTCTTCTTCTCTATTTTGCCTCTCTCTTCTTCTCTTAGCCTTTTTCTTGTCTTAGCTTTTTTCTTCTCTATTTTGCCTCTCTCTTCTTCTCTATTTTTCCTCTATTTTTCTCTTAGCCTTTTTCTTGTCTTAGCTTTTTTCTTCTCTATTTTTCCTCTATTTTTCTCTTAGCCTTTTTCTTGTCTTAGCTTTTTTCTTCTCTATTTTTCCTCTATTTTTCTCTTAGCCTTTTTCTTGTCTTAGCTTTTTTCTTCTCTATTTTTCCTCTATTTTTCTCTTAGCCTTTTTCTTGTCTTAGCTTTTTTCTTCTCTATTTTGCCTCTATTTTTCTCTTAGCCTTTTTCTTGTCTTAGCTTTTTTCTTCTCTATTTTTCCTCTATTTTTCTCTTAGCCTTTTTCTTGTCTTAGCTTTTTTCTTCTCTATTTTTCCTCTATTTTTCTTGCCTTTTGTGTGTGGAGTTTCTGATGTTTGGGGGAAAGGCTCAGCCCACACTTAGTGTGGGCTGGGCCTTTCCCCCTTGTATTGGTGCTGGACCCCGATTTTTGCACTATCTCTAAAGAGATAATAGAATTTTTTTTTGGGGGGAGGCTGGCTGGGTGACAGCACCCCTGCCTCTCTGCCAGGGCCTGGGCAGCCCTGGCTGGGGGGGCCCCTCCTGGCCATCGGGGCCCCCCTGAGTGGGGGTGTGGGGGGGCCCCTCCTTTTTATTGGGGCCCCCCTGAGTGGGGGTCTGGGGGGGCCCCTCCTTTTTATTGGGGCCCCCCTGAGTGGGGGTATGGGGGGAGCCCCTCCTGTTTATCGGGGCTCCCCTGAGTGGGGGTGTGGGGGGAAGAGTCCCCTGGTGAAGGGGTCTCTTCCCTTGAAGGGGTCTCTTTCCTAGGTCCTCGAGTGGCTCCTGTGTAGCGATGGCTGTTTGGTGCTGGCCTCTTTGGTCCTGAAGGTAGCAGACAGCGAGTCCTGCGTCCTGCTGAAGAAGAAAACAGTTAACTTCAAACCTCAGGTAAAACTTGTTCTGTGTAGTGACTTGTATACTTGTGCTGTATAATATATTTCTGGAGAAAGACTAGTTACTGCTCTACTGACTTGTTTCTGCATCTCTTCTCAGGAGTGTTTAATCAGTCTAATGGGAAAAGAAGACATTGAAGTGCTTGCAAAAGATCCTTCTGCAACGTGGGAAGTGAGTGACTATGTCTCCTTGAAGAAGAATCATTGGCTCCTGAAGGCTCTTCGGGCAGACTATGAAGTAGATACCTGCCTTTGTCTGACTTGAAACAATGTAAATCTGTACTTACCACTGTATGCTGCCTGTTTCTGTGCTCGGGCCTTGTTCTCTTGCTGCTGATGTTATTTATCTTGGTGTATGCAGAAATAAACTGTCTGTCATTGCATGCACTGCAGAAGAAAAAGATGTAAATCAATAAAGAATATTTTACAACTTTAACAAAAGTACTTTGTGCTATAAGTTCAGCTTTGTAACAAATAAAGCTGGGGTTCTGCCTCTGTTACATGGTTGTGTCTGGTTTGTTTTACTTCTATTGAAAGTCTCAACTTAATTAAAAGAAAATAAATCTATTAGCAGATCTAATTCTGCTGCCATAAAGGATGCAATAAATAATTAAAGCTATAATTTAACTTAATACAGTATGTTGTAATAGCTATATAATGACTGACTTAATATCTACATTAAATAAAACTATATTAATTAAAATAAACTCTTATGCTCTATATATACTTGAAACATTTAAAGTTTGATCTGTGAACAATTCAAGATAGGAAATGGAGTTTGAGTGAGCTGCAGCTCCTGAATTATTGCAATCACTAAACATACCAAATATACATTTTACTCCTGTGTAGTGATCACTTAGAAATAATAAAGAGAGCTGCCTTTGACAAGAAGCATCTGGGCTCTGACTCCTGTCTGACTCCTGGCCTCTCATCATCTCATAAGTTCTAACATTCTTTGATATGGGGTTGAGTCACTGCTTAGCTCTTAGGTTTTTCCCATTTTTCTAATAGGTACAATTAAAGAGCGATCTTATATTAAATGTGGTCTCCAGGTCACCTTACCTTCTTGAAGAGACAACACACGCTTGGAACTAAACTGCAAGTCAATACATCTCCCTTGGGTAATGCTGCTGTTCTCTCTATTGGTGGGATGGATCTGAGAAGCGATAAACTTGCAGGAATCCTTAAAAAACAGAAGAAACAGCACTTATTGAATAAGGATCTAATCCACAGTTGAAATTAATGGACGCATCTCTAATAGAGGAATTAAATAAAATCTGCCTTAAATCAGTAATACATTCACAGCTATGAGTGCATTCATAGTGAACAGAGTGAAGATTTTCTCTCAGCCTAAGTTGGATGTTTCTAACAGCTACAATCCAAGTCAGTGATACCGTGAATATCCATAATGGCTGCACAAGAAGCATGGAAGCAGCTATAAAGCCTAACGCTGCAAAACAAATCCCCTCTAATGCTTTGACATGTATTTCCTGGGCTCCTGTCTGCAGAACAGAGCTTCTAACACACAACAATGTAAGATCTTTCATTACAAATGCCAGTATAAACTCCCATCACCCTTACTTTAGCCAGAGGCCTGGCTGTATCAATAAGTGCATTCCTCCATTAGTGAAGACAAGAAAGATTTTGCTTTCTATTTTAAACTTCTTATGACAGCTCAGAAACAAAAGCCCTGATCCAAACTTCATCTAAACTCGTCAGCAACAAACAGCGATCAACAGTGAGCAATATCAGTCATCTGACCTATGTCCTGTCATTGTTTATACACAGCACAAATCCCTTTCTACGCACACACATGGGAACAACAACCACAGTCATCTCCTTTCTGCATCAACTCAGGTCAACAAGATTAAAAAATACATTCCTCCCCTCAAACCTACTCCGTGAATGTCAAACCAAGGAGATTTTTTCATTAGAAAAGAAATAAAACTACACAGCACAAGAACAACAGGAGATCTTATAAACTGACTTACCCACTCGAGCCTTTCTCAGCGATTCACAGGTTTGCAAGTAAGTCCTTGACAAAAAGCAGTGGTACAAGGAAAAAAAAAAGGAAAGAGCGAGGCTTCATATCTCATCTTCATAACTGCACCCGGATCAGCACAATACGATGATGACGCAAAAACAAGAACGCTCACTTGTCTCTGAAGATCTAAGCTTGCAGAAAAACAACACTAAGGAGAGAACACCCAGAAGAGATCCTTCCTCTGCAACAGTCAGCCCGTAAATGAGGGTTAACAGGGAAGGGAGGAGAGGAGGAGCCTGACTACGTTCCTTCCCTTCCCACAGCTGAACTGAATGCCTTCACAGAAAAAAAAAAAAAAAAAAAAAAAAAAAGAAAAAAAAAAAGAAAAAAAAAAAGAAAGAAAAAAGAAAAAAAAAGAAAGAAAAAGAAAAAAAAGAGAAAAAAATAGAAATAAATAAAAAAGAAAAAAAAGAAAAGAAAAAAAAAAAAAGAAAAAAACCCACAATGATGTGGCCCAGTATTTCACAACACAGCAGGTTCTGTACTCAAGAAACTCTTATTTTAATTAATCACACCCAAGATTCACACCGTTATGCACACCCACCTGCACTAACAAACATTCCATACAAAATATGTGTGTGTATATATATGCATGTATTTCATATATTTTATATGTATGTATTAAATATATTATTTAAATATATTATATAAAAATATATAATATATATACAATTCTATATAATATTAAATATATAATAACAAATATATTTGTAAATTATAACATTTATTTTACCTGTATCTATTATATATATACACAAATATATATTACATACACATATTTTTCATTTCCTCACAAGCTGAATTATCACAGAGCATAACAGAAACTCCTTACAGATGCCCATCTGAGAGCACCAGAGTTCTCCAGCCCCCAGCAGCAGAAACCACGCTCAGAAAATAGGAAGGCAGGCGACAGGGCAGTGATCTGCCAGGGAACAAACGGGAGAGAAGGAGGAGAAAGTAAGAGCAGGGAAACAGGGATGCGTCCCCTGGGAACAATGCAGAGACGCTTTCCGGGCACGCAGAGACACAACAGCTGACACAGAGATCAACCTGAAATCACTAGATATAAAACACAACAAGGATCTCTCAAAAGACAAAGGCCGAGGAAAACATGCTCCCTCTGATAAGCAAAAAGGGAGAACGGGCAACAACAGAAAGGAAACACAGGGAAGGCTGAGGCGCTTGACAAGTCTATTTGACACACACAGTCAGCCATCCGGCTTGCCTTATACCTTGCGTCCCTAAACTTCTGGGCGGGGGCCGTGGGAGCAAAATCCCTCCCGGGGCAGAGAGAAGAGCGAGTCTGAGACTGCCCGATGACACTGAACGCGCTCAGGTCCACGGGGCTCGATACCGCGCCACCCAGAGTAACAAAGAGACCGCCTGATGTGCGGCCACACTGCTCTGCACCACAATTGATATGTAAATTGTGGTTTAGGGGCAACTCTCTAGGGACTGGGAGAACACCGAGCACCCGTTTGTAAGGAGTCCCAGCAGGACTCCTGTGCCCGCACCCCTTAGTGCAGGACATAACGTGGACCTGCTAGAGTGGGACCAGAGGAAGGCCACAAAGATAAGGCAGGGGTGCAGCAGTGCTGCTCTCAAAAACAGTGGAGGGAATTGGGTTTGTTTATCTGGGAGATGAAAAGGCCTCACTGTGGGCTTTAGCACTTGAACAGAGGGTATAAACAGGAGGAAGACCAGCTTCCTGCATGGTGTGTGTAACACTATAACACAACTGAAAGTACAGCAACAAAGCTGGGTGGCAAAGACTGCAGCAAAGAAGGACAAGCCCAAACACCAGAGCTGCCACGCATGCATAAAGGCAGGAAGGTAAACAAAGCTGCTTACCCTCACAAAGACTCTGGAAGGCCAGGACTCGCAGCAACATGCTCTCGCCTCCGCTGCCAGCCCTTAAATGAGGGCTGGGGAGGGATAGATCCCGGCTTGACTCCTCCCAAGCACTCAGCTACGTTGCCTGCACCTGAGCTCCCCTGGCTTGGCCCTGCCTCCCCAACAGGTGCTCCATCACCAGTTCCAGACCTGACTCAGTATTTCAGCTGCAGCCTGATGGTGACAGGACACAAAGTGGAATACCTTTAAACCACAAGAGGGGAGATTTAGGTTACATATTAGCAGGCTGAATTTTTTTAATCATCGTGGTGAGGCACTGACACAGGATGTCCAGAGAAATCATGATGGCCCCATCTCTGGAGGCGATCCAGACTGGGATGGATGGGGCTCCGGGCAGCCCAATCGAGTGGCAGGTTCTGGGTCGGGTTTGCTTTGGATAAAAAGTTTTTCAGCTTTGGAAATGTATTCATTGTACAAGCAATGTGTCTCTACATCCAGCAATTTTAAAGTCCCCAGCAAAGCTCAGTGTCCAAGTTAGTCACCAATCACACAGCTGAATTCATGCACAATTTAATAACCTTATCTAACATTCTAACACACAAGTAATAAAATACAGACGGCCAACATGCCTTGAAGTACAACACAATAATTGCTAGGACTATATCAGTATTCAAACAAGCAAACAAACATGCACAAAACATAGTTACAAAAGAAATCACCTTCTCTGTTATCAAGTTAAGCCCACACAGGGTATTTAAGATCACATAGGTCATGTCACCAATGTACAACAGAAGGTTGTCAGTGATCAGGGAAGTCATATGCACCCCATAAGCATTAGCCTCGTGACAGAAATCATCTGTGTGTTTCAGCCTGGATATGCTCTTAGTAGGAATCACCATGTGTGATGAAGTAGCTGGATGCTGAAGCCGCGTTTTTCCCCATAACTTTCAGCATGACTTAGCTCTAGAATAAGGGAAGAGAAAGCACCGTTGGGTTTAATGCCAACTGGTTTGTGTTTTCCTGTGAAGAATGCACGACAGGGCTTTGGACGACGACAACAGCACATTGTCCATGTCATGTCCATTGGGCTCCAGGCAGGGCTGCCCCAAAGGCCCCAAACCTGCCTTCTCCTATAATCGCTATTTAAACCTGCTACCCTTTGGGTTTATTTTTAAACGTTCAGTAATTGTAATGTTTGCAGAATGGAATGTTACCCGAAATGTTGATTGGTTTTTGTTTGGATCTCTTTTTTTTGTCTTTTTTTTTTTTTTTTTCTATATTCATAAATTTAAGGAGTGTGGAAAAAAAAAATAAAGGAAATCAGCAGACATTGCCAATAAAACACATCGCTTGTCAGGTGGTTTTGGTGCAGTCATCTGTCCTTGTGCTGCTGCTGGGAAGCAGGACCCACTGGGGGGGGCTGTGGGGCTGAGGGCCAGGGGGTGGCAGTGATTCTGTAGGCGGTTGTGCTTTGGGGGTGGCATAGCACTGTTTAGAAGCCTCAACGCATTTTCACTGCCTTTTATAGACTCAGGGAGGGCAGACCTTGCACTTCAGGCCTTGCAGCAGCCAGGACAAAAAGCAGTTTTGCACAAATGAGGGTCCTGGAACACGCCAAGATCCAGAAAGCTGCGGCTGCTTGAGGCAACATGGCGGTGGCAGCACATGGCCTCCGCCTCAGCCAATCAGATGTGGCGGCCATTGAGCGCATGGTGGGCCGTTGGTGGCCGTTGGTGGCCAGGCTCTGCTCTGAGGGTCGGGCCTGCAGCGTGGGCTGCAGTCGGTCTTAAGGAGAAGGAGTGCTGTTGTATGGCGCAAAGTAGTTAGAAGTTGTCTCGTTGATGTGACGGAGGTGGCCGTGGCAGCCTGCAGGAGGAACTGTGTGGATCATTTCTGAGAAGGACCCGTGTGCGCCATGGAGCTGCAGAAGGATGATGTTAAAAGCGAACAGCAGTGCCTCGTGCACACCTCCCTGCTACGCCCTTATCACAAGGAAGCCCAGGAAAGCATCAGCAGAGGCCTTGCAGCATTGTCAGAGGAAAGCTTGCCTTACTTGAGTACGTCTTTAGATGCAGATATTGACATGTATAACATGAGAATGAGAACCTGCAGTGCAGAGGTAGATGCCAACAAGACAGAAGCTGATGTGCTGAGGAGAGCGTGTGATGGTGGCACCGATTCCAGCTGCGGGCTGTGCGATGGGGGGAGTCACGTCCGTGTGGGTGAAGATTCACAGCTGGAGTACATCAGTGCGAATGAAGACGGCTTTGATGATGGGAATAGCTCAAGCGAGCCTCCGGAGCACAGGGAAGCTGTGTGTTGTACAGGTGCAGAAGCAGCTAAGGCAGAGGAACCCCTCCCATGCATGTGTGGTGCCAGCTGCGCTTACTGTGCTACAAAGGCAGATGAGAACCGGCGTCTGGTCCCTGCAGTTCTCGCTATCAAGGATCTCTGTTCTGGGGACAAAGCTGCAGGGAAATCTTGCAGTGCAAATGCCACCGCCTCCCTCAACTTGCAGTGTTGTGAAAGCTTGGGAGATGCGGCCGGTCATTCTAAAGTGAACCAGGCTGTCGATGCAAGCTGTGATTTCAGAGTTTGCTTTACAACCAGCAGAAGTACCAGTGCTCGAGTTCCTCTCCTATCCAGGGCAATTAATACGGAGGTGACGATGATGAATGAATTCACGCATGTGGGTTGGCTCGGGGAAACTTGTGCCAGTGTTGTTCACAGTACAGACCCCCTGTCTGGACCTGGTCCTATAGAGGAAATGCGGTCACAGCTTGCTGATGTGCACCAGGATGGCAGTGTTGCGGTAAATGAAAGCAGTTCAGAAGACAAGGTAACTTTGCAAATAATAAGGTTGATGCGTAAAGCTTTGGTAACCTAACTCAGAATTTGTCTGTGCAAATGTTAATCCGTACCTTCTTTGTAATGATCTTTATGTAGGAACAGCGGGAATCCAAAACTGAGTCGTGCAGCAGCCATATAAAGATAAAGGCTGACAGGTGGGTCACGGATTGTTCTGTGTTTGGAGTTCTAGATGCCAGGTAAGATTTCTGTGTCGGAGATGGAAAGGCTCTGCTCATTGCAGGGGAGCTGGGCCTTTAAAGGTCACTTCTAACTGTAAGAATTCTGATTCACTAATCCTGCAAATAGGAAGAACTGATGGCATTATCTTTTCCCTTCAATCACATCAGAAGGTGGCTTCAGTAAAGCTACTCATTTAACAATAAAACATAGCACAGCTGTAGTATTGACTCAAGCGCTAAGAGATTGCATTTATTGTTATTTTGAAGGCCAGCACACCTCAACAAAGAAGCTTTGAAGGATTCTGTGTCAGTCTGTCAAAATCTCCTGCAGAGAGCTATTGAAGCAGAGCTGCAGGTTCTAAGCGCTCACTATCAGATGTGCTATCGACACTGCTTGAAGATCCACAAACTGGCTTTGGAGGAAAAGGCTTGTTTTAGCAGGCACGTACATTAATGTCCTTCTGAGTGCAATGGATCACGTGGCATTAATTGCTAAATATTCACCCTGCAGCAAACCTGGGATTCCAACTGTGGGATGCCTTATAGTGCTGCTGATGGGGAACATTTTTCTTTCCTCCACACATTTTAACAGATACCACGGAAATATTTCTGCTAATACTGAAGTAAGTTCGTCTGTCACGTCAGTTTTGGAAGAGCTGAATAAGAATTACAGCAGTATGAGAGCAAAAATACAAACGGGCACACCTTTGAGCACACTCCCACCGCTGTCAGTCGAGATAAAGTCGTCGCCAATTGTTTCCTCTTATGTCCCATGCAAGGTATTTTATTACTATTTTATTGTTATTATTATGGTGCTTGTTTGGCTTTAATAATTTCTTTCTAGAAAATGAAGTCCTGTTTTCTCTTTTGACAGTTATTCAGGGAGGAACTCTGCCATGGGTGAGTAGTAGTCCTCATTTCTGGTTTTAAAGCTCAAAATAAATGAGAGCAGAGCTTAAAAAGTGTTAAACTTGGGAATCCTTAATGTAGGGATGCATCTTGTCGCTCCAGACCGCATAGCACTTTGAGTGCAGTGGTTTCATTGCAAGGAAAGCTCTGCTCTGTAGTGTTCTCGGATGGGAACTGTGCGGTGGTGCATGTTACAAATTGTGGAGCTGCATTTAAATTGAGCTGTTGGATCTTTTGCAGTTCTTTTTCAGGCGTGACAAAAGCAGGTTTTGAAACTTCAGGGTTGCAAGAAACCAGAACTCCTGTCAACACGGTAGGTAGGGGTTTGTCATTACTGAATTTGATAGACATTTGTGCTGGGAACAGTGACTCCTATCAGGTATGCTTCGATACAGCCATGGGCTGTAAGGTTCAAGCTGAGATTCTCTGCCAGTAACAGCAAGGTCTGCTGAGTGACCAGATTGGGTTGAAAGCAAAACAATGTAGTGGTTGTTGGTGAGATCAGCAGGTTCTGTGTTTAAAATCAACCTGTTTAATTGATTATTATTCTAAAGTAAAACACATACATATATTATCAAGTGCATGTTGTATGATGTAACTGGAATATGCTCATAGGAGAGTGCACAGACCACGTGTTTAACTGACAGCCATCAGGCCGGTGACTCTGCTTCCTCCAAGGTGTCCCAGGAGCAGCTTAAAGAGCAGGGCGTGCAGCAAGGTAAGCTCGCTGCTTCTGGTGCAATATGGTACAGTCTGCTCGTTGTTTGAGGGGTGAGGTGTGGGGGAAAGGGTGTCAAATACATACTAGTAAGCGTTCCAATACAAGGCAGAATATCCCTCTATATCAGCCATCTATTTGTCCACAAAGAAATAATAATAAACATTTGCCACTTGAATCAGATGGGAGATCTGCTATAGCAAATAATGGAAGCGGCTGGGATCCTCTGAAACACATACCAGTTTAATATTCATTCATCTGAGTGTAATCATCTGAAATCTATTTGTACCGCCAAGGATATGTGAGAAACAAAGAACGGAATGAATGCTGGTTTGATGCTAAAGAGGACTTGGCAGTCACGGATTTGTCAGTAGTATCTGAAGAAGTGGGGAAGCACCCAGAGAAACAAGACACGGTTGCTTTAAGAGGTGAGGTCACCTGCTCTGAGGTGAGGTACCTAATAATGGCATTGATCGCATGCACTCCGTGTTCCTTTCTGCATCCTGCCCTGTAATGGCTTCTGGAGAATTACTTTACAGAGATGTAAGCTTGAGCTGGAAAAAGGATAACAGTCTGATTTCTTATGTTTGTTATCAGGAGCAAAGATAACAGAAGGCGCAAATGAATGCACATTTGTTTGCATTGGCGGCTTGAGTTCATCTGTGTCAGAGGTACGCCCGCTTCCATTTCCATAGCAGTGATGTCTGACTGCTCGTGTGAACCTTCACCCTATATCCCTGCAAAGAATATATATATGTATATATGTATATATATATATATATATATATCCCCGTGTGTTTTTGTAGGATGATCTGAGAATGCATTTCCACAAGTACCAGATCTCTGTCATTCTGCTCTGTGCGGATTCTGATAACCACAGGTACATAAATAAAGCTTTATTAAGCAATGTAGATACAGATTAGTTGGCAATAACCTGTGATTCCAGGTGGCTTCTCACCTAATGAGAAGCCACGCAGCTTGGAATTTTCTCTTGCAATGTGGCTAAAAGATGAGAGTCATCCTGTGTTCATACTGATAGCACCAATATACTGTGTTGTAATTGAAGATGTAGTTCACTTAGTTTCCTATTTTGTGTCTTAGATGTGCATTTCTCAGCTTCAAAGACACCTCCTCAGCAAAGTTAGCAGTGGAAGAAATGAACAAGACACAAATGAAAGGAAAACCAATAAGCGTGGAGCTCGTCAGCAATCCATCAGAGAACAGATCTTGGGCTTCCCAAATACTTGGGAAGAAGCTTTGGTGCAAATCTCTCCCTGTTGTTGCTAACAGTGCAAGTGGCGATCAGAGTGAAACACTCCTGTCAGCCTCTGGTTCTGTGGGAGCACCTGGCACCTCCTCTGCTTCTCTGAATGTGCCTCTCCTGCCCGAGGCTTCTGCACGCACTCCTTGCTCTACACAAGCACCTTCAGAAGCAAAGTGCCCCGAATCCTCTGCTGAAGGCTCCGTAAGTTTTCTATTTGCAGTTAATCTAAAGGTAATTAATGATTATTGCGGCTCCTTTATGTGGCAGATTGGAGCCTTGCAGCTTCCTGCTCTCTAACATGTTACATTTATTGCTTACCAAATGATATAAGGGTCTGAAAGCGTGGAATGTGTCAGTTATAAATTGGTGACACGCTAGAAAAGAGTGAGAACACCGTTTGTTTGCTCCCACATTAAGCTGTGATATTTCTTCTTAACCCCAAACCGGTAGCCCAGGCATTTGCATGACATTTTTATCTCGTTTTTCTTCTCTTTTAGTTTTACTTGGCACGCTTTCAATGTGAATGTCTTTTGATTTTGATACAGGAAAGAGATGGGGATACCAGAGGAAACACTATCAGGTTTTAAATGTAATGGCACGGTAGCATCATAGGTATCATTTCTTTATTCACTCTGGCTGGTCACTGGAGAACAAGACACCATTAGGAATGGTTGGGAAGCTGTAGATATGCTATCTATCTCTATTTCTCTCACTTCTCTTATTACTGTGACACTTATTGGGAGTAAAGATGCTCCAAGTGACTTGTGCAGCGCACAGCCCATTCACTGCAATTTTCATGCAATTTTAGGCTACTGGAGAAAATTCCCTGCCAAAAGCACCTGCTGCTCCTTTCTCTCCTAATTCATTAGAAGCCTTTATGTCTCCTAAAGCACTGAACTTGAGCAGCTTTGCCAAATTAATGAAGAAACTTAAAGATGTCCATCCAGAAGCTAGCAGGTGAGAGTACTTGGATTGCAGTTCTGCCCTGATGTGTAATGAATACGATAGACAGGATAAGCTGAGCGCTAATGGCACAAGAAGTGATGTCAGCAGCTGCTTCTGTTGCTCCTATAGAGACAAAATCGTGGACGCTCTGCTGGAGGTGAGGAAGAACAATAATGGCGTCCTAAGTGGCTTGTCCATCAGTTCTATTATGGAAAGGGCCTCTGTAATCCTAAGGAAACCAACGGCTGCTTGCACAGGAAAAAGCAGTGTCGATCAGTGAGTATTCCAGCCTACAGGAATGCAGATGTGAATTGATCTAGCTGCGTAGCCTGACTAGGAGAGCTTCCTAGGAACCTCTTCCTGCACAATAAGTAAGAGAATGAATGACTACAACAGCAGATTCTAAAGACGGGCTGTTGATGCAGAACGTCTGTGAGCAGAGGAGCTCGCTAGCTCTGTGCACTCGTCAGCCTGGGTACGCTGGGGGTTTCGCTGTGCGGGTTTTATAGATGAACGTAGCGGAGTAAATTATCAATGTTCTGGGCAAAGGTGACATCTAGTGGCCAGTTCCTGTGAAGCATTTCACACAGGAACTCCAGTACAGGCTCGATTCTGGTTTAAAACCTGACGAGTTTTTTTCTTCCGTGATATTTATTTCTGCTGTAGGTATCGAACAGAACGAGTTTGTTTGCCCCCTGGTTTTTGGGCTTTATCGTAGTAACTTTTCGGTACGCAGTTCTCAGGGCTAGGAAACTCGCTTTTATGTGCAAGCTTCTGCCTTCCATAGCAAAAGCAGTACAGCCTCTAGCAGTGCTCTGGGATGCTGAAATCGCTGCTATTTTGTTTCGCCTTGCACGCGTTCGGGCAAAACTTAATCTGCTTGTACTTTATCTTCCTTTCCGTGTAGATAATGTAATGAAGAACTGACCACTTCACATGACAGATTTTTGCAGTCCAGCTCGCTCCGGAATTGTTCTGTTCTTGTTTGTTTGATTTCTTGAGCTTAGCATTGCTGTACGGTTTGCAGTTCTGCTTGACCGAACGTGGCCCGAAGTTCTTTTGAGAGCGGCTTTCTGTGCAGACAGATGTTGAGCAATTCTTCCCGGTTCGGTTGTTCTGTGTAGTTCCCTGTGTTTCTCTTGAGGTTGTAAGGCTCCCATTTCAACACACTGAGACTTGTCTCGTACCAGCAAGACTTCTTTCTGCTGCAGCACTCAAGCCCCGGCTCCCGGTGCCGCTCCGTGTCAGCGCGGTGATAACTGCCATGCTAACAAACAGCCGGCATGCTTACGCGCTTTCCAGATAACGGTTCAAATAGTGGGCAGAAATGTCAAGTATCCTTTTCACGCAAGGCAGGGGAGGGAGAGGCAGCAAGGGCCGGCTTGGAGAGCGTGCGGCGCTGGCGGTGAGCTTAACTAAGCCCCGTGCTGCAGCGGCTGCTCTGAGCGGAGCGTTGCCCTGGAGGGTTGGGTCTAGAAGCCTTTCTTTTGGGTCCTGTAGCACCGTGCAGGGAAAGCCTCTCCCACCCAGACTCTCCCCGACGTCTGCTTTGGGTTGATACGGGAGCACCCAGCCTTTTGTTTGCCCGTGGAGCTCCTCCCGTGGTTTTACGTCCTCTTCTGGCAACGGAAGGAAAGGCAGCTTAGGTGTGCGCCTGCCGTGGGGCTGAGGGAAGCCAGCACCGATTGTCACTGGCAGGCGCGTGCTGTCATACCACGCACTGCTGTCCACCTCTGTCCCTTGGCTGTACTTTGCTCCCGGCTGCCCGTGCTGCCGAAAGCAGCCTTACCGTGAATAAAGGTTGTTTTGCCTTCTTCCCAGAGTTGTGCTGTTGTTTTGCCGTTTCCAACCCTCGCTATTTGGTCTCCCCTCGCCGCGGTGGCAAACGCTTCCCAAGCCCCGGTGCCGCACTGCCAGGCGCTGCTGCTGGCGTATCCCCAAGCTGCGGGTCCGGCCTCCGCTTTGGTTTCCTCCCTGCCCGCACCCAGCTGAGTGCTTCGCCCTGCCGCATCGCTAACAGCGCACGCTGCCCTCCGTGCTCCCTAGCTGTGCAATGAGATGGGCACGGTGCTTTACGGAGGGAGGCGTTCTGCTGCGACGAGAAAACGGGGATGTCCGTAACGCAGAGCGCTGCCGATTCCCGCAGGTGGAGCTGTGCGAACTCGCTTGATTTCTGTTAACACGAAACAAGCACCAAGGACGGGCACGATCGCGCGGCGGCTCCCGGCGAGGCGGCAGCCGGGCCCCTCGCTGCTGGCCATGGCCCTGCTGCCGCGCCGCTTCCTCTGCTTCGTGCTGGGTGAGTGCCGCGGGCTGCGCCGGCATCCAGGGGGAAGCGGGGGACTCTGGGAGAGGCTCCTAAACGTGAGCTGTACGGGCTCTGCCCGCGCTGCGTCGGCTGCGGGGGGAACGGGAAGGAGCGGTCGTTCCCAAGTGCCGAGGAACGATCGGAGTTGGGCTCTGTGTGTGCTGGCGGTGATGCAGTCCGACGCGGTCCTCTGTGCGCGGCGAGGTGCGCTGAAGAGCGCTCACGCCAGAAGACATCCTCTGCCTTTCGCTACTAGCACAGAAATTAACGACAGGGAAACTGCTCTAGGAGGGGTTTCTCCGTTTTGCCGTTTCTTAACCAGGCGAGAGGAGAGGACCCAGCCAGAAGAGCTCCTTCTGGCCAATGCTTCTGAGCTGGGGATGGATTTGCAGGTAGGAGACCGCCAATCACTTTGGGAACTCCCGCATCACGCGTCTGCTTTCACAAGGCGTGAAGTCTCCTCGATGTTGGTAGGGTTTTGTGTGCAACAGGTAGAGGACTGGCTTATAACCCAAGTATACCCAGTAAAAACCTTAGCACTGTGCTTTGGTACTTCTTGTAAGAAGCGTGTTTAGGATTGCTTAGAAAAGAAGCTGCACAGTGCCGTGCAGCTGCTCTTGCGTGACGCTGAAGTGCTCCTTGAGGAAACGTAGCCTTGTTTTTCCCCCATTTGCACTTCAGTGCAGATTTTCTCCTTTTAGCCCCACTGAATAACGCACGGAGCTGCGCTGGGCTCATCCCAGCGCTGACATTAATTGCACTGCTCTGTAGCTGCAACTGGTTCAGGGGGAGTTAGGGCAGGCAAAGCACGCTCGGCTCTGCTAGGTGGGAGCATGCGGTCCCACTGCCAGCACACAGCAGCTCCTGCTGCTGTAGGATTGCTGTCTGCAGTGCCTTTCCCTTCTCTTGGGTCACAAATGTAAGCCCGCTTCTGAGATGTGACCCCATGAAGAGCTCAGGGCAGTGTCCCTCGTGACGGGATCCCTGCTGCTTTCCCCTTCCAGGAGTAGAATACCCCCCCCCCCCCCCCCCTTATTCCTGTGGTTGTTCTCATTGTTCCCATCTGTGCAGAGCCCTAAACCCAATCTTCGTTGTTCTTTAACTGGTGAAATGTCTGGGTGGAAGGAGGTCATGGCCAGGAGGCTTTCTTGGTTTGGCTGCAGGACTTCAGCTCGTCCTTTTACTGCACCTTCCGCCACGTGGTTTGGGTTCAGGGGCTTTGGAAATAAGAGAGCAGGAGCTGGTGGTACTCCAGGCTGCTCTTTTCCAGTTCCAGCGCTCGCAGCAGGACATCTGCCTCTGTGTAAGCCACTTAGCTGTGATAGATGGCAGCTAATCCTGGCGCTGAGTTGGGGATGCATTTCTTTCGCTGTATCCTTTTGCAGGCTTTTATGTTAAAGAAGGTCCTGCTCTAGATGGGTGAAGAAAAAAAAAAAAAGAAAAGAAAAAAGAAATATTAAAAGAAAAAAAGCTTGTTTGTTCCTTCCTGCTTCCAGATGTGGCTTCACTCACTGGGGGTGACCACTGAGACGGTGGAGTGGTGAACATCGAGGTTGCTGATGCTTCTGATGAAGCAGGCGTGGGTTGTGGGTTTTCTTTTCCAGAAAGGAAAGATCAAACAAGCTGTGCTACCAGACGTGCCGGCAGCTCGCTGTACGAGTGCTGAGGCAGACGCAGATAGCTCAGCTCTCACAGAGTGCAGGGGCTTTGCTGAGCCCCAGCTGCCGTGCCAGCGCAGCTCCTCATGCTGAGCTGTGGTCTCATGGTGCAGCACAATGCAGAAGTGCTCGGGGAGGCCGGCTGGTTCTGTTTCGGTGTTACAAAAGGAATACAGTCCTCTTCAGATGCCTGGATGGCATCCAAAATAAAACTGGGTGAGCCAGCGTAAGGCTGAGACCGCTTTGTTGCATCTCTGTTGAGTTGTTGGTCACTGCTGTGTCAACTCAGTGCAGCCACTCCTGCTGGCTTGGAGCACTGCCTTCCTCTTCACCATCTCCCTGCCAGCCTCACCAGCTGAGCTTTCCTGCTAGCAAAAAAAAAAAAAAGGCATTGATTGTTGGTGCTCTAAGCAGCTGGCTGCAGTCTCTTTACAAAGCTGGGGGATCAACTAAAATAACCCCGCACCCTGTTTGCCAGGCTGGAGCGCCAGCTGTATCCCAAGGTACCTGCTGCCATTAAAGGTGAAACATCTGTGCCAGTTGGGTCTGCTTGTTGGCAACGGCACACTCTCCGGTGGGCTCTGATGCCTGATTTCCACGTTTGTGGAGTTCCCTGTGGGCCGGGTTGCATGGAACATGGTTATCGCTGGTGCTGACGGATGAAGTGGGATCAAGCACTCCCAGCATGAGGCTGTCAAGATGCACAGAAAACCACCTTATTTCTATTAAAGCCAAGCAGATTTGCAGGGTTACTACGGCATTTGGCTGTGCTAGGTTCTGGAACAGAGGGGACTCGAGGCTTCCTATTCATGAGAAGAGATGTGGGCCTCTGTATGCAAAAAGGCAATGGTGAGCCTGGGCTCAAACCTGCTTCGTGCTCTGCTGCCAGCGCTGGCACTGCCTCGTCCTTTTGGGTAAGGCTTGGTGGGAAGCTGTCTGTGCTTTGTGTGGGAGAGAAGGAGTGCGTTATTCAGCTGGAAGGGAAAAACAGCCTGCATCAAAAATCCCATCTATAAAAAGTGAAATAAATGGTTTCCTAGCTGGGAAAATGCATGTTAAAAGTATTTCGGCAAGCTGTAATTCTTTGCAGCCCGGGACGAATGCATCAGCAAGACACCGGAGCTGCTTATTTTGCTTTGCTCTAATGGATTTTTATATGTATTTATTTTGTTCCTTGTAGGCTGTGCGTTCAGCTGAGTGAGTAACGTGTGTCCGGGAGCCATTTTTTTTTTAGATCTCAAAGGTAGTTCAATAAAGCAGCCTCTGGCCGTGCACAGCAGAACGCACCCAGCTTAATGCAGACAAATGCTTCGGGAAGCCGAGCAATGTGCTCAGAGCTCCGCTGTCCCCAAACCTACCTCAGGAATCTGTGCCTGGGGTGCTGACCCTCCTCCCGACACACCCCAGGCACTGTGAGCGTTATTACCTCTGGTTGCCTCAGCATCCTTCTGCTGGACCCAAGTGGCATCATCCAGCTGCACCTGTGCTTTTATCTCCTGTGTTTTTGGCGTCCTTTTCTCTGCTTCCGTTTTAGAAGCAGCACGAGCACGCGGGCCTTGCCATCCTCCTCTTCGCAACCCCACGGTCTCTAGGAGTATTGGGTAACAAAAACCCATGCTTACCTCCAAAAATTTAACCAGGCACATAATTTTTTTAAGAGCCCACGCTACTCATTAAGGATGTAATTATAGCTAACTGCTCGTGCCAGATTTTGGTGTCTAGTCCACCAGCGGTTGCTGTGTAGGGTGCCTGCCTTTCTGATTCATAGTCCCATCCCTCCCCTCTTCATCTGGTCTTTATTTTATCTATGTCCTAAATCAGGTTGGGCTGGGGTTGTTTTAAGGAAAAGGAGCATTTGCTGCTCTGTCCTGCGTGGAGTTGAGTCCGGGGACATCCAAGCTAAGTCCCCTTCCTGGAAATGTGCTCGACAGCCACTAGCACCTGACAAGACAAGAACATCGTGTCTCTCCTGCTGTTCCACACGGAGAACTGAGGCCGGGGGAGGAACTGGAGCAGCCCGGGGGCGCTTGTTGCCATTTATTCATTAGCTGACAGCATCCAGCAGCGCTGCTATCAGGCAAAAAGACGGTCCTGTTTTAATTTTAATCCAATACTCTGGATTGAATTAAATCCTACCACAGCTGCTCTGTGCTGAATCATCCCTTGCGTGGGGAGAAGTTGGCTGTAGGTGCAGGAAACCACTGTAAGAGATGCTCCGTGAGATACTGACCGTGGAGCTCTGCCACCAGAGGTGCCTGAGTGTGGCAGAGCTTCAGCCCGGGGTTTCTTCTGAGGAGGGGGAAGGCTGTGTGCAGGGCCTTATTGACACCACAGCGGAAAAGAAAGCCCTCAGGAATGTCTCTGCAGCAAGTTTGTGCCGTGGGCGGTTTGGGCACGCCGGGCAGACCACAGCCCGTCTGCTCGCATGTGGGCACGGCTGGAAGCTGTGGGCTTCGCTGCAGTGCTGGGAGCGCTCGCTGGGTGCTGCAGTGCTGTGCAGGCAAAGCCTGAGCCACAAAGCTCATTCTCGATGCAACAGAGCAAACCTGCAGACAACAAGGGGAAAGCAGAGCGATTTCAGCCTGGGCTTGTTCAGAAAGCAAATGGTTTCACATAGGGCTCTGTAGCGTTTGGAAGAAAATATTGGGATTTTAGTTCTTGGAGCCCGGAGCTTTGCTGGCCTGTAGATATGTGTGCTTGGTCACTGCCAGCCCTGCCGCGATTGTCGCTTAGCAGTGGCCTGCAGCCTTTGGGGGTCTAATCTGTGCTCTGAGCTGAATATCCAGCTGTTTTCTGCTTGCGGCCATGCAGCCCTGAGCGCTCTCCACCAGAAACACCTGCCAGTCCAGCTGGAGCTGGGATGATCGCTAACACGGGCGACGCGTGCTCCGCACATGTTTCTTCATTCTACATCCAGCACCATCGAGGGGCGTCACAGGCGTGAGAACATTCATTTAATGGCATTTCCTTAAAACCAGAGCAAACCAAGGGACCTGAACCGCTCCTTGTATACCTTGCAATTCTTTCCCAGCTGCTCACAGCCACGATCAGCCCATCCATGCCTTTGAGTTGCTTTGACTGGCAAGTACTTAAAGCTCCCTGGACTCATGTTTTCACTTGGTTTCATTTCTTTACGCCTTTAACATTTATTTTCCCATTTTGGAGTTCATTTTTTTCTGCCAAATACAAGATAGCTGTAGCTTGCAGCTGCTCAGGTATGACTTGTGGTTGCTTCTCATCTTTCTGCCCAAGGTGGAGCTGCCAATTAGGATGTTTTCCTCTAGGAAGTGCCCACGGTGTCCGTTATTCAGGAACAGATGTCAGGAAATGCTGGGCCTTCACTAATAATAGTTGTTGTGCTGGTACAAGTGGATGACCTGTCTCCAGTCTCAGCTGTGCTAATTGGCTCCGATCAGCCACGCTGAGCTCAGTTAAATCCTGCTTCTCCTCATGTTGTGTCGCTCTTGAATTTCTCAAAGCAGATTTCTCTTCCCCAGTTCCTCTCTCTGCTTTGCGTGCCTCGCTCGCTTCTGCACGGCTCCGCTTCCTGCTTTGCCCCCAGTTCCCCTTGGCCCCTCTCCTGCCTGTTTCAGTCTGCTCTCATCCAAGGCCCGCTTACCCCCTTCGCACCCGGTGCTCAGCATTGCTCCTGTGGACGACTTCAGCCATTGCAGGCAGCCCGTTGCTCCCAAGGCCAACATTTCTGCAGCTAAACTGCGCCAATTATTTCTTTTGTTAAGTAATGGAGTAAAAAATACTCCCCCCCTTCCCTCCAGCTTTTGCTCTGAGCAATTCACATGGAGCAAAAAATAGAGTCGGTATGCAATGCTTGCCTGCAATGTGCTCCAGTAGCTGCAAAGGCACCGGCTGGCACTTTGGGACCAAGAGCAAGGTATTATTTATAGCCAGCTGCAGTAAATCATTCCTACTAAGGTTTTTCTTACAGCCTGATCGCAGTGTACCATTACTGCTGCTTTCCATAGAAAAAATGCACAAATTCATCCAATAACACAACCTGGCTTGGAGCCTAGTTGCGCTATTCACAGTCACTCCCTGCAGCCTTTTCTCCAATGAGGTCTTCATGCTCCAAATTCCGGTAGTGGAAACCACAAGAAGCATCTTTCTGCTCTGATCACAAACCCCTCTAAGGCAGAGCTCAGACCAGTGGTGACACAGATTTTGGTGCTGGTGCACACGATCCACGGGTATGATGGATGTTTGTTTGGAAGCACAGCGCCTTGCAGGTCATTTGTCAGGAGTCCTTCACACAGGACCCTTCTGTGCTGCTGTTTTTTAACCAAAGCGCTGGCAATTTGTAGTCGTGCGATCAGCAGAGGATAAGGCTGTATCCTTTCTTACTCATGCCATACCTGGGAGGACACTCTGTGAATAATCGGTTTGGGCATCAGGCGCTGGGAAGTAACAGAAGATGACACTGCAGGGGCAGAGAGACTGGGGAGAAGGGAAAACAAAAAGCACAGCATGGTTTGAGGGGGCTGTCTGAGAGCAGGGGTGCCTTTACTTCCTGCTGATGGGTTTAGCTCCAAGCACCGGCTCAGGCAGGACAGGGGCAAGGCTCAGTTATGGGTGCCATTTCCTGCCTGGTCCCACCGGTAAGTACGTATGTGGTGACCCACAGTCTGACCCACTGGCCTGTCTTTCAGCCCATCACTTCATTGCGGTGACGGCGTGCCATGAGGCGGAGTACGGCCGGCAGATCCGTGAGCGCTGCCTCCGGCCCTTCAAGCTCAGCATGGAGGGCATCGGGCAGCGGCTGTGGTGCGACTGGGACGAGACCATGGGGTAAGTAAGTGTGGGTCTTCCTCTCCAGAACAACTCATGAGCCAAAAGGGGAGTGGGACCAGGGCTGGGAATTAGCAGCAATCCGTGGCAGACCTGGGCTGCTCTCATCAGAGCTCACTTTCGATGTGCTCTCATCCAACATCGTGCCACGGTCCTCTTGGAAGACAGAAGAGCACAGAAATGAGCTCCTGTAACACAGCTGGGGAGTGAGGGCAGCTGGAAATGGAGAGCAGATGCTGTCACGTGCCGCGAGTGTGTTGCACAAAAATAGTTTTCTGGTTAATTTCCTGCCCATTCCTCTTCTTCTCTGCCAAACTGATACCTCCTCTTTGTGCGCGTATGTAAACATCTGAAGCCTACAAAAACGACAGCTTGGATTTTCCTTCCTCTTTATCAACAATAAAATGGGAGAGAATATGAGTGGGAAGACTGCGTGGGAGATGTTCTGCTGCTGGGAAACCTCACTTGCCCCAAAATCTGACTCTTCTTCCTAAAAAAGACAACAGGTTTGCCCCTTAGTCCTTATTCCATTCTTTTCTATAGGCAAATCTAGCACAGTGTGCATGGAACATCTCTTGGTTTTGTGACATCCGGGGCTGCTGCCAGTAAGGAAGGGGCACCTCCGGAAGTGCAGCTCTGCTTTGGTCCCACCTGTGAGCTGGATGAGGTGCGATCCATCTGCAGATCTTCGGGGAGGCCGCAGCACAGGAAGGAGAGTTGTGTCAGCGAGCCGCTTCTATATCTCTGACATCCTGATTTTCTTCTAAATAGCTTCTACTAAACTTGTTATCCTTGAGGCACTTGGAGGAAATGTTGATAAACTCGCAGTGTTTAATTTGATTGCATGAGTTCATTTGCTCTGTGGGATCACAAGCCTGAGGTTATTTAGGAGATGACGTTTTAGGCCCAGAGCCTCGTTGCTTTTTCTCCATACCCGCCCCCAAGCCAACGAATTTTTATGCTTGAAACCCTTCTTGAACAGAGATCTGAAGGAGAAATACTTGCAGGTTTTGACTCTAACAGGTCTGGTGTCATCTGGCACTGGGGTCCGAGCTCTGATTTCTTCTATGTGGCATTTAGAGGTGGAATAGCCATGAGACACACCAGCTAAGGCTCAGCTGAGCATTACTGCTCTTACCACCCAAGTCACATTGGGGTCTCTCTGTTTAACTCTACGTTTGCCCCGGACGGCTGACCTCTACTCGACATTCGGACCACAGGGCCTGTGAACAGGTTTAGCCAACGCCAGCAAGCTCTGCTGCCTTTCTCAGTTGTGCTTTAGACAATTAAAGTCTGCACAATAGAATCACAGCAGCATTTGGGTTGGAAAAGACCTGCAAGATCACCAAGTCCAACCGCCACCAAACCACGTTCATCCGTGCCATGTCCACGCATCTCTCAAACACGCGTTGGCTGCAGCGCTGCCCTATGCAGCCTGACCTGCAGCCCGAGCTCCCTCTCCACAGCAAAATGTAGCCAGCTGTGCGAGCTGCCGCCTACTTTGGGAAGGCAGATCTGAATAAAAAAGTTCCATGCACACCGTGCGGTGGGAATGGAGGGGATGAACCACCCCGCCACCAGTGCGGCACCGCAGCTGCAGCCGTCACTCAGCTCCGGCCGCTGAGGGGCCGCCGGCTGTCACCCTGCTAAGAATACACCCCAGGCATTTCTATTTATCGCTGGCTTCCCAAGTGTCTTTGGGATGTGCCGTCTTAAACAGCAACCTTGCAGGGGAAGACATTGTTTTCTTTCCCTTCCCTTTAGAAAGCAGGCTCACTAGTAAGAGAAACCTTCCATTTCTGTACCTGGCTACCCACAGCCTCATGTATCTGTCTGCACATACAGGCACATCTACAACAGAAAGTACCATCTCTATGATAGAAAGTATGTTTGCTGACATACATACAACTGTATTTCAACTATGGAATATTATGCTGCGTCTTGGTTATTATATGTTACGTTCATTACAATGCACAGTAACACCATCACAAACTCACCTGGGGGCTGGGTGGATCCATTTTAGTGGGGTCCTCGTGATGCACATGCCGGTGGTGGCTGGTGAGGACCCAGGTGTCCCGCTGGTGTCACCGCTGTGCCCCATCTGTCTTGCAGCACCTACGGGGAGCTGACGAACTGCACGGTTGCGGTGGCTGAGAACCTCACTTGCTACTGGCCCAACCGCTTGGTGGATGAGTTCTTCGTCGCCGTCCACAGCCACTACTTCAGAAACTGCTCCCCGTCCGGCCGGGCACTGCGTGACCCCCCCAACGGCATCCTCTGCCCCTTCATCCTGGTGCCCATCCTTGTCACCCTGCTGATGACCGCGCTGGTGGTATGGCGGAGCAAACGCAGCGAGGGCATCGTTTAGAGATGGTTTTTAGGGGAGAGCCTGGCCAAGGAGCATCCCAGGGGAGCTGAGCCCCATTGGTGCTGTTGCGTCCTTTGCTGACCCCTTCCTGGGTGGTGGCTTCCAATTAAATCCATCATTAATGACCTGGGGATGCTGGTGGTAGTAAGGATGCTGCTCGCTGGGCCGTGAGAGAGAGCTGCAGCTCTGCTCAGCCCTTCCCTGCTTCCCTCCCAGCAGTCCACAGCATCCACTGGGGGAAGGGGGGAAAAAGGGAAACAATGGAAAAATTGGGGGAAAAATACCAAGGCAGGGGTAGGTATCATGCCTGTGGTGCCAGCACAGCACTGGGACGTGCCGTAACCACAAGGACAGCGGGTCAGGGCACAGCCTGGGTGATGAAACCTTCACTTTTTACCCTTTCTGTTGTTGTTTTATCCTTTGTAACAGCAGGAAAAGCACCTTCTCCCCCTGCCCACCTACAGACAGGCTCTGACTAGAGGTGGAAAGATGGGTGATGGTCACCGCTTCGCACTGGCAGGTGACACCGGTGGTGGCACTGATGCCCTCGGAGGTGCCCCAGTGAACAATGGGAATTAGATGCTTTTCCTAATTAAATAAATACATGCAGAACTAAAGCAGGTGGCAGTCTTTGGTGCATCCCCTCCACAAAATGGGCTCTGGGTGCGTTGAGGTCCCACAGACCTCTTTGCTGCCCCGCTGGGTGTCCCCATGGGTCTCCTTTGGTGTCCCGTGGTAGGACTTTACCTCCAAACCAAGCCCAGGGAAGGGAGGTGTGTGTGGGGGATCTTGAGGTGAGACATGGAAGCCGAGGAGGGAAACACAGAGCTGGGGGATTACACTCAGCCCACGGAAGGAGGATTTCAGTGGGGAAGCTGCTGGAACGGGGCACGGGCCAAAGTGTGGGCCAAGAGCAGCTCTAAATCACCCCTGCCACCTCGTGGAGGGGTTCATCCCTGGCACAAGTGAAAACAGAATGTGCTTTCCAACCTGCCTGTGTGTGCTTTCCTCCCTACCCTCCCTCACATTACCACTTTGGCAATAAAGATCTCTCTGCTACATCCACCTCCTGCTTCAAGGAAAACATGCTGCTCCCCTGTTCATTCCAAATACACACAAAGGCTGCATTCTCTAAAGATAAGGCTCTCCTGCCACGTGCCATGCACATATCTCATCGTCTCCTTGCTTTTCTGGGCCCCCGGTAAGACCTGCAGGAGGGAAATGAAGCCAGCAATGCTGCTGTGACCCGCTGCAGCAGCCCCGTGCGCAACAGAAGAGGAGGGGGCTGAGAGACCTAGCCACTGCACAACACAACAAGTGCTCTGTATGAAACCTCACCAACACTTATTCCTGGGCTTTATCTAGCTATAAAAGCTGCTACGCGTTCCCCCCGAGGTCGGAGTGAGCAGCGGGAGCTGAGGGCACCAGCAGAGGAACAGAAAAGTGTCCACTCACAGCGTGGAGCTGACTGATTGCTGAGGGCTGTGCTACCCTTTCATAACTGATCCCCTCTCACTGCACCCCCAGCTAAGGGCAAAGGCAGATTTCTTTAACAAAAAAAAACACCCCTTTCATTACGTTTTCACAGAGAGAGATGTATGTATATAATGTAATAAATATGGGATTTTAGCAGTCCTACACAATCGCTTAAGTTACAGATTAGCCTCGTATTTCTTTTAACTACTTCACACGCACAAAAAAAAATAAACCCACGGCGGCCCAAACAGGAGCTGCAAACAGCCCTGTAAAAGACTTCCAGACTCGTGACAAAAAGGGACTTACATCAAACGCCACGGAGTTTGGGTGCCGCGGTCAGGCTGTGTTCTGCAGAGCGCTCTGCCTGGCGCCAGCAGCTCCGGGATGAAGCTCCCACGGTTCCTGCTCATCAAAAGCAACAGGATTGTGATTCGGTTCCCAGGACGCCACTTTATTGCCCACCTGAGGTGTTCCAAACCCCCACCCGCACCCGCCCGCTCTCTTTTGCCTTCTATTTTCCCCCCTAAATGAAGCGAAAGGTTTAAAAAAAAAAAGTGTAATTAATTACATTTCCAATGGTGATTTCTTTTAACTTCTCAAGCATACCTTATTAACAGGATATACAGCACACTGCAGAAGAGTAAACATTTTAAAAGGAAGCAAACAACTTTTTTTTTTTTTTAAACTTTTTTGTTTGTTTGTTTTTCCAACCAACAAACACAATTTCTTGCTGTATTTATGCTGAACTCTCCTTTTAACATGGACAAGTTATGAAAGTTGGGTTTCTTCTTCGGTAACAACATGGATACGGGACTGGTACAGTCCGGGCTGGTTTTCTTCCGGTTGGTGTAGTTGAAGTTGAAGACAGCTGTGCAGCAAGGCAGCCGTGGTCCTGCCGGCCGTCGCCCTTCATCATCTGGCGTAGCGCTTAATGTAATCTTCAACTTTATTCCTGAAGTCCTCCTGGGGAAGAAGCAGAGGCAGAATTACCACGAGAAACGCACACCCACCACTGACAGCTCTTCTAAACAGGCACGGAAACCAACTCTGCCCCCATCAGCCGCCTCCAGCCCTCTGGCGGCAGATAGGAAAGCTGTGTTCCACACAGGAGCGTTACTGCAGGAACTGCTTACAAACAACACGTCTCCAGGTACCTGGAGTCTGCTGAAATATCACGCCACCAAAAATAAGTGACACCTTGAACTTGCGTTCGGCTCTGATAAGTTGTGGGCTGCCTTGCTGCAAACTGCAACAATTACTCATAACGGCAAACCATACTGGAAACCTCATTTGCAGTCAGGCTGGGCTCTCTGGGTATTACAGGCTGATCCCCCGCAACAGCAAAAGGAACACTCGGACTCTCCTTGGGCAGTGACAGCATCGGAGCATGTCAGTCACAGCACTGCACCTGATACACTAAGACTCAGGCTCACCGTATTAGTGAGGAATGGAGCTTGATCACAGAATAACCCGAGTTAAAAGGCACCCATAAGGACCATCAGGTCTGACTCCACACATCAATGCAAGAATGCAAGATCACCCACCTTTCCGGACAGTAACCTGAATTAAGATCCTTTCTAACACATTTTCTTTTCTGGGTTTGCAACCATCTAGGGTTGCTGATGCTCCTGGTTACAGCCCTGACTCGCTGGGAGCTGAACGAGTTAACAGAGGGCTCCGAGGTGCCTGCTGCCCTACGTCACTAAAACAAGCTGGGAACATGGCCAAGGAATACCACCGGACATGCGACAGAGCCAGCTGCATTTCACTGTAACTACAGTACCTACAGGTGGCTCAGGAGCAAGTCCCGTGTTTTTAATGGACAGCCAGGCCCTCTGAACTCAACACACAGGAGCTGGAGCTCAGAGAGGAGTGCTCCAGGATTCTATGCCCTCCCTTAGCCGTTATCGCCAGATGAAGGAACTGACAGCACTGGTGAGAAAGTGTTACGGCTGTCCTTGCTCTGTGTGAAGGAGGTTCTCATTACAGAGCTGTAATATTCCATCTTCACATGCCATATGGCTCAACAGTCCCTGATTAACAGTGTGCGCTTTCCTACGTGCACATCTGTTCCTGTGCAGCACTGAATACTCAGAAGCAAGGAATTAGTCAGACGACTCTATATTCTGCATGACAAAGAGAAGCACGGGATCCTGCAGGAGTGTTAAGGGAGAGCAGGAGCAAGGTTGGTGCGTGCAAGCGCCCATTGCCATGCAACAGGCACCTGCCCTGCTGCTCTCTGCCCCCTGCTTTTACCATACAAAGGCTGATCCTTAGTCCTGCATCCCACGGTCTGGATGCTGAGACGAAGAGGGGGAGATGTGCTGCTGCCAGCGACCCATCCGCCAGGCTCCTGCCTTGCCCCTCCTGGGACAGCTGCTTGCCCTGTCAGTGGGGCTGTCAGGCCACAGGCTGCTGTAAGGGGAGAGGGCTGATTGTTGCTGTGACATTTCACTCCAGTAGCACAGATGCTACAGTGCATGACACCCCATCAGAAGCAACCCAGCCAGCCATTAAAGCCTTGAAAGGCCATCAGGGAGTGCTGGAAATACTTTTTAAAGCTTTTCAAAGGGGAAATCTAATTTTAATTTGCCTTTCATCAGCTCATGGTGCAGCGTTTCCTTCATGAGCGTTGAGATAGCAGACAGATGGAGTAAGAGGCCACCGGCACTGCCCGTGGGTTTCCCAGCGGCATGGGGGTGGTGGGGAGAAGCAAAGCTGTGCTTTGCACCTGGGAGCGGCACCTGCACCCCTGTCTTGCTTGGGTTGGAAGGTCAGCAGAAGACAGCAACAGCCCGTGGATGAGTGAGAGCTGGTGGGCACCCACAGCGTGGCGGTGTCCCCTCCAGCTTCAGACCCATGCATGAGCAAAAAGCCATTTCGGAGCAGACCTGAAGCAGCTTTACCCCGAGCCGAGCTGCAGGGAGGTCAGAGCGGTACGTGAGCACAGCGGGCCCATGGGGAAGCATGCACTGCATGAGTAATGCCGGCCAAATCCCTGCTTCATCTGCTGAGAATCATACTGGGGCATCAATCAACTGAAAGGAAACCTGGAATTAATCAGAGGATGAAGAGTGTGTGATATATGAGCCACAACAGGTTTCACAGTATCACTGTGCTGAAAACTGGGTTACAGCCCCACTCAGTGCTCCGGGAGGAAGGCACGATAATTGGGCAGGTTTGCCTATTAGCCCCCCATAGAACACATTTAGAGCGACCCTTCTCCATCTTGTAGGAAAAAATGAGCCTTCACACCCATCAGCCCCCGCACTCCCACTGTCTTTTAGAAAGGAGCTGAAAGAAACACAAAGGCCTCTAGTATGAGGCCTTTTCCCAATCCATGTTCCTACCTTGCTGTGATTTTCTTGGCACTGTTTTACTCGCGGCTCAGCTTCCACATCATTTGAAACATTTTCTGAACCCTGTGATTACATTTCAGTTGCATGAAGAAAGACTTGGAGAGAAGGGAGGGTGAAAAATAGCGCAAGTGTCCCCGCCACACTCACACCAAGTAGGTGCAGCCCCCACAGAATTACTTTTTGGACATTTCCCCTCCTCCCCGACCCCCAAACTGCTGCTCTCACAGACAGGTAAAAGAAGCGATGCGAGAGGTGGCACTGATGTGTACTTGCTAGACTGCCTGCTCAGGGAGGAGACCAATGTGCACTGTGCAGAGCGAAGCATTTTGAAGTGCTCAGTAGGAAAAAAGCCATCACTTAGGAGGCGTGAAAGCTGTGGAGGTGGTCAGGGCCTACAACTAAGTCCTGCAGAGGAAGGTCCAAGCCCAAAAAGAGCCTCACCACCACCCTCACCTTCCAAAGAAGAGTCTTCACTCTGCTCCCGGGAGTCCTCTGGTCCCGGCAGCCAAGAGACCCAAGCTTTGCCCTGGCTCTGACTGATCTGCTTCGTAATGCTTACACTTTATCCAGGTCGATGAAGGGAAGAACAACCACCTGGTTCTGCTCTGAGTCATTTCCACGTGGCCCCAGGCAAACCTACGCTTCCACCAGTGAGCGCAAAGCTGCTCTGCTCCCGGGAGCCTTGCTGATACAGCTGTTGGAACTGTCTGCAGGAAGCAGCCCTGAAAAACAGTCACCTCAATCATCCCAATTACACAGATGCTACAAACGCACTTCCACCTGTGAGGATGCCACTCATTCCCACGAGAGGATATGTTTCAGGATCTGAGATCTTAATGGCTAAATGAGCACAGCGGAGGAAATCAGCGTTGTCTGGGCCCGGGTGAGAGAGCTTTTGCCAGTCATGCCCGGGTCACACAGTGAGGCACGGGGAGGGGGAGCTCAGCACAGACTTATCCCAAAGCCACACGTTTGTCTACAGAACGTGAAACAGAAGCTTTCCTTCCAAGCCACCAACCTGCCTAACAAATGTCAATCAAAAGGTTTCAAACATCCGCATTTCTGCCATTGCCTCCGCAATGGTCGAACCATCTGCAAAAGCTTCATCCATTCCAGGGAGGCAGAAAGAGAAGGCTCCATCCTTAATGAAAGGTGGGTAATGGTTTCTATAAATACCTACAGCATTAGAAGAGGAACTTTCTTTTTCCTATTTACATCTGTTAGCACAATTAGCAGTTGTGTCACTGCTCGTTTGTATGCGCTGCTTAATGCGCTTCACGCTCAGCAGGGAAGGCTTCAAGGCTGTCATGGATGCAGCACAAAATGGGGAGGAAAATCCAAGGAAAGCAGCAGAGCCGTTCTCTAAATGCACAAATGCCAGGGGAACACGAAATGCATATCCTTTGTGGCTGCCACAATTTCAGCACTACCCCCATCTAACATGGAGGCTGGCTGTGCTAAGGAAGCACGTGGTAAACACGGAGATAAATAAATGCAGTCCCTCACAGGGTGCGCTCCTTCGCAAGGATGGGTTTGGACTGGGACGGTTCTGCTGTTCCTACTAAGACAGCTCGGCTGCAATCAAAGCAGTAAAAAACAAGTAACAAAAATTAAGCAGCTTCCCCCCAAAAACCCGCTTTGATACCTCAGGAAGATGTGGGTGCTTCTAAGTAGAGCAATTATTCCACATTTCATAACCTCTTCATAAAGCGTTGGGATGGAGATACATGGCTCGGTATGCAGGAATAAATGCGAGCTGCTTTTTTTTCTACCTGAAGGAGGTCAAGAAGCCCACACTCTTCCATCACGTCACAGTTTTGTACTGTTCTTGAAGAAAATGTTCAGAACCAGCTTCTTCCTATTAGCAAGAGAAATCTCAGCATGTCCAGGGCCAGCGCGGAGCTATCAGTTTAAACATGGGAATGAGGTTAAGTGGAAAACCTTATATCCAACAATGGACAAAGGCAGACCCCAGTCCAAGAGAAGCTCGAACACGAGGATGTAAAACGGTGCAGCAAGGAAGAGGCTGCGCTAATCTAAGCGACGCATTGACTCAAATATTCTGCAATGCAAACAACATTAAAATGAGGGCCTGGCAATGCCAGCTCGAAGCAAACATAATGAGAGCGAGATGTGGGCTTGCCTCCCCTCGTTAGCTGCAACAATAACCTGTCTTGACGAGCACAAGCAGCCTTTCTGTTGCCTGCTCTTCCTTGAGCTAAGAGCCAATTGCATCAATTGAGCTGTTGACAAAGTCCAGCTCTGAACAAGACGAAGATAAAAACATACTAATTCGTGTCCTAAATTCTTAGATGCACAAATCAAAAAGGCTGGAGAGTTCCTGGAGGCACGGATCTATTCTGGTCACTCTGAGTCTCTCTGGAAGAGCAGCAGAATAAAACGTACATGGAACTGGTCAACTGTCCTGAAAGGTTTCATGCTCCACGGAACACGCAAGCCTGACAGAGGTTGTAACTCAAACACACAAATCCGCTCCAGCAATTTCAGGGAGTGCCAGCTGAGATTCCAGGTAAAACAGAGGCACCGAGACAACAAAATAAAGGTAAAGAAGGGGCAAAGGCAGTAAAAAGATCCAGCTGTAGCCTACTGATGTCCACACGCGCTTTTTGGGTGAACACTAATGGGACTGTCCTGTAGGAAGAACCGTCTGGTGAGCTGTCCTAAAGTCTCCCGACATTCCTCAGCCAGAAAGGAAGTATCAGTGAAGACCAAGGGATTCCTCAAGTGTTCTAACGATTCATCACAACGTTTGTCAAAACATTTCTTACAATAAGGAGTTTCAAATAGCAGTATCTTCTTACTGTTTCCGTGGGTATATATAGAACCACTCATGCCATCTCAAACTCTCTCCCATAGCCCCACGTCCCACAGCAAACTCGTGGGCACTTTCTTTTGCATTGTAATTTCTTGCCATGAAATGAGTGACACCTCAAACTCAGCCATGATCCAGCACAGACTTTGACAGTGATTTGGTTTTGTTGCTGTAGTTTTTTAACCGTTTCCTTGAGAATGAATAATACGAGATGAAGCGGCAGCCGCTTCAAAGCCTTGACTTCAGTTACCTCTATAGCAATCTGAATAGCATACAACAGTGCGAGAGCTCGTGGTGCTGACAAAGAACGTGTTGAGCAAAAATCCCCAGTAAAGTACTGCATACCACAGTCTGATTGCTGATGAATTCAAATATGGCCAAAGAAGGAAGAGGAAAAAAGACAGATGCATGCGAAAATATGCAGATCTTGTGATCACTATGAAGTAATGGGACTCCCCTTGGAGTCAGAATTGCTGGTGGGTAGTTCCCTCTACCAGAATAAAGCCTCCTTTAGTCAGTGTGCTTTACTGGCATCCCACACACTCTTGCCCACACAGCTGCAGAATAGCCAGCAAAATCAAGGAAGGGCTTTAAAACATACCTTCAGCAAGCAAAGACAACAAAATCTGTCTGCCTACAGATTTGCAAGCTATCACTGCTACTCTCCTCACCACAATACAGCTTCCACAATAGTCCTCCCCTCACCAGTTCCCTCATCCTTCCGGTCTCCTCCCTTGCAGCTGGATGAAATAAAATGTACGCTTCACGTGCCCTCATGGGCCAAAGGCATCTCACTTGGCGTGAGTGCCAGGCTCCCACCACTGCTGAACGCCCATCTCCAGCCTTGGAGAAAACATCCCACTGGATGCTGTCCTGCTGAGTGACCTTCCCCAGCTGACTGTACTTTGAGCACAGGGGCTGGACCCGAACGTCCAGGGGGTTCTGCCTCCCTGGGCAACTCCACAGCTCTGTGAAATGCCCCCTGATCACGTCTCAGCACCGTTACAGAACAGACAGGCCTCCTAATGTGATTCAGAATTGTTTACTTGGTTACACTGGACGTAAGCAAGGAAGAAGAAATACATGTTTGTATCGAGACCTTTACCTTCAAGTTAAATTAAAACCACAAGCTTCTCATGTAACCTGCCAGCCGCCTAACAATTTCCCAGCATCTCCTTACTCATTATCATCGGTATTCATCATTTTACATCTCTTCCAATTATTTTGCTGCTGCTGTGGGAACATCAGACTGACGGTCTCCAAACCAATATGCAACTTTTATCAGAGAAAGCAAGAGAAAACAGAAATCCTTCAAAAGCAGTCGTGGCAGAGGTTGACACATCTACCCGTACCGTGACGCACCAAACACGGGAATAATTTGTTACAAGTATATATTTTTAATATTGAAAAATGGAAGAGAAAATTGTTGGGCTTGTCAACTGCATAATTCCTTCACTCTCAGCTCCAAGGAAATGCTTTTGTTCTGTGCCTAATTACTATTATCTCATATTCCAGTAGGTGCAAGATCAGATCGCATGGCTTAGAAATGAATACTCCTTCCCCCCCCCCCGCCCAGCTGCAGTTTTGCACTCTAAAAAATCTGAAAACTTGAAACAACCTGAAGGGCCCTGCTGTTCTGCATCTCTCTTCACTTACAGTAATTGACGCTAATCATGTAAATGGATTGCTCTAATGATCAAGACAAGAACTTACTTTTCTTTTTTCACCTTTTTTTTTTAGTAGCTACGTGTGCTGCACTGCCCTGCTCAGAAAGCCATCCCTCCTATGGCAGCCTTCCTTTTTATTTTTAAGACAACAGCCACTGACTTTAACCACACACGACAGAATTTTCCTCCAGCCAAGAACTGCCTGAAGAATTCAGTACTTACAGCAGGCAGACAGACACGAGAGTGAGTTGCTGTTAGGAACCGATTTGCTGTCCGACCATTCTCTGTTTCTCGCATCACGCACTGGATCGGAGGGGTAATGTTGCTGAGAGGTTAGAAAGTAAAACACTAGCACAAGAGTCTCAGCTGTGCAGAACCGTGATGACTTAAGCCAAAGACCAATCTTAGTTCTGAAAAATAGCTTCTCATGGGAAACCACAGACCTACCATGTTCAGATTCCTCGGGTGGCTGCAAACTTGACTTTCACTTACAATGGGACGGGCATTGCTCCCTCAGTTCCCACCTTCTAAAGGACATCCAAGCGTGGTTTACTGACTCTTCCTCCTACTAAATGTAATTCCTGTTTACTTTTCGAGAGAGATTTCAGTTTCTAGGTTCACATGCTCAATGATATTAAAGAATCAGAAGCAGCTGTTGTTTCCTACAACAAGCAATGTAATACTTTGGAAGTTATAAAGGGCTTATTTTTAGTTGGGTGATAGCCTAATACCCCAGCAGTGCTAGAGCAGTGCTATACAGCAGTAATGCACGAAAACCAGTTACCTACAGCAGCTGTTAGCAATCTCGTCTGTACAGATTTCAGTGCTGCTCAATATGTACCCACTGGGCTCACGTGGCCGGCAGAACCATCCAAAACTGCTTCTGTAGTCACTGCCAAACAAAACACAGTGAACGCAACTGCCTGATCTGCTGGGATCAGAATATGTGATCTAAGCACGAAACCAGAGGGTTTGGCCATAAACCAACACGCTGGAGAGTGCTACTTAACAGAGGAGAAGAAATCAAGCAATCAGTTATCATGTAAGAACGTAGCTTTCTCCGATGAGGAAACCCAGTAGGGTCCTTGGTTAATGGTTGCAGATGGGCAGTCGCTGATAACAAGCAGCGGCTGTGATGGTCACAGCCAGCCATGTGGCTGCAGAGCTACAAGAACAGAGGTTAGGAACACACCATACGCTCAGCACCACGCTGTGGGCTCACACATGATAGCTGACCTGTGGGCCCTGCCAATTGCTCACATCAATCGCACAGAAAGCAGTTTACACGTGATGTGCTAAATTTCTATAATAAAGGCATAATAAAATAAAGCTCTTTCTAAAATCCAGAAGGCAAAAATATCCTGGCTTTACAGATTTTGTCACTGAATATTCACACTGCTGACAACATATTTGGCACAGTATGATATACTTGAGTTTGCAGGTTGTGCCCAAGCCTGCCAACACAGGGCTGGATCCCACAGAGAACAGCCACCCTCTGACAACACCTCCCTTGGTAGCTGTAACCCATCCACCGCCCTCCTTTTGCTCTGCTGACACAGTGTTTGAGGTGGGTGCCGGCACAGCGCTGACAAGAGATGCCAGGAGAATTTTTGCATTGCTTATCTGCCACTTTCTTATTCCACACACCGCAGATCAGCAAGTGAAATTTCAGGCAATTTCGACAAACGTTCAGTGTGCTTGACTGAACTGCACGCGAACTTGGTTTTATAGCTAAAGATGCAGTCAGATATTACCCCTTCACGCTGTGTCAAAGCGAGCTGCCTACCCACAAGTGCTGGCAGAGGCTCACGCTCTGGATGCAGCAGAGTGTGAGCAAGCAATCACCACCTTTAATCAAGGAACATCCGAGCACCAGGCACTCTAAGCAATGTGGAAAATGCTGATTGACCCAATTTCTTCGTGTGCACCTAGGAAAATTCTCCTACACTGCCTCTGCCTGACAGGTGTGCCCGCATCTGTAGCTCCAGTCGTTTTTGAACAGGAAACTACTCATCTGCTCTCACTCAATTACAAAATAAATTGGATGAAGATAGAAATTCAAGCAAGCTGCACAGAGCTGCCAGTCACAAATTTGACAGGCGCCCAGCAGGAAACAGACTGATAAACTGATGTGCCAGATCTTGTAACTCATGCACAATTAGCCAGGTACCAGGTTATTCCATCACCCACAGGGAGCTGGATTGGATGATCCTTCCATCTTGGGATACTCAGTGATTCTATCATCACCCTGGAGCTAGATACCTTGTTACATCCTTCCGGTAACATCTAAGACAAATTTTGTTCTTATCTCCATTCACTGACGCAAGATTATACCAGGGTGCGTTAGTTCGACATGTCACTAAGAGCTTGCCATTCCCTTCCACGCTTTGTTCTTACGTACAGGAGACAAAGAAGAATGGCAGGTTAGCTGCATTCTGACTGCGTTACATCTCTGAGTCTTGTAAAAGTAATTACTACAATGCCACGAGCCGTGCCAAAACAGAAAAGACAGCTGGCTCACAGTGCTTGCTGCAACTGCTGTTGTATGGCCAACACAAAATTCAAAGACTCAAGCTGGATTCTGAACGTTCTCGACGCTTTTTAAATTGAAAGAGAAATGGATGGCATCCAGCCCTTTGCGCATTTACATGCACAGTATAGCTTACTTGCTTTCCAAGCTAGAAGCAATGTCAAACATTAATCCGATCCTTCTGACCTACTAATAAATTGATAAGGATGCTTTCCCAATATCCTGGAGGGGCATGAAACCACGCTTTGTTCACCTACAGCCTCCGCTCAGTTGGCTCGATGGATGAAATTTGGGTTTATTATAAGGATTCCTGCACCTTTTTGTTTGTTATGCCCTTGCGCTACCGGGCAAAATTTGGAGCACAGACTTGAAAAACGATACGAGGACGTGCCCACTTTTTAACCTCCTGAACAGAACGCAGCTGAAACTTCCCGACATCTAACAGCTGGGTATTTTCACTGCAGGGCTACAGAACACAGCCTACCACTCAGCTATCTGGAAAGATGGACCCAACGTACCCTGACTTGCTACAGGGAAGCGTGTAAAGCTTGCAGAGAGGAGATCACAAAACTACGCTGACCTTTTAAATCCCTGCTTATACCCCACAAGTAGGAAAAAGCCTGCATAGTACATTAAGAGAAGTCATAACTTGTAATGTTGTGCACTCAGAGCCCTCAATTTGCAAAAAAAAATGGATGCTGTGATAACTTCCAGGTTGGACATAAGGTCATTGCAACGCTTGCTTCTAGCCTGGGCATCCAGTCAGATGTTCTCACTACACCTGGGGGCTTTGCTTGGGTCTGTGCATGCAGGGGATATCATTAAATGAAAAAGCAGAGAGCACAACCAAGAACAGAAGAGCTACTGAGAAAAACAACTGTCTCGTTAGCAGGAGCCAAGCCACGAACTAACACATTTCAGCTTGAATCAAAAGCATTTCTACCCAGCAGAACTGTCAAGCTTATTGCACAGACGTGTAAACAATAATTTAGCAAGAAGGTCTTGAACGAGATCTGGTAGCAGGGACTGAGAAGCCTCCCACGGCAAGCAGAAAGAGAAGCCCTAGTGTCTGGTCTCGTTGTGGTAACTCTTCCCATTGCTGCTGCAGGGAAGAGCACTGCCAGCTCTGGGAGAGCTCCAACTCTAAAAGGAGCATCTCCTCTGCTCCCTGTGCACCAAAGCCTCAGGGAAGCAGTGCGAAGAAAAAACAGTCACACTCCTGTACACCTTCAGAAACAGCCAAAGCAAGGGTTTTTTCTCACTAAGGTGGCAAGTCAGTAAGGCACGCTCCATCCCATTTCCCCACCACGTCCACCCGTAGCTGAGAATTGCTCCCTGCCTCGTACAAACACCCAGCACAACCAGCCCCCATCTGGTTTCTTTCCTAGCACCTGCTCAAACACACTCCTGACAACAAGGAATGTTCTAAAGAAAGCCCAAAATGAACTTCAAGGCAATGTTTTCAAATAACTTCTCCGTTATAAGACGTATTTTCCAGCTGTCTTGAGCCATCACTAAGCCTAAGAAGCAAAAACAGTAATCACAATTGGACTGCTATTAACTGTAAGATCACAATTCACACCCAGAATTTCTCAAATATCATCAGTACTTCTTGCATCGAACGCTTGGAACGCAGGGGAAGATTAACAAAGCGCATGGCCATGACAGGCAACTGTTGGCAAGGGCAGCAAGTCTGGCTGCATACTGGCTGTTCCTGAACTGCGTGGTAAAATGCACGGCGTACAGGAACCGGGACATCTCACATATGAGATATATATAAAGAAAGAGAGTTATATGAGAGAGAGCTTGACAGGTTACTGTCAGTACGGAGACTCTCATCTCCAGAAAATTATCAGCATTTTAACAGTAGAAACTCAGCACAAAGAGTCTGCAAAGACAGATGCCTCACTCATAAAATGCCTCTGACATAAAAATGTACATTGAAAAAGAACAGCTGTGACAGAGATGTAGAGAAGTTAAATAATGACTCTATGAATCAGTTAAGTGAATTAACTTGAACCAGAAGAGCTGATTATTTTGTTTTCCAAGCTTTCAAGTTCTAATTTTTCTGTTACTGCTTGACTGCTTAGTCTCCAAAACAAGCACTGTAAGTCAGCACTTACATCATGCTTTTCATTTGGATGCATCAGATAACATTTCTAACGGTCTAGTCTTCTGATACATCAAATTAGATGAATAAGTCTGAAAAGACTTTCACCCGGAGGGTGGTGACGCACTGGCACAGGTTGCCCAAGGAGGCTGTGGATGCCCCATCCCTGCAGGCATTCAAGGCCAGGCTGGATGTGGCTCTGGGCAGCCTGGTCTGCTGGCTGGTGACCCTGCACATAGCACGAGGGTTAAAATGACACGGTCATTGTGGTCCTTTTCAACCCAGGCCATTCTGTGATTGTATGAAGAACAATCCTGAGATAAAGAACAACCCAAATTTGAAAACACTACTTCCTTGCAAATGCACTTCTCTTCAGCTGCACAGAAAATTGGACTTTCAAGGTAGACTTAAATCCAAATGTAGTCTTGTCCTTATTATGTACGAGCACAGAAATAAAAAGCCGAGAGGATGAAAAGTACAGCTGGCCCTGACATTGGTTAGGAAAATTCTTTAGCAGGATCAAATCGGAAATGATGCCCAGGCTGCAAATTCTGGGCCTTTTTAACTCTCTAAAGGCATCATCGGTGTGAGGATAAAATCACTCCAACCTTTAGCAGAGACGTGTGACTTGAAATGTACCAGCACCCTGCACTTAGCACAGTGTCTGCTAGGCAGCAGCAATGCCCATTGGCACAGCAGGGAAGTGAAAGCCCAGGGCTCCTGGTTGGTGGGACAGGTGGTTCACAGCACCTGGTAAAAACTGGGGTTAGACTTTAAAAATGTACAAGTATGGGGGTGAAATTCAGCTTACTATATTTCCAAAGGGATGCCTAAAGATATCCTAGGATCTATCATAGAATCACCAAGGTTGGAAAAGACCTAAGAGATCATCCAGTCCAACCGTTCAGCTGTTACCAATAGCTCCCACTCCCTATCTTTGTTGTCTTACCTTTTCACCATTATTTTCAGGCAGACCCCTTGCTGACTACTTCCTCTTTCGATGACTTTCCTGTTCTCAGGATATACACCCATGCCCCCTCCTCCACATTTCAGGCGCTCCTGGCTCTCGCTCATTAGCCCCAAGGGAAACTCAGAGACTTTAAGACTGCTCTATAAAAATGCTAAACTGTTTTCTTGTCATAAAACCGTGACATTGCTACTTAAGAATTCCAAAGAACCGCACACACTTGTGAAGTCATAAAAGCTCTCCAGTGAGATCTGTAATCTAGTGCAGTTTTAATTATTAATGCTATTTCTAAGGGAATTACATTGGCGCGCTCAGTTGTGAGGGTGAGAAGACTTTCCTCAAGCAATTCAAGGAAAACACTCATCTCAGAAGACTCATTAAAACAGCCTCCTAAGACAGCACACAACTGGGACGAGATGTTTTATAAGCCTAGTTGCCTAAAGACTGAGGCTACTATATATGGCAATTAGGAACCTAAGAGGAAACCTAAGGGGCAGCTTTGGACTCCATAACAACACGAACGTTATGAATCCATCTGATAGCTGTCACTGCAGCATGGCGTTCCAGCTCCCTGCAATTTCCTCATTACAATTCTTACAAATGCAGAGCACCCGTGCAGTGACAACGCAGCCCACGAACAGTCATCCCAGCATATGAAGTTGCCTCAAAACAGATGGATTAGAAATAGCCAGTGACAAAAGAACTGCCAAAATTACTCAGCCACAGTAAAAACCCAAGATTCCTAAAACCTGAACTAGAAGCAAAATCCCCTGCACAAACAGATGCAAAATACTTCTTCATTAAATACCAAAATGACAGCATAAGCTTCACAGCCAATCAAGCCACGGAAAAGGCAGGGAAACTTATTAAGTCTCCCCTCACTGACAGTAGCAGAATATGACTGGGGAAAAAGAGACAGAAAGGACACAAAGAGCACTTTTCTGTAGGGGTGTCAAGTTGCACGTTCTTTAAAGCGTGTCAGACTCCCAGGAAATAAAAGAAGGCAGGTAGGGATCAGGCTGATGGGCAGCTGGAGTGCCTGCTGGAAGCAGCATGCTGGCCTCTTCACATCCTGGATGTTGCCAGCAATAATTACATTGAGTCTGACAGTAGCCTTCCTCCAGTGACAAGTGTGATCCTTCTGCCTGGGGCAAGCAAAGGGAGGGCAACGACGTGTGGCATTAACAATGTCTTCTTGACGCAATTGCTGGCTGCCTGCAGGCTGCGCTCCTACCTGTCAGTGTGTGTTTCTGAGCTCCATGATGGGAAACACATTGACATTACTTCTCAAGGAAGAGTCAAACAAGACTCTTTAAGCTGTGGGTGTCCAACCTTCTGGCTCGCCTGGGACACACTGAGTGAACAGGAGTTGTCTAGGGCTGCATCTATAAAGGCTGTTCCAGAAGTAATGCATCCTATTTGTTACCATGGAAACCACAACCGATACAAAGAGCAGAACAACACTGTTTGACAGAGCTAAATCTCAGCTACAAAACACTCTATCTCAACAACACCACAACTATTAGCTGTGCATTTTTGCTACCTATAAACAAGGGTTTGCATGCCGTGGCTCATCAAAACCCGTACTAGCAGAGGTGTCTGCTGTCATGCTGCCACTGCTGAAATGCACCACCCACTGCCTCACTGCGCTCACATCTGCAGTAAAACAACACAGGGTGATAATGTTAAGCAGCTTCTCCCTTAAAACTACTCAAAAGCCAACACACAAGAAAAAACAAATGAGTGTTTGTTAATCCACAAGATGACAAAACCTGAAACTACATCACATTTAGCAGGAAATAGGACACAGCACTAGCACTCAGGGTAGGGGAGGCACAGTTGAAGAAAGCCAACCAGAATTTAGAATGAATACTGGACTCTTAGCCAGGGAAGAGAGTAATGAATTTTCTCTCTGGGTAGCACACATATGGCTTTGAAATGGTTCTGGCAAATGCTGACACTATGAGGAAATACAAGGTAGGTTTTGAGGAACCCAGTGAACGCAACGGCCTGAGATTGGATCTGCAAACAATTAAGAGAGACACATGTGGAAAGCATTTTCTAGATTTCAACTAACAAACTGCAGGCAGTGCCCACAGCACCTCCAGCTAAGGAGTGCATGAGTCCTGAGCTACTAAGCTCATTCAACTCCGTACATACAAGGTACACCCCTATTCTTGAACTATTCAGCTTATTTGGCTGTGAAAGAAAATGAATCGATACAGCTCTGTTTGTTCACCACACGAAACAGCAAATCCTCAGAACACAAATGCTTCCTCACTGTTCAGGAATCCCTGGAACTGATTCTACCAGCAATCAATGGCTCTGGCATTCGCATCATCACGGACTGATTCCTCTGCTAAATTCAAAGCAGCTTGTTATAGCCAGTAAGTTGTTCTTCAGAATCCACAAGAAATCTCATACTATTAAGTTGATGAGATTTTATCAGCATGAGAAGATTAAACGCTGGGAAAAACAATGCTTAGTTTATGTAACGACATCTATCATCTTTTAATTCTGATTTACTGGGCTCTAAAACAAAGAGGGATGATTACTTATCTTCCAGTGATCGTGACCTAACTGCAGTGTAATGTGGAAACCACAAATGGTCCAAAAAGCAGCTCTACAAAAATGAACAATGCAAACTTTGCCCAAGCTGGAAACAATTAGGAGTTGAACAAACGCGGGGGGGATGGGAGGAGGAGGGAGAATAAGAGCGATGAGGAACTATAAATTCAACTGAACGTTTTATTAAATGAAGAAATGCTGTAGTCAGTAAGTTCATAAGACCAAGGTTTGAAAACTACGATTGTGTATGGAAGTTTGCATTGTGTCTACAGGAAAACAGCCACTGAAGTGGATGTGGTCATTATGCTGGGGACAAATTCAACCTCTAGAGGGAGGTTTGTGGGCTGCAGGAAGGGCTGAGAGCAACCCCATGAGGCTCAGCATGGCTAAAGGCAAGGCTCTGCCCCTGGATGGGGGCATCTTGCTGGGATAGGCTTGGGTACAAAAGGAAGCTGAGGGATCAGGACTTACTGGGAAGAAGAAGGCTTTGTAGGGAACCAGTAGAATCATAGAATTCTTAGAGTTGGAAGGGACCTTTAAAGGTCATCTAGTCAACACCTCTGCAATGAACAAGTACAGCCAAATCAAATTGCTCAGGACTTGATCCAAACTCATCTTGAAAGTCCCCAGGGATGGGGCATCAAGCACACTGCTAGACAACCAGTAGCAACCCATCAACATCAATGAGGTTACTAGGAAGAGAGCATTCATAGAGGTCAACTGCGAGAGAATAGGGAACTGTGGTCGCAAGCTGAAGGAAGAGGGGATAGGGAAAAAAAACAACAAACAACCATGTGGGTGACTAAGCTTTGGGAGCACCCAGCATCACTTGGTGGTGACCCGTAAGATAAACCTACAACCGGCAAAATGGAAGCCTTATCAAATTGGCTGCAGTGGCAATGAAACCACCTGAACAGTTCTACTGATAGGAGATAAGCAACGGTGTCCTATTTGAGAAATAACTACTTAGCTCGCTCACGATGGCAGAGAGCACCCTCTGGCACTGAAAAGGTCTGTCAATGTAAGTAATCAGTTATAACACAGGACTCCAAATCACTTCTGCAGCTGAAAAGCAGAGTGCTGAATGCAGAGGTCAGCTCAGTGTACAATTGATGAAAATGGGTACTGATGACTGCCCAGGTTTGTTGTACAGCCTTCCAAAAAGTTACTTGACATCTTGCAAAATGTGCAAGGAAGAAATGCAGAATTACCAAAGCTGCTCGAACAACCGTATGCATTTTAAAGAATTAACTAAAAAGTGACCCGATGATCAGAGGCTGAAAGAATCGGTGAGGAAGAGGTTGAGTAGCTGACAGCTCCTTCCTCAAGCTGACAGATACCCTGAAGACTGGAAGATGAAGCTGCATGAACACAGGTGTCAAACGAGACGTGATTTTTCACGGCAATTAGTTGAAGAACTCGAGCTCTGAATTTTGCACAGTTCTTTCATTTTAGAGCAAGACTGCCTTCCCAACAGCCACAGCTGTACGCTCCAGTACAAGCCGTGGACCCAACGCAAAAAATTAAGAAGTTCCTTATGCAGGGAGAGATCCTAAGTGTCCTTCGAAGCCTGACCTATAATGCAAACATTCACAGTATGACTGTTCTCTGAGAATCAATAATAGAGATCTGATGTCTGTGATGTGACTACGAATACAACTTTGAGAATCTGCAGGAAGAGAAACATTTTTGATGACTTAATAGCAGCCTAGAGAACTGAATGAACTCCAGCTCCACGTTTTAAATAACCAGAGGCAGGTTTCAGATTAGCTGTTAACTTTCCAAGCAGCCGCACTAAGCCTCAATGTCTGCGAAAGGATCTCAGGGTTTGCAATCTGAAATGACATCAGTGAAACAGTCATCTCCCCCAGGAGAACCACAGAAGACCACTCAGTGTACATCTGTTTTGGCTTTTACATATACTCCCATGCTGCCAAACGACCGCAGGCATTTCCTTATGATATCTGCTATACACAGATCTTTGTCGACAGAACTATTTGTATGCGGTTGTATTTGCATATCTGTGCGTATATACAGCATGCATGTATATCACATATACACTATCAGTACGACTGTATTATGCACATAAAAATGGCTTAGGGAAAATTCACTTAAATTCCCATATTAATCATATTGTGCAATGCAACATTTTCTTAAGAGAGGGACAGAACCACAGCAGTTTCACGCTATAACGAAGTGCTCACACACTACGTGACATCTATTCCCTAGGGAGACAACAATGCAAGCTGCAAGCACATCCTTTTGAGGCTAAGTGTAAAAGCAGTCATTTCTCCCCCTTGCAATCCCTAGGCAGGCATTATTGGTTTTGATTTCCTGACGCTTGAAAAGCATACAGCGGATAATCCAGCTTCCTGTCAAAAACTCAGCAAAGAATATGACAAACTCACTGAAGAACAAATCTACATAAAGCAGCAAAGAAGTTAACACGGTAGAACATGAAATACACACAACTGGATAACTGTGAGGCTGGGAGATGCATGATAGTGATTTATTCCTTTTGCCACTCTTCAGCTGGTTTGATGTCTCGCATCACTGCTAAGCCTCAGAAGACCCTGACAGAAGACTGCGCTCATGCTATGGGAGCATCACACCTTACAAAACCTACCTAGAGAGCAGGCACTGCTCCCCTCTGCCTGTTAGAAGAAACAAGTGCCAAGTTTGACATGCAGTAGCAGGTTCGTAGCCTCCTCACCATTCCCAAAGAGCACACACAGACACACCTCTCTGACGAGATGTTAGAGAATAATTCAGCCCAGCAATGCAAACGAAGAAACTGTTTTGATCTGCCACCTCACCACGCTGGTTTTGTTCCTCGGGATGCCTGTAACCACTTGGTTTTTTATGGCTTGGAAGGTTTCCTGGCACAGTTTGCCGCAACAATATAACAAAAGTAGAATGAAAACCACTTCCAGATCAGTTTTCTACCAATTTTCTCTAACCTTAGGCTAACTGTCTCATTCCAGCCCTGCAAATACTAATGAATACCAGACTAACAACAAGGTCTTACTGAAACAAATAATAGCTGGGAAGACGAACGTGCAGCCTAAATTAAATATACCGCCTGACACTCATTTTCAACAAACTGCTCAAACAAACATTTACCTGGAAATTTTGCTCAGTCTTGAGGGCTAACTTTGCCAAAAGTATCAGAAGAGTTTAATTAAAATAAGCAATCCTGAATACGCCAAGTCAAGATTCGATACGCTTAAGGTATGCATCCATATAATATAAGGTGATGCAACTTCAGACATCCAGGTAAGGGGGAAGTTATTACTTTTGTTCAACTCTGTCACCATGCTCCGTCTCAGCTGAGAGATACACATTCGCAGCTTGTCAACAGGCCACTCATCAGTAAATCATAAAGAGTATTTTAAGCATAAAGTGTTCACTCCTGGGTTTCAAATGTGTCCCTATTTCTTGCAGTTTAATAAAAGCATGCAACACGTAAGGCTCGTGAACAAAAAAATCAAAGCAGCTTTTTGAAAGAGACAGAGAGGGATGGGATCTTTTTGCTGGTCTTTAAGTGAAAAGCTGCTCATGTAGCTGTGCCAGAAAAAAATCGCTGCCGTTTGCTCCACAGAACATATGTGGCTTCAGGGAAAATCGTAGAAACAAAAAGCCAAAGACCATCTATTCTGGGGATGTGATTACATTATGGTCAACAATTTGAGCATATGGTGCATACCACTACTGTGCTGAGTTTACTTTCCCAGATCAAGCTTATTTTTGTTTGAGGATCTGGTCGCTTATACACTGAGTCACTCTACTGCCTTAAGTACCAGCTCAAATGCTATAAAAGGACTGACTGGGAATCACAGAGTACAGTGTGTGTTAAGGAACAAAATGCTTTTAATAAACCACTGACTCACCTTGTCACGCAAATGATGTTCTGCAGCCTCAATATTCAAAGGATCGTCAAAATTCAAAAGATCCTGGAAAAGAACCAGAGAACATTATAGGGTTTCCTCCAAACTTTCCCCAGCACTAATAAACCAGAAAAAGAAGCAAACGAGACAAGCAGGGGTAGCACCATTATCTCACTCCCTCTAAACTGGAGTGGCAGACAGGAATGTTTCAGAGCAATGGGAAACACACGACCCAGAAGGAAAGGGAGTGCAAAGACTCCATGAGATAATGGCACGTGAGGGCGAGGAGCAGAAAGAGTCAAAAATAAATCTTAGTTCTGTCACTTTAATCTCAGTGAATAATTCTGGAAGGTGAAAGGGCCTACGGTTAACAGCACAGAAAGCCAAGCTGTGGGTAACATGTGAATCATCACAAAAATAATGTAGTACCACAGGAAAACCCTCCTCTGCCTGCAGATTGGACCATTTTCCTCAGCTGAAGGCTGTCCTTTGAGAGCAGTGAGGTGCCATCGATGTGAAAGGCTTATGCTGCTCTCAGACTGATTTTCACTTACTTTCTTTAAGAAAACCCCATCAGAATCTGCACGGACAGCAGAAACACACTTCCCTCCAGAAACAAAACTTCCCTCTGAAAAAGCCAGCTTTACAAAGCCTGATTTCTAGAAGCAAAGCGCAAGAGAAATCCAAGAGCAAGCTGCAAAGCATGGCTCTTCCAGGACATAACAAGTCCCCGTGGTCTCTGATGCATAACCATCAAGCGCTGCTGTCTGCCCAACTTTTACGTGCTGCTGAAGGGACTTCTTTGTATCCCCACCGGATTTCAATTCCTTCTGGCCACTTAACATGCAGTGGGAGACTAACTGAAGCACAATTACTCTTTGCTCTCCAATCTTGTAAATCAATTGACTAAAACAGCCATCTAAACAAATGAAGCCTTTAGCTGCTGTGAAAGTGAGGTGACTGCAGCCAGTCCCAAGCTCCATCTGAATGGGAGGTTCTAGGAATGCACGGTGACTCATGGCATGGAACACTCACGCTGCTCTGCCACCCCTCTGTTGATGCAGCCCAGGATACTGTCAGCCTTCCGGGCAGCAAGCGGACACTGCTGCTTTAATCCAGCTTTTCATCCATCAGGACCCCCAAGTCCTTCTCTGCAGGGCTGCTCTCAGTGAGCACTACTCCTACTCAGTACACATGTCTGGCACTGCTGTGACCCAAGTGCAATGCCTTGCACCTGGCTTTGTTGAACATCATTCACTTGGCATGGACACACTTTTCAAGCTGGTTCAGGTCCCTCTGGGTGGCATTCCTTCCTTTTGTTGTGTTAACTGCACCACTCAGCTCACTGTTGTCCGCAAACTTGCTGAGGGTGTGCTCAGTCTTGCTATCTACATAACTGATACAGATGCTCATGAGCATCGTGAGCATTCTACCAAATAGAACAGCCTTCAAATCCACACTTCTCCAATTCAGAGATAAATATGTGGTACAAGTCCATATCAAAGCCCTTGCATGAGGCTTCCACTGCCTATACTTTTCCTTCTTATCCTTCAAATTGACCAGTAGGGCTCTTAGATAATTAGATAAATCATTATCAAAGTATCTCATAACAGATTGCAACCAAAAGTAAAAACAATCTATGAAAACATGGTCATTAGAGATCAGCTGTACATACCCTGCAGTTAAACAAAAGCACAAACTGATTTTATATCTGTACAACGCCTACTGAGGCCAAAGGGTTAACAGTAGGTGAGGCTGAAACCACGCAAGGCAGATGGGAAGAACATGGATATGCAAAGGATTCATTTACTTACAGTAAATAACGAGTTTAATCCCCAGACAACATCCTGCAAGGGAAAAGCAGAGTCAGTTAGGCATGCATTTCAGATGTTCTGAACAAGCTGACAAGCCTTCTCTTTTTTACTAGCCCATTAGCTTACTGGTAATCAAACCAAGATTAAGTGTTAAGCTTTACTAATTTCAATCAAAATCATGGGAAACCTTACACATCTCATGGATTCCTGAAATTTCAAAGACTCCAAAAACCCAAACACTGAATATTCAAACACAAATTCAGATTTTCCTTATTCCTGTTGCTTCTCTGCCCAAGGAGAGGAACAGCAACTTAAAAGCCCCACAGCTTAGTTCAAATGGGGGGTATACAACTCAGCACCAAGACTTAAGTGTGATACAATTACAGAGACAGCATCCTTACATGAGCATATACCTTAAATAACTTCCTTGCTTATAAGCAAGAATTTAATAGAAAGGATTTGCAATTGCTGCAAGTAAGAAGATGAAGGGTAAACTGACTCTAAATGTTCACTCATTTGGTGCTATCAAGCACAGCCTGTTTTGAGGGTATGCACCTCCAGAAGGGTCCGTTACCACTGACATAAGAGCCCATATCCTCAGTTACAAGCCTCAAAGACTAAGAAAACAAACAAGATCCAACTACTACAGAAGCAGACTCAAAGGGATCACCCACCACCAGCTTGAAGGCTTTCAAGAGAAAGGATTCTTTTCTTCAGAAACCACATAACCAAGCTGCCCTGCTGCAAACTCTTGGGGAAATCTGCATTCCCTAAAAATGACATCCAGTTATGTCATAAGTAAAATACACAATGGCAGCACTATGATGGCAGCCTCCTACGAATCCCTTTTCCTTCGATCTTGCATGAACAACCTGCTCAGTGCATCTGATGATGACGCAAAGCTGCCTAGTAAAGTTGAAATGATCAGAGAGCATCTCCAGTTTCTGCATCTTCTCCTCATGGAACCTCTGCAATCAATTGGTGTGGCAGAGACCAACACTTTCAAATGTACTTCTCATCTTCAGTGGCAACAGACACTACTAAAAAGGGCACACCTGAGTTACCTCACCGAAGCCAACTACTCCAGTTATGAGCTTCACCTCATTCAAGTGTTGCAGCTCAAGACAGAAATGTAATTTATATCAAATTATTTCCCATGTCATTCAATAAACCCCATATTTTTAAGTTTACCTCCACTGCTTCCTAATTTTCCGTTGCTGAAACACAGTTTTAAGACTCTGGAATCCTTGACTTGTTATTTAATTCAAGCTGGCTTTGCAGACAATTCTACCCAAAACTTTCAACAAAATAAGAAAGAAACCTCGGTAAGGCTGCAGCTTTTCAGAGTGCTGTGCATTTTTATGGCCGTTCTAGAGACCAAAAAGCATACAAAGATTATTATTATTACTAAACAAATGGTGTGAAAAATCTTAATATTATTTCTGACCTGTTTCCACCTATTCAAGTTTTATGATGTGCTGGATTCATTTTATACCCTCACACGGTTCCATAAGAAACAATGCTAAATTACTAGTAGAGGACAATGCTATTTGTAATGAGCTTGAGGCTAGCCCAGATTTAAATCGAGGATATTAAGACAGGGAAGTGGGATGGAACAGCTGAGAGGCAGTGAAGCAAGTATTTAATATTTGAGGAACTTGACACTGTTGTACTGCAAAAATAATCACTTCGCACTACTGACTTCAGTAGAGCTGCTTGCTGCATGCAGATGAGCAATGTGCCTGAATGCTCAATGTTCCCCTGACTAACCGAAAGTATTTGCAAGCTACCAAACAATAGATACTGACAGATTTAACAGCTCAAAAAAGCTAAGCTGCTGTTTTCTCTTAATGTACCGAAGCATTATCCTTGGCTACAAACATTACTAGACTTCCAGCTGAAATACTCCGAAAGCAGAAAGTTAACTCTACATGGAGAATTTTAATGATCATCACACAGCAGGAGGGCTGGAACTAGATGATCTTTGAGGTGCCTTGCAACTCAAGCCATTCTATGATCCAAGTAGGGCAGACAGTGCCTTTAAAATGTTAAGGATCCACACATTTATGTTGCTCCATTTCTGTAACACGTTACTCACCCCCCAGACGTTGCCACTATGGAAAAAGTATCTTTAAAAGGAGAACCAAGCATAGGAATCTGCATGTTCATATTGAGAACAGCTAGGCAAGACCACTTCCTTTACAATCACAGAATCACCAATGTTGGAAAAGACTTCCAAGATCATCCAAGTCCAACCATCCGCCTATCATCCGTATTTGCCACTAAATCATATCTCTCAGTACAACATCCAAACGTTTCTTGAATAATGCTTCTTTCTGTTTGTTTTCTACCATGTGCTCAGCTTTGTGGTTATGGGGTGGTGGGTTTTAAACACTCCACTACTAGGTTAACTTGGAGGATTCAACTATCATACTCAAATCACAGAGCAAGGGTTATAACCTCCGTGGCAAAGCAACACATGATTAAATCCAGTGTATAGGTGGAAGGGGGTATAATGAAGGAAATATGCTCCTTCTCACAGCATAGTGAGATCAGCGTAAGAAACTTGGCAGATCAGACTTAGACCCTTGGCCCTTTTTGTTCTCGGGCAGTTTTGAGCTGAATTGGAGCGAAAAGCAGCTTGAAATCCCTTCCCACAGGTTTATTCACAGCACACCAAATGAGGGAATTAAAATCTGCCCCGCAGCAGCATTGGAAGGTCAAGAGCAAAGAGGCAAAAACCCAAAGTACAGTCTGTGGAATAGCCTCTCCCCAGCCAAGGGACTCTCAAAGCCTTGTGTTTGTAGGAGGTCCTAATTCAGTTAGTCAACAAGTACGCACAAGTGGCAGTTCTCACAAGCTCTTTACAAAAGCGACGCCATTGAGACCATGTCAGAGACAAGTGTTCAGCTGTTCTTTCGGATGCCTGAAAAAAAAAAACCCAGCCACACAGCAGTTCTTTTGAAGAGAGAGTCAACATGTAAATTGTAAATGACAGTTTTCCCCCAGCAAGCAAAGTATATTTACTACACTAATTTAAGCAGGGAACAAGCCAGACAAAAGCAGCGAATGAACTTCCAATCGAAAGCAACTTCCTCAGAGATTCAAGGAGAATTTCTGATTTAATAGACTAATTAAATTAAAGCTTGTTGCTAAGCCATTCTTATGTGCAAACACTTAAATCTGCTCAAATCAACGAAAGAAGCAGCACTCATCCATACCAGCAGATGCCTGACAGGAGTTTTTAAACAATCAAGTATTAAGTCCAATGCAAGACCATGACAAGCTTTGGACATCGCCATTTGGGAAGGGGCACAGCTGCAAACAGTGTGCTGAAAGCTGGGAGCTGCTCTCTCCCTGCCTGCAGACCTGCCCAAGATGGTCTTCCAGCTCCATTCTCCTTCTCTCAGTTCTAAGTGCAGCACCCTTCTCTCTTCACTGCAGGCTAGAGAACCAAGCATCCTACACCCATCTTCCTTAGTGTTTGTAGAACTTCTCTGCCCCTTCAGTGTGCCTCCACAACCATTCTGGATTCTTCCCCGTGAATCACTGCTCTCTAACTAACTGTAGAAATCTTATTGCCAGCCTATATGGTTAAAAAAACATGGCACGCTTTAATTCCAGAGACAGTAAACAATTCTCTGTGGAATCAGCATCCCTAGAGGCGTTCAATAAAAGGCTAGATGTGGCACTGAGGGGTGCAGGCAGTGGGCATGGTGAGGATGGGCTGACAGTCCAACTAGGTGATCTTAGAGATATTTTCCAACCTTAATGACTCTGTAATTCTATAAACTGCATAATTGACAGAAGACTGCTTAGGGAAGAAGCAGGTTTATCAGTGAGCAAAGAATCACAGAATCATTAAAGATGGAAAAGATCATCTAGGACAACCCCAGCCCATGCCCACTAAGCCACATCCCTCAGCACCACATCTATGCTTGTCTTGAGCATCTCCAGGGCATGGCAACTTCATCACCTCCCCGGGCAGCCTGTTACATTAACTCTCCACTCCTACAGAGAATAAATGTTTCCTAATATCCAACCTGAAGTTTTCCCTCGGTACAACTTAGGGCCCTTCCCTCTTGTCCTATCAGTTACCTGGGAGAAAAGGCCAACTCCCACCTTGCCATTGCCTCCTTTCAGGGAGCTGCAGAGAGTGATAACATCACCCCTGAGCCTCCTCTTGTTTAGCACTGCCTCTCCCTGTCCTGCTCCTCTATAATCCTGTACATGACACTGCTGAATATCTTGCTAAATTCCTGTATCAGCTGAAACACCGCTTTCACCCACAATCAGGTGGTATTCTTCATTCCATCCCAAGGGCCACCTTAGTTCTCACGTGCCTGCAGTGCCAGCTCACGCTTCCCACCCAAACATAACAGCAGCAGCTCACTTAGAAGGCTCTGGGTAATTTAAATGGCATGAGCCGCTCCAGTTAGCAAACACAAAAAAAAACAAAGCCAAAAAACAGGAGGAAAGCTGGAAAACGATTTCTTCTGTGCCCAAATATACTGGAGGGAAGAAAATAGGAACAATTATGGTCTGTTCCTCTTCTAGACTAAGACAGCTGTGAATTGCCAAGCATGCAGGAGCGCTTGACTGAAACCCCCCACTTTTGTTCCTGACTCATTGACATTTGTCCCCAGCCTTACCTTGAAGCAAGCAGATAATGCTTTGTAAATTGTTCCCAGGGGAACTCTGCAATAGTTCTTAATGAACTACGCTACGGTGATTATGAACATTGGAGCTATCGCCCTCCGGAGACCAGTCTACTCAACTAAATAAAGTCAACACAAATTGCATATTCAGAAATCAACAATTTGGGGAAAACAAGCATGGTTTAATTAGACTTACAATGTCCATCACATGCCAGTGACAACAGCAACTGTGTTTAAAGCAGAGATTTAGCTTTGGCACAGCCATTTAAGGCAGAGAAACTGCCACAAATCCTTTATGAAGCAAAGGTTATCGGAGGACACTGATTTGTGTTTTGTCGCTGTTTTTGGCATGTACGGAGAGAAAATAAATCCCAACGAGCAGATTTATAAAGTCAAAGTACAACACAATGCACCCCTTGCAGAAAAACTTCCTCAAGATTATTGTGGGAAAACTGTAATAATGTCGGATCTACATGGAAATGATATTCAGTGGCTCACAGGGCAAAGTTTTTTTCTGCAGCTTATTCGATTCTTAGCAGTGGAGAAGAAAGAGGAAGAAGCAAGTGCAGCAACAATGGGCATTTTAAGCACTTCAGGGAGCAAAGGTATTGAAAAACCAGCAATTCAAATCGCTCTTCTCTTCAGCTGACTTCCTACAGAGAGGGAGACAAGAACCACTGAAAGGCACCTTGTGTCAAGTCGTGCCTTTCTGGAATAGCTACAGCTACCTACCTCAATTGTTATCATCCAGGATGTTCAGAAAGCCACCCTAAGCACAAAATCTCCCTCGCAATTTGGTTTTCAGTGAACGTGTGCCAGGCTTCCCCAAGTCCCAGGTGCTAATCAGCCCCACAGCACTCCTGCAGAGCTGCCAGGAACAGCTTGGTCCTACACAGCAAGGGCATACCTTAGGTGTTCCTGGCAAAGCAGCATGGGGTCCGTGCTGTGCGGCACTGATGGACCTGGCGGTGGTTGGGTCAGACTAAATCATGGAGCAGAATCCCTGCTTTCAGTGTGCCGATTGAGGACGCAGAGCTGTTCTGGTGCAATGGAAATCAACATCTGGCTGTGCAAGAATGGGGGATAAACACATTCCATCTAGAAATGCAGCCTCTCCAGGCATGTGTTTGGAGGTTTCTGCACGCAGCTAGCAGACATTACAAGCTGGGATTTGAATAAATCAAAAGTGGAACTCAAATCAGGAGTGATTCTACTGCCATTACAGCAAACAGCATTACCATAATGCTGGCTGAGAAAGAGTTACCGTCAGCTACAAGAATTAAATTAGAATGGCGCAGAACATACAGGCTTACTCTTCTTCCCTTCATCTTGAAGGCACTGACAGTTATTGTCTGCTGAAAATACTCCTCTACACTAATTACATAAAACCCTGACAGCAGACCACCCATTTTCATTAAGACAATGAATGAAAGTTTTGTGCTCACACCAAAGCTTTTAAGAGCTACGCAGCTTCACGCTTAAATGCTGGTAAATGGGAATATTAAGTGAAGTCCCTCTCATTTATTTCTCCCCGAGATTATAGGCTGTCATTTGCATGACTTCAAACAAAGTATCTTTACTGCCCGTGGACAAAAGCAAAACCAATACAACAAACAGGAGATATTTTCCCATTTACTCATAAACGCTAATTAAATAAGCAAGCCTCTTACGAATAAACTTAATTAATGACAACTTATTGTAAATGATTCTTGAGGCCCTGAATACCTTGTAGATTACATTAACACAAGCAGATATGTCTTAACCAGCTATCTGAAGGTATCACAAATGAATTCCTTGATAAAACACCATTTTCCTACAGGTTGCTATAAGAAGCTGTTTGCGCAGCTATAGATTGAGGGAACCTTGAGGATTCCCACTCCTGTTCTATGACTACTGACAGAAATAAAACATGACAAAAGCAACCTTAAAAGCACGGTAAGAACCAGAAAGTGTAAAAATTTGAGCAGCAAACAAGAAAATGCTACAGAAAATGGCCCTCCAGTTATCTGAAACCCACTGTAGCTCCATCTGAAGAGGGAACCTGCCCGAATTCTCCTTGTGGACATTCATCAGACATTTTAGAATACCGCTTTTAACATTACCATGCTCTTCCCTGCAGAGTCCGAGTTGCACAGCGGTGCCTTGATTATTTTTATGGTTCATAAATCAGTCACTGACCAATTTCCAGTTATAGTTTGTCGGAGATAATTGCAGAAGAAACAGCTTGACTTTTAGAACCAATTAGGCAATCACAATATGTAGATTTTTTTTTTTGTTTTTTTTTTTCCAACTCAATCACCCGAGATAATTTTACAGCAAAGTCAAAACGAGCATTTCAGACAAAGCTGATGAGCGCTAGGGAGGCCTGGCTTAACCAGGCAGCTGGGTCGTGGTGTGCCAGGCACCAGGAGGTGTGTGCTGAGGAGCAGCAGGAGCCTCTGCAGCATTCTGAGTTCAGAACTGAAACAAAGTAACTTCTGCAGCCCTCGACTTCATAGGTGTCTGAGAGAGAAGGAATTACTTTGTTTTAGAGAGGAAAGAACGCAGTAAAACCATGCAAAACCTCACAGCATTTGGAGACAGAAAGGTAAGCAAAGCAGCGCCTGCTGCTAACTCATAAAATAATGAATGACTGCACAGAAATACCAGTCTAGGAGTACTGCATCTCTCTTTGTACACTCCATAGCCTGTGGAGCAAGCTACCAGATCATTATTTTAGTTAAAAATTTAGAATTCAGGAGTGTTTCTGTGGATAAAGGAAATATTTGCAATTGCAACAGTGGCGATAAAAAAATATACAGAGATATACTTTAAAAACATTACCCATGATCTTTTTCAGGGTTAAAACCCAGCTTGCTCCACACAGGACTTTAGGAAGTGCAGTTCCCAATGGTCTGTGGAAACATACCCTGGAAACAGGAAGAACTGCAAGGCAGCACCGTGCTCAGTGCTTGGTAACCCCTACGAAACTAAACTGTGAATGAGATGACAGCAAGTGAAGCAAAATGCCAGAACATAAAACTCATTGGGAGCCTCTTATTCCATTCCTTATGGACTATATGCACTTCCAGAACACTACTTTTTCAGCTAATTTTTACTCTTCAAGTCGCTGCCAATTTGATAATTTAAGTATCAAAAAAGGTCACGGTAACTTCTTTTGCAGGATTTTTCATGTAAGAGCTCTGCTGCCACCACAAGGATATGGAAGATGAGACAACCTAAAACATCCAAAGCCTCCTAAAAGGTTAAGAGTATATTATACAGATGGATGCAGCAGCAACCTAAGGCAAAGCTGGCTTGGTTTGTGCATGGGGCTTTTAAGGCTGGGTTGTTTTCATTTTAAATCTATTTACACAGCTTTATTAATACATGCAGAATTGCTGCACTGGTGACACCTGACATTATTTGTCATCAAAATCCAATACATCTCTTGCATTCTCCAACAAAACACCGCGGCAGCATTTTAGAGTACTTGACAAAGCTGGGCACCGCTCCTTCACAACATCACATCACTCCACTCTAGACAGCCTGGTCTGGTGATTGGTGGCCTTGCATATGGCGGGGGGGTTGAAACCAGATGATCATAGTGGTCCTTTTCAAACCAGGCCATGCTATGATTCTATAACCCTCTGAAAACAAAATCTGAAGTCAGACAAACCTCGTAAGTTTTAAGCTATGAAATCTGTGGTGCTTCAGTGCCCATGGGGAGCAGTGAAATCCAGAGGGGATCCGAGATTTTAATTTACAGAAGGTAAAAACACCTGAAATTGCTTCATAAAGCTCATTACTTTGACTCTTCTGGCAACTGAGATACTAGGATGTTTCCTCTATGAAATTAATCACATGCAATCAGTAAACTGATGCAAGAACAGAACGGAAAAAGGAAGTTAAATACAGTGTCCCTAATTATTCCTACCTACAGCCTTAACATGAAACACTATTTTAATCTTCCTAAGATACCATAAATAAAGCTAGGAGAAGATATAAGAATGTATGTGCCTGCTTGTCAAGTTGTAATACTGGTATAGTAATTTTCTAATTGTCTTATGCTTAAACATTTATAGTGCAAAAACTTGCTCTGGGAATGAAATAGAGGAACAAGAACAGAAGCAGTGTATTGAATGAGCCAATGCCCCAACTTAAGCTAATCTGAAAACAGAACCGTAAGAAAGAAAATAAAGCATGCTTACTGACGAGAAACAAGCAAAGAGTATTCAAAAAACACAAAACAAGGCACACTGGTTCCACCTTCCAGGAAATCAGACAGCTCATAAGGAGATTGTAGAGATTAAGAGAAGGAAGACAGATCTCATGCATGGTTATAAAAAGCAAACCCAATATCAGACGAAAAATCTTTCTACGTCTGACTTTTGAAATGAAACAAACGTCTGACATGCTCACCCATTACTGACCTAGCTAAAGCTCTTCAGGAACAAATTCTGGCACGTTTCCTGGTAAAAGCTGGAGAGATTATTACTCAGTGCTCTGCGAGACTCTTCTGACAGCGAGGTCACGGAGCAGCGAACGGACAACAGAGTGCTTTCTGTATCAAGATGAGAGCGCTCACTGCACTGAGGCACTCTTGGGGAGACTGTCACAAAGGATGCATATCTCATCCAAGAACTAAGGCTCTGAATTTTTTAACGCTGCCCAGCTGTTGTGGGATTGACCTCAAATGCCATTCTGCAATCACGGTGGCAAAACTGCCATCAGCCTCATAAGGGGCAAATTCTACTTACAGTGTGGTGACTCAGGTAATGTGACTTCAAGGCAAGCACACAGGTCAGAGGCAGTTATTTCCCTGCTGGAGTTACTGAAACAGGCAGACTGCTAATGCAGTACTGAAGTGTGGACATGTTTCTCACCATTTCAAACACTGGGGATAAAACACGATTCGAGGCAGAGCTGTAACTACAGTCTAATTCTATGTTCCACGTGGCATTTCTCCAAAATGCGTTGTGCCCTTTAGCCTTCCAAGGAAAAAACGTTCTTAAGACAGCCTGCTGACTCGTCAGAACTGTCAACACAATGGAAATTGAAAGGGTTATGGATTACTGTTAGTCCTGCTCACAAGCACGCTCTTGTATTTGTTGCCTGGGTAAAAAGACCACCAAGAAATCAGACCACCCTTACTGAAAGTGGTTTCTCAGGGTCACTGTCATTGTATCATCCCACTAAACTTGTTCTCGCTCAAAGCAGCCACACTAAAAATAGACAACATTTCTACATTCAGTTAGCACAGTAATTGTTTCAGTATTGCCACCAGCTTGCTGAAAGACAAAAAAAAAACCCACAATAGTTGTTTCTAGAGCAAACTACATTTATCTGACTCTTGGCAAGTCTGTAGCAGTATTTTAAAAGATTATATAATTTGTTGTATGTATCTAAAAGGAAATAGTACCTTTAATGTTCTAGTTGGAGCCCAGCCAGTGCCATCAATTGAATGTTCTCTCAATAAACTGAAAAAAAGACAAACATATTATACAGTGTAACTTCTAGTTAGAGAAACTTGGTCAGAAGTCTTCTCAGAAAGCTTTAACAACTGTGGAAGAAATTGCCATGATAGCATTACATCCCCCTTGCACTCACTCTACCTAGCATCAGGACTTTTAAAAGCACAGAAGTCGGTGCGCTGTCCTAGAATTACACGTATGAATTTTACCTGACCTGCAAATTGTGCTATGTAATAAGGCCACTGAAACTGCTGACCCATTTACAAGATGTAAGAGTTGAGGTGCATTCAGTTGGTCGGACACTCCTGGAGCTCTACAGTAAAGACATCATGGGACATAAGGAGTAAAAGCTTTGGAGACTAGAGCATAGCTAAGAAACACCACAAGAGAGAAAAGCAGAAGTCTTACCCATGTGCACGAAAGCAAAGTTAATAATCTGAGTCAGAGTCTGGGAAACTCCTGTAAGCATCATTTCACAACTGACTTCCTTCCTCTGCTAAGAGGCAACCCAAGACTGAAAACTCACACAGCAAATAACAAAGCACAAGAACTTACCAGCAGCAATAGCTTCTACTGCTAACACGGTAAGGCTAAGGTGAAATACTCTGAATTTATTCATATTGCAGGGTTTTTGGTTTATTTAAGTACTACTCCATGTTCCCTTCAAGTTTAGGAAGAGGATGAATGTAGTGGATAAAGTATCCCATCTTAACCACGCTGCTAATCCCATTTCAGTGCCTTTGAGAAGACAAAATGTTTCTCTACCATCAATACCACTCCAAAGTAATTACAAAAAACATTAAAAAAAACACATTTGGGCTTTTATCTTTGTTCATGTTACTAAACTGCAAGCAAAAAATGACTCTGAACAAGGAAATAATGGACTTTATAAGCTTTCTTTTTCTCCTTAAAATTTTGCTGCAGTACTTCCCTTTACCTTTCCAGACAGCCCACAGTGAGCTTAAGAGCTAAGAATAAATGAACGGAGACAAAAAAAAAAGCATGCAAGTATCAAGTGACAGAGCTCCAAGCACCTGAGAACACCAGCCAAACCTCATTAACACCCCTGCAGCTCCCAAAGCCTCTTTCTCTATGCAAATCTCCAGCTGGGGATGCTCAGCAGCCAGGTTTAGAGAGGAGAAACTCATTCCCCACGGAGCTCCAGCAGGAAAGCAATGCAGACAGATAAGCGTAGCTCTGCCTCGTAGTTCTGATTTGCTGATATAGCCCATTCTAAGAGCAGCACCCTCTTTCTTCCTACAAATCAGGAACAATCATTTTGCCCCTAACCAAAGCCTTTCCCCAGCACAGGGTGCCTAGAGAAACCACACTTTGTGTTCTCACCATAGGGCAGAAACACAGCTACAAAGCAGCAAAACTTCAGAGCGGTTAAGCTTTATGTGGGCAAGGAGAAAACAACAACAACAAAGAAAGGGAAATCACATCAACAGAGGTAAAATAAAATCAGGGATATGTATTAGAAGTCTTATCTTTAGGAAAAGGGTGAACTGGTGTATGTAGTAAGCATGTTCTTTCTAGATATCTTGGTGTTTCCAAGCAACATCCACAAGTACGGTCCAGATCCAATCTGAGTGACTGCAATTCATAAGGCACGGAAAGAATGCTTTTTGTGCCCCAATCTATTACGCTTGACTCAAGTTTAATCATTTGCTGTGTTTTAATTAGGAATGGTTACACACCGTAATATAAGGTATGCTCAGAAGAAAACAGCTGGAAAAATACTGATAAGGAATTACTTCTGCTTCAGAAAGTACCCAAAGGTATTTCTATTTGAAGACTCTGATAGAAGCTGATTGCAGGTACTATATATAGATCGCACTCTCCATTATAACAGGCATAGAGCAGTCTGGGCTATTTTAGATTTCCCATCTAAATGGTAAGACATTTCAAAGGTTTAATGTGCTTAAGTATCTGACAATCAAATAAAGCTGACATTTCAGCGCAGACGCCAAAGAAATGACTTCACTTCATTAACCAGAATTATGATGTTCCGACACTACATTTGTCTGACATAATTAAAATCATTTGAAGAATAGACACACTGAAACATCCTCAAGAGTGCGAGAAGGCATCGTTTAATCTCACAAGATACAGCACAATAGTCAGAGCTTAAACTTTTACCTATCTTCTGGTGTCCAGTAATTCCTGTTCACTGCTTCTAAACACTTCATCTATTCCTGGCCTTTACTTCAGCTTTTTGACTAACAGCATCCAGGCTCCCTCCAATGACCAAGTTTCCACCACCACCCTACCAAGGGAGAAAGACTACCCTGTAAAACCTTTGTTTGCACCAGGATGCAGCATGCAGCGATAAAATGATTTCAAATCTAAAGGACACAAAATACTTATTTTTAAGCACTGCTTTGCTACATGTGGTGGCAAACTGTTTTGGATTTTCAGAACAGCTTTCAATCTTACTTATTTCTATTGCTTATGCTTCGTTTAGTATTTCTTTCACGTCTCACTAGCTTGAGAAATGACAGCCCTGCTTCTCACTTGTGTTTATGTTCAGCTTACAGCCAATTTCACCACTGGGTACACAAGATGAAACACTGAAATCACAAAGTTTCTGGAACTGATTTTGTAGAGGAAACATTTACTATCAGGAAAAGCCTGCCAGCACTGTAGCTGCGCCCCTTTGGCAAAGGAGAGCTTTTGGGCCTCATACCCTGCCTTACATTCCCCCAACTCCGTTTTTCTATAACCAGCACCTGTCTTTCAGCAGATATTAAATGTGAAAATAAATAAATATACAACAGTTACTGTAAAGTTCAACAGACATTTTTTCCTTCTGGAAATACAGTTTCCAAGCACTAAACACATATTAGCATTAACTGAGCAAAGCCTTCAGCTTTCAAAGGGCCTCAAATTGTTCACCTATGAGTGGAGGGGAGAAAGGGAGAGGGCAAAAAGAGAGACCAATCTGTGTCCAGATTGGATGTTACGCTTTTAACCTAAACAAAACTAGAAGTTAAGTCTGAATTTGAAGAGCCAGGTTCTACCTGGCACCTATTGCACAGCATGAACAACACCTTCCATATATTTCTATGTTCTTAAGGGTCACACAGTGGCCTGATTTCTAGAAACCACTGACAAATTTAATAGTGACTTGAAAATTACATACAATATTTCACCACACGGAAAGACCTTCAGGATAAAAAAAGAACGCTGCCGCTACCTTAAGCAGATTTCTCCCGTCTCTGTGATGTTTGGATGCCAGATTCTTGTCAAGCATTTTACTTTCGGAGGCTGCCAAGACAGAAAACAAAAGGCAATGTCATTCTTCAGAATACAGCCAAATCACCGTTACAAGTCACAGAACTGAAAAGGGAAATTGATTTGATGCTCACAGCATCACAGTCTGTATGTTAAAGTCATATCCAAACTGAAGACGCGAATGTGAAAAGCTACCCAACTTATTTTTAGCTAAGGTCACCAGAATGATGAATTAGACAGTGAGTTTTGAAACACAGAATCTTAAAATACAGTTTCATTTGCTCTAGTTTGGTGAAGTAAATAAAGAGTGGGTCATAAAAACGCCAGTAGCTTAGCAACAGCACATTATTCTGTCCCTGTTCTCCAAATTACGATTTGCAGCTTTCAATCAGGCAGATAATTTCTTACAGTAGACGTACTGTAAGACCAACACAGACCAGTGCCTTTCAGGACTCCAATTAAATCTGCTATTATAGATGTGGAGCTATTTTCCTCCACTGCTTCCCAAGAAGTCTTCAGTCAAGAGAGAAAACAGCTCTAATAGCTGTATCTGCATAGCAGCGTGCTGCGTTTTGTCTCACTGCTTTGTTCTCAGTTCTCCAGCATCATCTTAGGAAAGTATTTAGATGTTCTCTGCTTATCCCAGCTCCTTGAAGAAAAGGTAAGAGTGCACACATGATAACAACCTACTGAGAATACACCTGTCCAGCACTTAAAGAAACCACCACCGAGGCACATCTGCGGTTCATAAAACAGACATGAGCTTGCACATTCACGTTTGTGCAACAGCTGCTCAACACTCAGCCCCTCAGGAGGCAGCTGTGGCAGTGCTGGATCACAGCAGTACTGAATAATGAGAGGCATGCAGAAAAGTCTGACTTGTCACCTTCCAAATCCACAGACATTCATCTCAGAAGTTCTCTAACACTGCAACCCAGCATCAGCTACACCCTCACACTGTTCTGAAAGATCATGCCTAGTTCTCAAGAAAACAAAGAGAGGAAAGCAGCAGTACTTATTCCACCTTGTGACTCCAGATAAAAGAGCAGATTTTACTATACGTTGCCTTCCAACAGAGAATGTACTGATGAATAGCAGAAGTTTTATACAAACTAAACCTTTACGAGAACCCCCCAAATCCACAGTCATTCGAGTGAGATAATTGGCACCTTAGTTTTCTGTAACGTGGAAAAAACAACAAATCTTTTATCCTTTCACCAAACACCAGTGCTTCTTATCGCTAAGAACAAGAGAAACCCACTGCTGACAGTAAGACAAAGGTTTTCCTTCTCCCTTCTTCTTCTCCTGTTACAGACGGACAAGGACAACAGCAGCACTACCATAAAAATCAGCTTCAGTCTGCTTCAAGTTATCTTCAAATCTTCCTTACATCAACAAATCCACACAAGCTTTCCTTGAGATGCTTCACTTGAATGCCTCAAACCATCTCCAGGTCATGGATGTGACAGCAAAGCTTAGAAAATCCATTTACTTCACCGCTCATATGTTCACCCTTCTCTTCAGACTCAGCAAGACATAGGCGCCAATCCACCCTCACCACAGGGCACAGCAACAATCTGAGTAATTCTCTTTTCCAATTCTCAGCAGCCACTTACGTTTTCAGATCCCTCGTGAATTTTTATCATGGAACCATCCTTGCTTCCATTCCTGCTCTCGGCTGACTTTACCTTATCAGTTTGTGTTCACAAGCCTCAAAACACAGCACATGCAGTACAGGAGAGTGCTGCAAGCAGTTATGCGTATACTGACTTCAGTCTGGGTTGAAGTTTAATTTTACAGAACAAGCTTTTATCAAGTTTGTCCCTTTTCTTTAAGGGCATCGCTAACAATCTCTCCCATGTTATTCTCACTGAATCAAAGGTTGGATATAAAGCGCCAACCTGTATGTAAACTTCATTTCAGACCTCGATTGGTTTGGCAAGCCAAATCACATCGATGTGACAAGAGTGCTAGCATGGGAATGCTGTGCCTAACCAATCCTATGCAGCAAGGCCACCAAAGAAAATTAATGTCATGACTAAGGGACTATCATCCAGATCTTCAGGATTTCAATACCTCCCAGCTGCTGCCTCACAGCTGAGATTTTTGCAATGAAAAGGACTAAGAAGAGCAGCTCTGCTGTTAAATTCCAGCTTCTGACCTCCGTCTATGGTCATAAAAACCTTGGACAACTGATTTTGTGTTGCTATCTGTACTATTAATTAGGCTTGATTCCTTAGGGCATCAGGTCCCCAGTCCTGCAGCAATCAGCTGCATCTCAAGAAAGAAAAAGGTGGTTGTGTTTTTTTATCTGCCGCTGTTGTTTTAAATCAAGCCATTCCCCGGTCAGTGGATTACTATCATTTAGAAAAACATCTGACAGCAACAATTGCTCCCCTCTCTCACCAACTCATTTCTGGGCAGCTGATCAACCAAAAAAAGCCGTGCTCAGGGAACAGATGCTGCGGAGACAGAGGTCAGCACTTGGCACTGGAGGCTTTGCCGTGTACTCCGCTATTTTGCTTGCCACTTTACAGCTTTCTCTGATGTCTGTGACAACAACATTCCCGGAGGTTTTCGTAGGCACAAAAGCTGGCAGGTTTCTGTTTGCTGCATATGAACGTTCGTGAACGTACAGCTTAATTCCTAAAAGGCAGAACACTTTAAAACGCCAAGTGACAGTATTACCAAACAGATTTCAGTGTTTCTAACAGCATCACAGTTTGAGGAGACACTAAGGATTCACTTACTCTGCTCTCGAGACAGTACTGCAACACCTGCGTCATATGCAGTTGCTTTCTCCTCCTACACAACATCCCAGCAGCTCAAAGAATAGGTAATGTTAAGCAACAACCTTCTAAAGACTTCTAGTGCCACTGAAAAACCCTTAATAGCTAATAACAGTACCATTAATTGTATCAGCACAGTATCTTTTCAGAGTGGCTTCAACTTTAGAGGGGGGAAAGACCTCCCAGGATTCATTTCTTCTTTCCGTATTCAGAACACAGACATTATTTATGGGGAAAGCCGCACAGAGTCTGAAAGACAGCAAGAGCTTAAGACTACACTTTGTGTGTGATGCCCACAAAACAGTACTGTAAGAATCAAGAAAATCTTGGCTGTGAAGGGAGATCAGTGCGATTACAAGAGTTTGGATCCAATTATGAAGATGCTGGGCTTTTCTACAGCTCCAAAAATCAGCCAGCCCAGATACTTACAGAAGGAACTGATGTGACATGTACAAATGCTTTTTGGAGATAGTTCTGGGTCACATATGGGATGAATTCTTCCCTTCGGGATGCTCTTCACCCCAATAGTCCCTGGAAAGCAAGCGTGTTAGTTGAGGACCACATGCATGCACTGGTGTCCTTGTGACCAACCTTCCTTCCTTAGGGCTGCGCAAAGCATCACCTCTGTCTGCTCAGAGGCCACAGGAAAAGGATGACCACAACTGCCCACGTAGGCCCTCTTTCCAACATGGGAGTTTAAAGACACTTCTAATGTTAAGACTGTGCTGTAGCAGTGCTAACATTACTAGCAGTACTAACTCAGCAACATAATCACTGAGGTGATCCAACAGGAAAATGTGCAACTCCAGTGCCTAAAGAGTCCCCTTCTTTGGGAAACACACTGCTTTAAAAGAAGTCCTTGGTAAAACAAATCCTTGATGAGCTCTCTTCCCTTTCTTCAGCCTGCCTGCAAAGCTCAGTGAAATGCAGCCTGTCAGCTTGCAGAAGCAGTGTGACACGAATTACCTCTCACAATGCAGCACAGATCTATCTGAACAGTTCCTCTTGCACACCCAGTAACTGATTAGAAATGAAAACCTTTTCCTGTTCTCGAGCTCAAATGCTTCTAAAATTATCCATCTCTTCAACAGCTTAAGTAGTTTTAATTACGGATATAGCGGAAGAACCCTTATAATATTTTATTGCCTTCCTAATAATCATCACAAACACTTCCAGTACCACATACAGCAGCTCAGTGATGCAGAAGTGCCTGATCAACCAGCTGTGTGTGCTCTGGGCACAAGCAAGAGGCAGCACTTCACAGCAGAGCTCGTCCCAAAGCATCCTTCCTACCTTAGGCTCTTTGCCCCAAGGGACTGCACAGCCTAGGTGACACAAGTCAGTGCTTAATGCTCACATATCCACTGCTTACCTCCAGTGCTTTGCTTCCTAGACAGAAGAGCACTCATTGATTTCAGTTCACAACACAAAGCTTTCCAAGTTTTTCCTCCCCAGTTACAATTTTAGCAATTAGCCATAACTAAATCAACATCCTGTGCTTCTGTTACAAGCCCTTGCTTGCACAAGCTGTTCACACAAATGCCTTAAACATGACCATATAAGAAATTTAAATGAGTATATGTTGTGTATTTCCCCCTGTGCTAAGCAATGCCACAGAGGTTAAACTGCTTTATTGATAATGACTAAAAAGTCAGATGGATGAGAACGTGGGAGGGTTCCCCCTTCTGCCACAAATGGCACGTTCCTCCAGTAATTTTGGATGGCACAGTTCATTCATATTAAAAAGAGAACGCAATTACTTAGTGACCACCTCTGTACTTACAACGTATGCATAGTGTGTATAAAACTGCCACCACGGGAAATTCTCTGATGAGGTTACACAGGGAGCTTAAAAAAAGAGCAACTGCAAACACTAGATGTACTAACAGAACATATCCGGGAGGACACACAGGATCCAGGGTTTGGTTTTGAATAAAACACTCAACTGCAATACAGCTCAAGATTTCCAAAGAAAACTGCTTTCTTCTCTTCAAGAATTCCCAGGAAAACAGACAAAGAGAGAAAAAGCTGCGAAGAGAGATCAAAACACATTCCCTGAAGCTGTGCAGGACCTGAGGTTGCTACCACTAACTCAGATAGCTAGACAGCTACTATACTGCTAAGCATCGTTCATCTCTCTTGACCAGTGACAATGGAAAACTGAGCAAGAAAACTCCAAGCTGATGCAGAAATAACTACAGTCCTCCACAAGCAATAACTTATAAAAATATAGTGCATGCTCCCTTGATTACAAGCACATGGAATGTCAATAAACTTATGAAAGCATGTTCTGGAATGCCAGCCCAGCTCCCCCACTCCCACAGACAGAACTTTCCTACCCCACTGGAGCTCTTCAAGCTCAGTCTGAGAATTCAGGCCATCCCATTCCAGGCTGCAGTTCGTCCTTTGTGTGTGTATATATCCCGCATATAAAAACAGTGCTGCAACTGCAGCCACTGCACATATACGATGCTGAATTTAGGCTTGGTGCATCTGAATCCTCTCCTACCCATTCTTCAGCCTCTCCAAAAGAAGACCTCTCAAATAATAACATCAAATGCCAGAAAACAGAAAAGATGTAGGAAAAAAGTTATGAAAGCAAGCAAAATCAAAAGCGTTCAAACTAAAAGTGAGGCTTCCTTCCTTCTGCAGTTTATACCTCTGCATGCAATTATTGCAATTTAAACTCTCAAGTGAATATAATTTCCTTAGATATCTTCAGAACACAGGAGACCGAGAGTAATTCATGAGAACCAGACGTATGCCCCACCTGTTTTCCATGTCTGGAGTTTCCTTTTTTCTACAGACGGCTAAGTTCTGAAAACAACGTCTGAAGTTATTTTTATTGTAACTGTACCTCCTCTTCTCTTGCCACGATCTGTGATTTTAGTAGAGTAAAACAAAGCAATAATCTCATGTTCAAAAAGGGGAAGTTCCTTGGAGCATTCTGTTTGTCTATAATAAGAAGCAGTGATCATTGGGAGGTGTTCTGGAAAGCTGTTTGCTTAATAACCATTGAAATAAGGTGTTTTTTATAGATAGCTAAGCAGCCTGGGAGACAACCAGCAGAACTGATGGAGTGCATCAGAGGACACTTGTCACCATCTCTGTGCTTTCCATGTCCTCTATTGCACACTCTAGAAGGGAATTAAGCACCGCAGTCCAGTAGCAGAAATATAAGCAAAAGTTGAAGGCCCCATAAAAATAAAAAGCAAAGACTTCTCCTTTCTATTCAGCTGTATAATTCTCTCTTCTAGACAGGATTCTTTTGGTGAGAATAATCACGCTCAGGTCTCAAGAATAATTACCAGAGGAGAACAGATGAAAGTAGAACCTCAGCCAAGAAGCTTGACTGCCAGGTATGCCCTGTCTGCACTTCCAAGCAGCCTCTGCCTGAACTATTTTTTCCTCTAAGGAATAATGTTGGTTTCACATGCTGCACTACAAAAGCGTAACCAGATTGTTCTATATTTCAACGGTATTTTAGCAAGAGAGAAAAAACCCTTTCTTAGACTTTGACTGAAATCCTAATACGCAGAAAGGAAATACAAACACCTCTAGATCATCAACTAAATACTTACCACCATATTGTAGGCATCAGGAACTTCAATTTCAAACTGAAATTTTCCACCTTGGTAATAGCCCTCATCTAGCAAAGAAAAAGAACCACAAATATTAAAATAGTTAACTTAGAGAAAATAACCGATGCTGTGTTACATAAATCATCTGTCATTACTGAGATTCAAATCACAGCCTCAGGTCTCAAATACCCCCACACCAAAGCACTGGCTGCCTCCTGCTTCAAAAAAGAACAAGCTGGTTACACACCTTGCTGCTAATGCATGCTAAATCCTTCTTTAACCACACCACCCTCTGACTTGCACCAGCAATTACTATCACAGCAGGAATAACGGTGTGCCAAGAGCATGCCTCAGAGTGTACTACAACAAAAAAGCAAGTCAACTCTTTTGACTGACAGTTATCTTACAACGCGTGATGCATCAGTTAGGAAAATCTTCCTGCTTCTCTGTCAACCTGAGGTCCAATACCGAATTATGAGAAGTGCTAAATTGTAAAACATGAAATCTGAACGTATCTAGTTGCATGTAACGAGAGACAGTAGATAACAGGCTGTAATTCCTGAAATAGCTGTGCTTGGATGCTGAAATGCTTGCAAGCAATCTGATACATGTCTGTCTGGCATTGCAACTACAGAGTTCTCTCATTATTCTTGTTCTCTGCATCACATCACGCAGCCATAGCAAAGAACCAGGACAGCTTGGTTACCCTCGTATGCAAAACATTGCAAAGGAAAGTTTGGCAAAGCAATCCGTGGCTCAGAGAAAGATGAAAAAGAGATGTTTCTTAGTATCTGTCTAGCTTCCAAAAAGCTTCTAAGCTCTTTTATTACACATCATCAAAATCCCATTGGGATAACACGGTCCCTTCTGGACCCGCCCCCTTCCCACATTTAGTGCTACCAGAGTATGGAAACAGAGCATGGCTGATCTTTCCCATCCCATATAGATTTATGGTTGCCTCCATTCTGGAGGTTTCCAGCACCCAACCCACCCAAACCTTTGGCCATCCCATAGACACTCCACAGAACTGTCAGTAGAAATCTCACACTTTAATAACCTGCTGAGTACACATTTTTCAAACAAATCCTTCATTTCCAATTCAATTTTGAAGTGCATTTCATTTATTAAGCAGACCTCTCAGGCATGCTGCTGCGCTTTATCAGCACATAAATACACAAGCATTGGTTTTTGTGGGGAAAAAAAACAAAAAATACTCCAGTAAAGCATTTACATTTTGCTTTCAAATGCACTGGAGATAAAAATCAGTAAAGCAAAAGGCTTCTGAAGGATCATATATATAAAGGTGAGTAACACCAATATCCTTTGGATGAAACTGCTCCCTGTCAGATTTGCCAGATGCTCAAAGCAGGATGTTGTTTCAAGAAAGAGCCATTACAAAAATGGTTCAATGCTTCACCTGGAGCTCAAACAGCACAGCCACCACTGCGCAGCCCTGCAGGATGTGGCTGACTGCGCTTCATCCACCACTCAACACACTGCAATAGCTATGTAACCAAGTTGCAGGAATCCTCGCTGTTTCCAAGCACGATGTCACTCCTTGTAAAAATCACGGTTGGAAGAAATAAGTGCACAGGCCCTTCACTGAGCAGAGCAAAACAAACAATACCAATCTCTCACAGTATTCTCCCGAGGAAACTGGCTGCCCGTGGCCTAGACAGGTGTACCCTTCTTTGGGTAAGGAACTGGCTGGAGGGTTGTGCCCAGAGGGTAGTGGTTAATGGAGTTAAGTCCGGCTGGTGACCCGTTAGAAGTGGTATCCCTCAGGGCTGGTTCTAGGACCCATCTTGTTTAACATCTTCATTGATGACCTGGATGAAGGAATTGAGTGCAAGCTAAGTAAGTTTGCAGATGACACCAAGTTGGGAGGTGGTGTTGATCTCCCTGAGGGTAGGGAGGCCCTCCAGAGGGATCTGGATAGGCTGAATCGCTGGGCTGAGGTTAATGGGATGAAGTTCAACAAGGCCAAGTGTCAGGTCCTGCAGCGCTATAGGCTTGGAACTTAGTGGCTGGATGACTGTGAAGAGGAAATGGATCTGGGGGTGCTGGTTGATGCTCGGCTGAACATGAGCTGACAGTGTGCCCAGGAGGCCAAGAAGGCCAACAGCCTGTATAAGAAATTGCGTGGCCAGCAGTATCCCTCTGTACTCAGCTGTGGTGAGTCCGCATCTCAAGTACTGTGTTCAGTTTTGGGCTCCTCATTACAAGAAAGACATTGAGGCCCTGGAACATGTCCAGAGAAAGGCAATGAAACTGGTGAGGGGTCTGGAGCACAAGTCTTATGAGGAGCGGCTCAGGGAGCTGGGATTATTTAGCTTGAAGAAGAGGAAGCTCAGGGGAGAACTCATTGCTCTTTACAACTTCCTGAAGGGAGGTTGTGATGAGGAGGGGCTTGGCCTCTTCTGCCAGGCAACAAACAGGACCCGAGGAAATGGCCACAATTTGTATCAGATGAGGTTTATACTGGACATAAGAAGCAATTTCTTTTCTCAGAGAGTGGTCAGGCATTGGAATATCCTGCCCAGGGAGGTGGTGGAGTCGCTGTCCCTGGCAGTGTTCAAGAAGCATCGGGACAGGGAGCTAGCAGATATGGTTTAGTGGTTTTTCTGTAGGTATGGGAAAGGAAGGACGGTTGGACTAGATGATCTTATAGGTCCTTTCCAACCTTGTGATTCTATGATCACTTCAGTGCATGTTACAATACTAACCATGCAGATCAGACTTCCATCAGCTTCTTCAGTGCTCTTCAGTTCACATGCACTTATCAAGCTATCACTTCTCAACATAACTCATTTGATCTGGACAAGGGGATTGATGCACACAGTAAGTTTGCAAATGCCCCAAAGTCACATTAAAGTCTTGATCAGCCTGAGGGTAGGGAGGTCCTGCAGAGGGATCTGGATAGGTGAGACCAAGGGGATGAGGTTCAACAAGATCAAATGCCAGGCTTTGGTCACAACAACCCCATGTAATGCTATGGATGTGGGGCAGAGAGGTTGGAAAGCTGCGCAGAGGAAAACAACCTGGGGGTGATGATCTATATGACCTTAGAGGTCTTTTCCAGCTTTAGCTTCTCATGGAAGCATAGAATGGTTATCACATGCAATGTGAAATCTGCACAGGAAGAAATAAGGCTGTTGCAAGGCAAAGGAGAAACAGCACCTCCGTGAAGGCTGCTCACAAAGCCCAGCAGCAGAAAGGTATTTCTCATTACCTTAATTTCAATAGTTCCCAGATTCTGCGGCCTTGGAGCGTAGCACGCAGCAGCCCTTCATGTTCCACTTCTACTAATGCAAAATAGGTATGTCTACATGTGTCTTATGTCAAAGAACATCCTTCGATCTAATCAATCTTCACTGTAATCTAATTCTCAAAAATAAAACCCCAAACAAACTCAAAAACAGCTCCAGGGAAGGACAGCTTGCCAGAAGGATCTCAGGGTGCTGCCAGCTGAACAGCAAGAGAAAAGCTATGCTCTGCATCTCCGCACACTGAAAACACCAGGCACAGCCTCCATCCACAGGAACATTTAGGTTGGTACTCAATTAAAAGCATGGGCAGCAAGACTGCTGTGATACTGCTCAAAAAACGCACAGGGATAGGGGGGAAAAGAAAGCTGAAAAGCTGTTCTTCACTTTCTCTACCTCTTTACCATCAGGCAGACACAGCTCAGGGCAGCTCCACACCCACTTCTTCCAAGCTCAAGATCAGTAGAAACCTAACAGTAAGAAATCTGGCAAAAGTGGCAGGAGAGCTGTACGGGAAGACCTCAAATGGAAGAAATGCTATGAAAAGTAAAAAAGGGGTCTGACCACTTGAGAGAAATCCAGTAATGCTGTCACAGCATGAAGGGATGAAATGAGGAAGGCTTAAGCCCACTGGGAAGGGAGGTCAAGAACAACAAGAAAAACTTCTTTAAGTATGTCAGCAGCAAAGGGAAGGCTAGGGAAAAATGTAGGCCTGTCTGGTAATGGAGGACAGTGAGAAGGCAGAGCTGCTGAATGTTTGCCCAGCAACAAAACAAGGGACAACGGGTACTAACTAGAAAATAGGAAGTTCCCTATGAATGAGGAAAAATTTCTTTGAGGGTGACAGAGCACTGGAACATGCTGCCCAAGGGGGTGGTGGAGTTCCTTTCTCTGGAGATATTCAAAACCCACCGGGATGCTTTCCTACTGTAACCTACTGTAGGGAATCTTCTTTAGCAGGAGGTTAGACTAAATGACAGCCCAAGGTCCCTTCCAACACCTACAGTTATGTTCCCTTCTCTGCACCCATACAGACTCAAAGCCCCTCGATCATTCAGCCATTTAACAGTGCTGGAAAGAACTAAAGTCCTGGCAAAGCTAATAGCAAGCAAAGCACTGTAAATGAAAGAGCCAATTAAAATAGCTTTAGCTCATAACTTGTCCATTTACAGGAGATTTTTCCAAGAAAGGAATATGTCTGAGCTCCAGTTTGTGTCTCCTACTTCAAATTATATCTTCAGGCTACATTAACATTCCTCCTACTCCAGTCTCAAGTTTCTTTACTAACAACCTAATACTAATCTGTATTTGTGAGGTGTTTTGATGGTGAAACGCACAGCGACGGTACAAAATTATTTTACATTTAAAAGAAAACATAAAATAATTAGGACAAGCCACAAAGGATGTGCATTTGATAGCAGCTCCTTGAATCATAAGCATTGAAATGCTCAGCCATGCTCGCTGACATTTGTCATTTTATGGTATGCAAAGCAGAAAACAGGCATTTTATTAATTCCCTGAAGAATGTGACTAAAATAATCATGTTAACCCTAGCCTACACAACTGTCTGGGAAACAACATTCATTAACTCTTTGCGTTCCTCTAGTTTTTGACACGTATAAGCCACCTAAACTCACCTTTCCCCTCTGCCCAGGTCATTGCTGTGTTTCACTTTCAGCTTCAAATACCAGTGCAGAGGCAGGACTCCGTGCTGCAAATATCCACCTCCTTATTTTCCCAAGCATTTGATCCAACAAGGTACAGATACCGAAATAGGAACAGAGGCAAGTGGTGCCACAAGCACATTTTTTCAACCACAGAAAATACTGGTTGATAAGAAACAAGGTAAAAGCAGTTCCAGACAGCAGCATCTGCCTCAGGAGCAAGCAGTTTATCCTTCGTGGCTGTAAAATCTGTGTTACTCTTTATCTCATGCATGCTGCTATACATACTCTCATTGTGCACTGCCATAGCATAAAGGAATCAGAACTTCTTAAGCACAAGTCAAAATAATGATTTCTATATGAGCAGGTGAAGTGATTTGGTTGTGCGGTGCTAGAAACACTTTGAGGCAAGATGAGGAAGAACAGCCCTTCTCCCTGTCCACGTTCATGCAACACTGTTTAGGTGCTACAAAAAAGGGTTGTCTCCAATCTAGAATGTTACCCATTTGAGCCAGAAACACTTGGAGCCAACAACTCTGCTGCCTCTGTGTTATCTCACAGAAAACTAAGCTTTGGCATAATCCAAAGGTAATCAGAAAACAGCAGCGATTTCCTTGGTATGCGTTGTGTCCTGCACTGAGAGAGCTGTGCCACGCTGTCGCTGATCACAAGGCTCTGTACCTGAATTATGCACAGCTGAAAATAGATGTTTACTTTGGGCAGGCTACAACTGCAGCCACTTCAGCTGTGCAGCTATATTTGGAGCAACAAAATGTTCATTAAGATCATCTCATTCCCGAGAACATTTCAGCAACAAAGCTAGCACAAAAGCCAAGCACTGCATTCAGCAATTGTCTTCCAACTACCACAGCTTGCACAGCAGTTAACAGACCAAAAAGCCTTGTGTACTCGGATGCCTTAGAATTAGTACAAAGAAGCTATCTGTTGCTTTCACATTGAAGACATTCCTGATTTGCGCTGTGATGACCTTGTGAAATCATCTCATTTCCTGAACATAATAAGCAAGTATCATTTAAACCGAAGGACGACTTGTTACAAACAGGCTACACTCACCAATTAAACGCAAATACATCTCCCGCATTGAATGAGACGTTCCTAAGTTCAGTAACAGCACTTACGTTGCTTTTTTCTTTTTGTTAGTATACTGACAAGGAAAATCGGACCCATTTTTCCGTACCCAAAAGGAGTCACGTGAATGAACTCGTTAGCAAAGACCACCCAAGATTCCTACAGCCAAGGAAGTGCCGCTCGGTTCGAGCTGGTGAAAAAGCAGCAGCGACACCTAGCGGGCATTTCCTATCAAGACACCCACTGCCAAAAATACACCTTTAACCCTAACTGTAAAGCACTTCTTGCATAGATAACATGTCTCAAAGGCTGTCATTCGGCATGCAAACCCTTATCAATAAATATCTACAGGAAATCTACGCCGATAAGAATTTGCTGTCAAAAGAGAGCCTGGTCACAGAACTTCTAAATCAAACATTTCAGTGCTCTGCACATGTCAGTGTCCTCATTTGAACTGCTGTACAGTCTCAAAGATGACTTGCAATAAAAGCGTTCCTGACATTTAAACAGACGATCTTCCATGCAAATCCATCCAGAACAGATGAATTCTCAAACCAATTTCGATGCCACTTTTGTTGACCAACAAGCCAGCAGTGTACTTAAGTCATATTAAAGGACTTAACTTCCCCATATTCGAATTTTTAAAGACCAGACTCCCACTTGTAAAGCACCTTCAGATATGCATAGATTTGACGTTTCCCAGCAGTGTTACAACACCTACCTTTTCACTTCTACAGAATCAATCAGGATACGTAAATAGTAATAAATCTGCAGTTGAACACAGCTGTAATACATTAATTTCTCTACACATAGTCCAAACATTTCTTTTCTTCTGCAAATATATGACTTGAATTAGATTCAGTAAAATGTTACCAATCAAAATGAGGCAACATGACTTGAACACTTGCTGAACATGCTGTATTTTGATAGCATACTTATTGCAACGTTGTACTCAAAATCCCCCCCAATTTCCCCACTGCCCCCATGAAAGCATCACTGCAATACAGCTAGTCTATCTTTGACTACAAACTTTGTGGTCCTTGAATTGTGTTCCCACTACAGCAACACATACAGAAGCAAAAGCAATAGGTTTAGGAAATTACCTGGGATTACAGTTAGCTGGAAGTAATGAAGCTTGTTTGGGTCAGGAAAATTCACTTTGCACGTACCTGTTAAGCAAAAGAACAATTTGCATCAGATAGCCGTTTGTCCACTGTTGAGAAAACATATATCTCATCTTCCACGTCATCTGAATTAACACCCTGATTAATCCCTAAGTTCCAGTTCAGTGATTTCCCATACTTTCTAAGTGTCTCCTCTCCATATAGTGATAGGTTACCCGCAGTAACTCAGTTTCTTTGAGCTGGGAAGGAGAAGTTGCTTTCCTTTCAGTAAATCATGTTGTCTCACACTCAAAGGACAAAGGAATAGGTCCTCTATATGGATGCTAGCTATAAGCTGAGAAGGCAGCATAAAGAATCAGCAGCCTTTCCTTAGAAATTCTCTAATGGGAACACACACACCTTTAACATTTATAATACACAGCAGTTTCCAAGAAGTCCTGCCACCACAGCTCTATGGTAGAAAAGATTTATACCTGCAAGGTGCAATCAGAACCATGCTTTACCGACAGCCTCACCCAAAAGAAAAGTGAAGCTGCAGCTCAGCTGTCACATTGAACAAAGCTGTTTCTCAGCCCAGCTGAATGCCATAACCAGCCTATTTTATTCCATCCAAGAACAAGTTTGAAACCCATAATAGGCTGCCCTTCAAAAATGAGCTCCAAGTAAATTACCTTTACAGGCTTTTGCATAAAAGAGAGAGAGAAGGAAGAGTCAACACTTCATTAGTGAACTGTATTACAGAAATTTTACATTAAAAAGACAATTAAAAAACTAACGCTGTATTGGCAACATGCACTTAACTCTTTTTTTTCCTCCCTACCAAGGCTTCACAATCAGGAATTGCTTCAGTGTGGGGAACTGACCACTCCAGAGAGTGCAATTGCAATTGAAGCTGCTACACAACTCATAAATTAGCAGATGACCAGAAATCAAAGAGATACTGCATGCTTATGCATCATTAAAGATTGCCTCAAAATGCTTATGTACAACTACTACACATCTCTGTCCTGTTTAAGTTCTACGTGCAGCAATTACACCTATTAAGAGTGAAGGTAATGAAGCAGCATCGAAAAGCAAATGTGATGATTTTATTCTCAAACTAGATGAAATTAAGGACAACGATAAGAAGGAAGAACAAGAGTAAGAAGAAAAGGAAAGACCCATCTGTGAGGTTGTGCTGTTATGAAAGCAGTCAGTTCAGCAGATGCAGATCCACAGCATAACAGCCCTTTGTTTGCCTCTGATGACACAAACTAAGTTGCCTTCGCTTGTACAAAGCTGGCTTTTTTTGATTATGGCAGAGACAAGCTGTCAAGCTGGCACTAGAAGCTGTGTACAACCATGCATACATTATGATCCATATAATGCAGCCTTTAGCTTCTGAATCCATCCAAGCTGGATGTACTTTTCTCCCTCGACTCAGAAGCTACACAGCATCAAAAATACATAGACCCCATTTGCCTATAAAAATACCTACAGCTGCACAAACACTCCAATAATGCATTCACACTGTACGAGCTACAAACCCCGATATACATTTCTCAACGTTATCCCATTTTAATCCATTTCACATTCATTATCCTACAGAAGAGACTAAGCAGAAAAGTTGAACAAAAACTGCTATGAAAAAATCTCTATAATTGTCTTTTAGGAAGAAAAGCATCCAGAAAGGAAGTGATAATGCTTTACATTATCCCTTTTAGCTGCTTCTACTCTGTTTTTCTTCCCCACTATTCCTCCCATCAGACAGCCTGCACGCTGAGAAGCCTGATTTTTGAGATCTGACAGCAGATGTGGATTTAGAGGCATTAGCAAACAGAAGAGGCTCAGGAGAAGCAGCAGAGGTCTAACCTGGAGGGAAAAAAAATGGCCGAAGCTTCCCTCAGATGGAGAAGACTAGACACGTTACGGGTTACCTGTCAGCATAATCAAAGAGAACATTCACCACTTCTCTCTGAAAGATAAGCATAAGTGCAAGGCACACTCACCCTTATATGAATGCACAGCACGGCAGCAGTAGCCTGTATGCATGCCCTCAGACTGCAGCAAGCAGCTCACACCTCTTTCCCTGCAGGGGAAGCATCTTAGATTACTCCAAAATATGAACATGGATGGCTGGAGGTTATGTAGAGCAAGTGACAGGCTCTGGAACTGTCTCCAAGTGGGCTGTGTGATAACTCTGAAGCAGAGATGGCAGAGTGCTGCTGTTCTGGTCAAAAATTGAGGAGAAAGAGCTCAGCAACAACTCAGCTAGGCCACTAACACTCACCCTTAGCAACAATCACAGAACTGCAGGAGCCCTTTATAAAATGACTTGGTGTTTTTTCTCTGTTACAGAACTAACTGTCTGAAGCTAAGGATCAGAAAACATGTATTTGATTTTTAACTATATATTCTCAGCTCACAGAAGCAATAAGCCATTTACCCTGTGCCCTTCAAAACCTATCTTAAAGCATCCACAAACCATTTCAGCATAACATTTGACGATACTGAGCTTGGAGGATACTGGCTGACACATCAGAAGGCTGTTCAGCCTTCAACAAGACCTGAACAGACTGGAGAGCTGGGCATAGAGGAACCTGATGAGGTTCAGCAAGAGCAAATGTAGAGTCTCACAGCTGAGGAGGAATAACCGCATGCAGCAGTGCAGGTTCGGGTCTGACCGGCTGGAGAGGAGCTCTGCAGAAAAGGCCCTGGTAGTCAGCAGGTTGGTTATGAGCCAGCATTGTGTCCTTGTGGCCAAGACAGCCAACGATGTCCCATGCTGCATTAGAAAGAGTGCAGCCAGAAAGCTGAGGGAGGTTCTCCTTTCCCTTTACCCTGCCCAGATGTGAAGCCACATCTGGAGCGCTGGGCCCAGTTCTGGGCTCTCCAGTTCAAGACAGAGAGGGATCCCTTAGAAAGAGCCCAGTGGAGGGAGACAAAGATGATTAATGGTCTGGAGCAATCTCCTATAAAAGGAAAAGTTGAGCAACCTGGTACTGTTCAGTGTGGAAAAGAGAAGACTGAGAGAGGGATCTCATCACTGTTTACAAACATCTGAAGCACAGGAGTCAAGTCAATGGGGGCAGACTCTTTTTGGTGGCAGACTCTTTTTGGTGGCAAGCAGCAACAGAACAAGAGACGATGGGCAGGAACCAGAAGAGAGGAAGTTCCATACAAACATAAGGAAGAACCTTTTTACTGTTGGACTAGCAGAGCACTGGAACAGGATGCCAAGAGAGGTTGTGGATTCTCCTCCTGCTTGAAGGAACCCGTTTTAGCAGGGGGGAATTAAACTCGGGGATCTCTAGGCGTCCCTTCCAACCCCTATAATGCTGACATAACAATGCAAGTAGGATTCCAGGGCTAAAGGCACATTATATTGGCTTTTTTTGTTGTTGTTTTTTAAGGAATATGTATATATGTGTGTATATATATATATATATATATATATATGTAAATAAGTATTCTTATTTTTGTTAATACATCTACTATTTAAGAAGCACCCTAGGCTAGAGCTTGCATGTGAAATGAAAAAGCACCAGGCTTATGTGTTTTCTGAGACCTGAGCTATTTGCTTTGCAATGAGCATTTCCTGGTTTTGAAATAAGGTGAGACCAGAGAAAAAACAGGAGCAAGGTTAAGAGGTGTGCTCTTCAGCTCCAGTCAGCTTTGGGTGTTCTGTGAGAAGGAAGTTCCCACTCTATCAGCAACCAGGTTGTGTAACATAACCAATTGATGCTGCTTGCAAAGGACACTAGCAAGGATCCATGTTTCTGCAACACCTTAGAGTGGGCAAAGTAAGCCTGCTCAACCCTAGGGCAGCAAAGTTTGGCACAGCTTGGCCCACAGTTAACACATCATTAGCATTCATACCTCGATCAAAATAATCACATCAGCAACCCTATTTCCCCTTAAAATGTATGCCATTAAATGCTGTACTTACAAGGTAAATTAGCTTCAAGTTCTGCAACCTCTGTTGAAAAAAAAAAAACAAAAACATACCATTACTTATGCAAGCATAAAACCATTCTTGAAGCCCAAATTGGCAGATCTAATTTAAACCATGCAGTAAATCAAATTTCACTTAAAATATAATTAAGTCTCACGGAAGATTTACCTTGAAATTTCTCTTTTAGCCACACAATTCATTACTGAAAATACTAATTTGCCCTGCAGACAAAGCGTTCCCTACTGCAATGAGAGGACTCAGCTCTGCCAAGAGAGAAACACCAAGCTTCTGAGACACAGAGCACTACCACTGCAAAGGGTGGCATCATCCTAACCGCCAAACTCATAAGGCTCTAAAATACAGAAGGCCAAAACACAGGAGCAGATCAACCTCAAGAAGCAGGGTGCAACCTTCAACGGAGAAAACAAGCACAAGAGGCTCACTGACTGTTAGAAGTTTCCCCTGGAGAACCATTCCCTATGGATATGCACTCCAATTGAAAAATAAATTCAGATTTCTTTTTATTCACTTTGACATCCCATGCAAATAAACTCAAGGTCATTCATTTGAGAAAAAAAAGAAAGAAAGTATTGCTATTTAGTTGTGTAGCATTTAGAAAAGCTTATTTCTAACCCCCTGTCACACTACCCTCTCTGAAAGGCCCACTAGCTCCCCAGAGCTCTTCCTGTATCCATGCTTACCAAACCTCTGCAGCAAGCACAATGCTTTGTGCATTTCTTCAAGGTTCTCTGGGGAACACACCTGGTACAGGCAGCCCAGACTGTGACTAGCACCCCACCATCCAGCCTGATGTCCAGGAAAACTTAATCAGGTACAGGAACACACCTAAATCAAGTATACTTGCAGCATCCTGCTCTCAAACTCAGTAAGCACTTGCCAGAAGCAATACACACAGCTGGACCTGAACTGGCTCTCATCCCTGACATAGACAAGTTGAAGCTTCAGCAATGAAGACTGTCACTGCACGGAGTTACTTGTGTGCACCACTCCAATACCAGTGGGGTGGTTTAGTTTAGTGGTTCCAGATACTACACTGAAAGGGCAAAAAGGCAGGGACTGAACATAAACCTACCATAGGCTTTGGACAAACTGAATGCACACTGGTGATGTCTCTCAGCAACAGCTCCCAGAACTTTATGGAAGCTATGCTATACGAGTAACCAGAGCTATTTATAAATGATTTCACAAACAGTAATTCTCCCTTGTCATGGCAATTCTCAGGACAGAAATAGGAACACACATTCCTGACAAGCGTATAGGCGTATGGTTTATGATAGAGGCATATGAATGTTACATTCAGTAACACAAACCATAATCGAGACGTTCTGCTTTCTTCCCCCAGCTCAACAAGGCAGGATATAAGGTGGTTTGTTTACTACACTTGCCACAGTGTCAGGCCACACGCTTCCCACTGCAGCACAAGTGCACAGAATAGAAGGGGTATTTCCTTAACTGAAACAAACATTCTCACCCACAGCAACATATCCTTCTCCCTGCTTTCCTTCAGGATTGTGCAAATACACTCATATCCTCATTGGATAACACTAATCTTACGTAATACTTTGGCTCACACATTATTTCAGCACTGCGAAGCTTTGAGCATCCTGCAGGAGCAGGTTATGTGGCCACTACCCTCAACTTAATGAAGCTACCTCTTAGAGATGAATTTAAAGTTCTTTTAACGTAAAAAATGGTGTGTCCACATTATCAATCTCAAAGCATGGCACACCTTGACACATCAGCCTCTTCCCAGCACAAACCTCATACACTGCAAGCAGCTAAAAATCATACCTACATTATAACATCTTCCCTATTTCAAAGCTGCACCAGTGAGGCCACTGGTCTACACTTACCAATGGCTGTGGTCACAACCACCTAGCCCATAGACAAAATGCCACTCATCTATATTCCAGTCTGTGCACACAACACATGGACTGCAGGGTTACCAGTGTAACAAATGTATCCAACTGTATCCAATTGTATCCAAACATATCTAATTGTAGCCAAATGTATCATTTAAGGAGATCCTATAAGGCATTCCTGGATTGGACTCCCTATGGTCACAAATACGGCTGTCTTCACTCCCAGATAAAAACAAAACACAACTGAAAAATCCCACAATAAAACAACACTGTCTGGGTGATGCCTCTAATAAAACTGGCCAAGACATTTGCCTGCAGAATCTGTCAGACCATTGCCAGCTTTCCATGGGTTGGGAATAGGAAAGCATCACTCCTGCACACCATCACCTTTGAGCAAACAGCCTCCATACCTTGGTTTATACATCATCACCAGCTTCCATACCTTGGTTTATACATCATCACCAGGGCTAGGTGGGATTTAAGATAAGGTGCCAAAAACATCCTCAGCTAACCTTCCAACATAGCCCATCATTATGTATTCACTGTTCTGAAGTCCAACGTACACACCAACTAACTGCTCTACTCCTGCCGTCTCGCAAGTTGATGCCTAATTTAAGACCAAAAACATAGAGGTATGTTATGGAAACTAACACTATTAAGAGGTACAACTGAAGCTGTTCAGATCTCAGCATAACTGCTGGGGTAAACAAGGACAGCATATGCTGGGCCCTTTCTTATTTCCCCCTCCACCAGAATTTCTTTTCTTTTTTGTAGGGCAGCATGCAGTTGGAATAATGCAAGAATAGTTGTAAATAGATCACCGGAGGTTATCCATGGGAAAACTCATCAACTCCGAGGCCTTCAGTCAAGATGGAAAATGTTGAGGCTTGCCACCAAAACTCCACACAGGAGCAATCTCCAGAAAAAGACACTGCCTTAGTGGTGCTCAGCCCTTAAATGAAATCCAGGAGAGGTGAAGTTAAGCTCCACCCCTTCCAGGAGCACAGCTGAAGTACCTTCCCCTGTGCTCCCACAGCTGACCCGGCACTTGCCTCAGATGGTTTAATCAGAGGTTCAGGCTATGATTAACAATTTCCCATACAAGCAGTATTTCCAATTCACAGTTGCCAAGAGATCAAGTTTAGCCTTTCACCCGTACTACAATCTTTGTGTTTGATACCTCCAGCTTATACTGAACATTTGCAATGAGTTCTCCTTACCGCTGCTCTTACAGGCTCCCCACAGCCTGGTTTCCAATCCTGCACAGCCCTGTAAAGTTGTGCATGCAAAGAGCTGTTCCATACAACAACACAGCAAAAGGCACCTGCACTGGTCTAGATGCAAGCACTCACACCTTCAGCAGGCAGTCCCTTGCTCCCAAACTCCTCCCTGCAGACCTAGACAACATAACCTGAAAATACCAGCACCATAATAGATGATATTCCCACAAAGGCTTTGCCACACTAGCTACTAAATTTCCCACTCACTCCCAGCACAGTTACACCGAACTGATCTACTTCTGCCATCAGTTCCCATTTCTGTCCAGAAACCATTCAAACCAGACTGACAGCTGCTCTTACAACTCTTCTGGAGGGCCACGTGATACAGCTTTCACACACAATCAGGCCATGATGTAACACTCACGCTCGTCAGAGGATGCTGCCAGTGACCTGCTCTTAATATCTGTCAGTTTGGCACTCAGCTCATTCAATACTTAGCCTGTGCTGGTTTTATAATGGTAGTAGCAATTACAGTTTCGGTAATGATTTCCTATAGCTTACACTCCTTGCTTCCCCTGCAATAGAATAAAGATGCACGGGGTTTTAGTCGTAAAAGTGAAAAACGCAAATGCTCTCAGGGTACAAGAGAATTTTCTACATCACTTCAGGTACAATTTCTGGTACAGCATGAAGTTTATTCATATTATACTGCTATTTTCTCTGAAGTCCACACTTGTAGGCTAATGAAAATTACATAAGATATGCATATAGCATTTTAGTTATGTAGCTTATTTTGACTGAAGAGCCTTTTTCACTTGTCTGAGGCCCTTCCCCCTTCAGAATTGGAGCTAAGTGAAGACTTCCAAACTGGCAGTCTCAAGCAAGCTCTTTTTTTTTGCATTAGGGTTTAAAGTGAAATGAAACTCTCCGTCCTTATGGAAATGTAACTGACAGAAAACTGTGAACATAATGCTCTTACTGTCTACCTGAGGCACTTCCCACTGCACTGAAGCCTTAGAAACTGCAGGGAAACTGTGCTCCAGTGTATAGCCCTCCATCAGAATTTACCCTAATTAAAAAAAGCCACATGTAAAGTAATAGCTCAGTAACACCACTCAAATAGTTCAGAGCAACTTCAGAACACATACACAAGCCCTGAAGACAGGAATATTTTGTTAGACTCATACGAATTCTAACCTTAACGGCTTACACACCAACAGCGATATGCTCACATTGGATCCTTTTTAGCAGAAACATCAACCTAAGGCAGCATATTCCTGTCTACCAGATCAAGTTGCACAGCTCAAGTACTGAAGCACTCAGTACCAGAAGAAGTAAATCAGACTTCAAGCCCACTGTAATTGCAAAGCACCAGCACGTAAGGATTTTTATTTAAGAGATCAACTGAGCTACAGAAAAGAGCTGCCCTCAATTTCAGTATAAAACAGTATAATTTTACAGCCACACAAACTACCTCATTTGCCCTGAACGGCCACAAAGCAAGAGGTTTTTTCCTCACACCTGCAGACACAGATATAACAACCTAAAGTAGCCTTCCTGAGACAGTGCTACAAAGATGAAGGGCCTATTTCTCCATTCTCTACTTCTAATACATCACCCAGTGACTTTAAGTATGAGAAAAAATTTACAATACATATTTTGTTTCCTTTTTAAAACTTTTAAGTTCACTGGTTTTATCTTTACCATTAATAACACGAACACTGATGTTACTTTTAGGACTTACTTTTACAGGCAGCTACAGTTTTTTCTCCATTTTCTCCATTTGACATTTGGCAACACTCTTCTCCCCAAACTGGAAAGGTATGGATTTGATGGGTAGACTGATGGACAAGGAGCTGGCTGTGAGAGTGTACCCAGACAGTAGCGATCAATGGCTCGGTGTCCAGATGGAGATCAGTAACAAGTAGTGTCCCCCTAAGACCAGTACAAGCTCCACTGCTGTTTAAAATCTTCACCACTGACATCAACAGTGGGATTGGGTGCACCCTCAGCACGTTTGCAGTGACATCAAGCTGTTTGCTGTGGTCGACACACCCAAGGGATGGGATGCCACCCAGAGAGACCTTGACAGAAGCACTATGCTAAGGAAGATTTATTGAACTTCATGAGATTTAAGTGCAATGCCTTGCACTTGGGTCATGGCAACCCCCCACTCTCAGCACAAGCTGGAGGATGCAGTTGGACATGAGCCAACACTGTACCCTCACAGCCCAAAGCCAGCCATACCGTGGGCTGCATCAAAAGCAGTGCAGCCACCAGGGTGAAGGAGAGGATCTGCCCTTCTGTGCTAGGAGCACTGCATCCAGATGTGGTGTTCTCAGTACAGGACAGATACAGACCTCTTAGAGCACATCCAGACAAGGGCCACAAAAATGATCCAAAGAATGGAACACCTCCCTGCAGGGAGAGGCTGAGAGAGCTGGGGCTGTTCAGCATGGAGAAGAGAAGGCTCCAGGAAGACCTGAGAGCAGTGCTTCAGTACCAAGGGCTGCAAGAAGGAAGGGGACAGACTCTTTAGCAGGGTCTGATGTGACAGGATAAGGGGAAATGGTTTCAGACTAACAGTGGGGAGATTTAGATTGGATATAAGGAAGAAGTCGTTATTGTGCTTTTTGGTGGGGTTTCTTTTGTTTGTTATATTTGTTTGTTATATATTTTTACAGAAAGCGTGGTGAGACTTTCAGTTTGCCCAGAAAGGTGGTAGAAGCCACCCTTAAGACACATAGCATCAGGCTGGATGGGGCTCTGAGCACCTGATGATGGAGCCCGTTGGCGTCCCTGTTCATTGTAGGGGGGACTGGACTAGATGGATCCCTTCCAATCCAATGATTCTACAGTTCTATGATAAACTCCACGTATAAATCATGAAGTCAGCCACAAGCAATTTCAAACCCACTTCTGGAAAGCATTCTATAAAACATTTAGTATTGTATCAGTGCCAACAGGTCTAAACTAAGTACAAACCACAAAATTTAAACGCAAGTTCCATTCACCTTTAACAAGTAATTTATCTCGAACAGACACCCTCCGAGTGGAATCAGAAGCCGGATTGGATGCACGGGGTCCTCTGACACCATCATCCCGCTTCAACTTGCTTGCCAGAGTGAGCATTACTGCTGTCTTCAGTCTAGAACACAGATATGAGAACAAAGTCAATTACCAATACTCAAAGCACTACGGAAGGGGAAGTACACAAATAGGATATAGTTAGACCCACATTACACAGCTCTGGCCATATTCTTAGCAGTCAAGGAAAACAGACAACTTGACTGCAGTTAAAGGCAAGGATTATTAAGGACAGCGTTTGAAGAACAAGAGTTTGTTTCAGACCGAAATACTGATAGAGCTGCAATCTGTCAGGTGAGGAGGAAGTTCAGTTTTTGCTGGCAAAAGGTCAGACTTTCATCACTGTTTACAGCCTTATCTCACTGCACCATCTAACACAGCGTACTGCTGTCTGACATCACAACTCAAAAAGAATCGCAGCAAGAATCCCAACGCCATATCCCCAGCCAGACAACCTGTTCCTACCATCCTCATCTATATCTCCCATGACAGCACTCAGAACTGCTTTTGGCAGCCAAACAAGAGAGGAAAGGGGAGGGGAGGGGCTCCTGGAACTACTCTGCAGCACTGGGAAGTGTGTTGAGTCAGACAGCAGCGCACAGCAAAGGGAACAGATTTAAACTGCTCAACAGTGACACAATGCACTCTTCACAGCACAGCCACAAAGTTACACGTGGACAGCTGGTAACAGAAATAGAGAGATTTTTGCTATGTCAGTCCTCCACAGTCACTCATGCAACATCAGCTTTCCACCAGTTGAGATACTCACGGTGCAAACGGCCAAGATGAAGCTAAGCACAACATAATACGACAAGACTAGAAACAAGACTTTTATGTCAGCTCCAGCTCTATGTATCTTGTTGCTTCTTTTTCTCTAAGCATGCCTTGAAATCAGCAAGTCAACAGCAACAGCACTTGCTTTGCTGATTTTGTTCGTTCCGGCCACAAAGAAATCAGGTGGGAGAAAAAGCTTCCCTGGCCTGTCAGTGTGCTTGGCATACCTGCAAAAACAGCCTGACTGCTCTTCAGGCTTGTGAGAAAGCTGGGGGATTTATAACAAAGCATGTCAGCACCAAAGCATCAGCACAGGGGAGAGGTGAAATCAAACTACTGTGACACTTGGATATTCAAGGTAGAGGGCTAGAATCAGAAGAGCTTTAAGATCCCTTCCAACTTAAGCTATTCTGTGATTCTGAGTCGAGAAGAATATAACAGATAACTGAGTAATGAGGTTTAGAAGAGAGGGAAAATGTGTTTCACAATAGTACCCAACAGCACAACTCCCTGATAAGATACAAAAGAAGGTCATATTCTCTGAGGCTGACAGGTTTGTGTCTTACATTTCAGATCCAGGCTGAAACAGTAAAATCTGGGGTAAACGTAAATCCTGTTTTCCCATCTGAAACAGACTCAGTTGCAGGGTTTTTTTCCCCCTTTCATGCTGTCCCAGAGAAGGAAATGAATAAGCGGATAAAAGAGCCTGTTTTTCCACAAAGAAAGGCAACAGCTGGTTGTAACGAAAAGGAGAAAAAAAGGGAAGAGTCAGGAAAATAGTGACAGGGGCTGCTAAGAGCAAAACAACAACGAAAACAGAGAAGAAAAACCCGTGAGCTGCAGGCAGCCCCCCTAATGGGTGTCACGTCCAAACGGAACCAGTGTCAGTGGGCATTAAGCACCTCGCTGCCTTCGCAAACCTGCGCCCTAGAAAGGCGAGCAGCACGGGGAGGGGACGAGCCTCAGCGCTGCCCCCCCCTTCCGCTGACGGAGCCCATGGAGGGGGTAGGTCTGCAGCGGGCAGGGGCTGCACGAGCTCCCCGCAGGCCCGTACTACCGGGCCTCTCGCCCCTTAGGCGGGGGCAGGCAGACCCAGGCGGAGTCCCGAGGCCTAGTAGGCCGGCACCATACGGGGAGAAGCGGGAGCGACTGAACCCAAACCCAGAGGCGTGTGGGACGGCCCGCACCTACCTGAGCGCGGCGTCAGGGCCCGGCTCCCGCGGCCAACACCATCCCGGGGCTGGCCCGGGGCAGGGGCGGCGGCGCGACTCCTCCTCCGCCCTCAGCCGCCCGCCCGCCGCGACGGAAGTAGGCGGGGATGGAGGCGGGGCCTGCGGGCGGCCCCTCCCCTCCACCAGCTCCAAGGACTCTTCCGGCTCCCGCCGTCGTCTCGCGAGAGTTGGGGCTGCGAGAGCATCCCGTTGGCTGTGGTCGCTTTGGGCGCTGTGCTATTACCGTTGTAACCCATTGCTGCACCAGGGCAGGGGAAGCTGAGAGCTGTGTGAAATCACGAGTACATTTAATAACAGAAAGCAGATGAGTGGGATATGCTGAGTCTACACTAATCTCACCTTTTGAAGCCACTTCCAACACAGACACCATCACGTATAACTGGAGTTTTTCCATCCCATGGCACGCAATGCAAAAGGGAAACAAAACTTAAGCAATTAGTGAGGCATCCAGGTTACAAGACTTTATAAAGCAAACGTGCAAACCAGACCCAAAGTTCAGCGAGTAGCAATAAAACACCAGCTCCTAAACCTTCACAGAACAGCATTGCTCCCCTTCTGAACAAACAAGCAGCAGGATTTAGCTTAATGCAATCTATTTCACCCAACATAGAACTGCATCTCAAAGGCTTCGAACTGTCCCAGCTCTTTCATGAGCTTTTTGTAGGAGATTGGATTGGCTGAAAAGCAGTTCTTTGCTTTTAATTCCTACTTACTGTGTCCTTAGGTGAAAAGATGGTAACTGAAAAGGCAGCGGTGTGCTCTTGCAGCTTGGAAGGCCAACAGCATCCTGGCTTGCATCAAGGGTAGCAGCATGGCAGGGCACAGGACTGTCCCCCTCTACTCTGCCCCATCTGTGTCCAGCTTGTCACCCCAGCACACTTCTTGAGCGTGTCCTGGTCTCTCTGGATGGCATCCCTTCCTTCAGTTTTGTCAACTGCACCACTCAGCTTAGTTTCATCAGCAAACTTGCTGAGTATACACTCGATCCCACTGTCTAGGTCACTGAAAAAGGATGTTAAAGAGCACTGATCACAGGATGAATGAACCCTTGAGGGACACAACTCATAATGGGGGCCCTCTACCTGGACACAGAGCCACTGACAACAGTCCTCTGGCTACAACCATCCAACCAATTCCTTACCCGTCTAATAGTTCAGCTTTCAAATCCATATATCTCCAATTTAGAGATAAGGATGCGGTGTGAGACCATATCAGAGGTCTTGCACAAGTACAGGTAAATTACATCAGTTGTCCTTCTTTTATCCATCAATGCCAAAGGCAGGGTGGCTTTCTATTTTCTTTATTTTATAGCTGCCTACCCCTTTTCTACTGTACAGCAGTTCAGTTAATGTCTGATGGTTATGACCGGTTCTAGGATTAATAAAATAACTTTATGAGCCAACCCATAAAGGTGCTGTCAACAAACTGCTGCCTCCGCTAACAACGAATTAAAGGCAAGCCAGTATTGTCCATCACAGTCTGTGATGATGATAGGTCTCCTTGCACCTTCTGCCAATTCCTCTTAGTTGTGAAGAGCAAAACTGAGCATCAAAACCTTCCCAGTGAGTAAACCACATCAGGTACGACATTGCATATTTGAGCAATCACAGATAGCTATTTTCAGAGGTGCTGAAGAGATGAGAATTGCAAATTGCTCAGCAGCTAAGGAAATAATTGCAGTTTATTAAGCAATTTCCTGACATTAAAGCTATATTTATATATTTGTATCAAGTATTACTTCAAAACGCTAATGACTAGCTGAAAGCTGTTAACAAATAGAACACAGTGATGCATATTTCATATTCCCATCACAGTTTCTTTAACCTGGAAAGTATTTCACGCTCCACACAGCAAAAACCTGAGCAGCTCCAGACATCATTCGCCATTGCCCAGCAGTGACTGTTCCCAAAGCTAAAGAAATGAAACCAACATCTTACATATAAACTATCCCACCAAAAGTCTTTGTGGTTCCTTACGTCCTTTTTGGTCTGTTTTTAAGCTTTTATTTAACTCGTACATCTCTCTGTTGGAACAAAGTCTGTTTTTTAATAAAAGTATAGGTTCCTTCCTTAGTGGGCAATTGCATGGGTTCTTGTATGAAGTCAGGAACAAATAAAACTAGCCAGTATCCTAAAACTCCCTTGTGACTCCCCTAAATGCAGCTTTTCTGTGCTCTTACGCTAGCTCTATATCCAAACACATTCCATCTACTGGAAAATGAAGTCCCTGCCACAGATGCACATCAGAGATCAGTCATCAGTCCTGGGACAGCAGCAGGTTCAGGCAGAGCTAAGGACATGATCTGTGTTTTACTGGCATTTTCTCAGCATTGGTGTTACTCAGTATATTGGACAAGGCTAACAAAACTGAAACCAAGCTATCTTGGGGGGCAAGTGAAAAATCAAACACCTCTTCTTAAGGGTTTTACCTTGAGAACTGTGTTTTAGCATGACTGCAGCACGATTGCTTCTTGACATAAAGCTGCTATTTTATCTACTTGAACACTCTTTGTCTTCCTGTTTGTCTACAGCTTCCAGGCCATCCCCATTAACTGTGGAACTGCAATCCTTTCCCCATCCACACCACAGAGTACAAGTAGATGGAAAAGCAAGTTTGTTTGGATGTCAGACAGCAGATGAAAAAGAACTGGAGAATACAGTGCCTTGGTGGTTTAACTTCTTTTTTTAAGCACACTCACCCACCAATGTTGGCCTTCTGGTATTCCTGATAATAGCTTTCAGGAGTCAGCTTGTTTTCTAAAGAGGAACATGGCTTCTCTGGACCTTTAGGGTTCCCTTAAGAGCTTTGTACACGCAATTGCAATAAAGCAAATTCAGTTCTGCTCAAAAAACAAAGGCAGCTAAACCAGTTAAACCAAAACTACCTTTTGAGAAGGAAAAAAAGAGGCAAAGAAGGAAACATTACTGATTCTACTGAATATTCCTATGAAAGAGCCAGCCCAGGAGACTTGTGAACCTTGAGGCACGAGTTGTGAACAGGCAAAAACAAACAAACAAAAGAACCCTGCCTTGCAAATAACGTGATACCCAAGCTCTTGCTATTGCTCCACTCGGAATGAACCTTTGCAAAACAGTGTCTGTTGATTCAGACAGCAAAATGTTGCTGTACTCCCTCAGCTCAGTGACTTGAAGTCAGGAAGGAGATAAAGCATTCACCATCCTCTCTCATTTCATGGGCAAATCCAAACCTTAGTAGGCTGTCTTTTAGTGGTTGCACAGAAACTCGAAGCAAATAAGCACAAAAAGGAGAAGCAAGAAAGAGAAATAAAGATCTTCACTCACAGAAAACCCCTCAGCAAAGCCTAAACTGGCTTTCTGGGAAGTGAAGCAAAATCTGATCAACTCCATTCTCTTTTCCAACACCTGGGGGCGCTTGCTTAGGGGAAAGGGAGCGTGGGAAACAATGGCACTAAAGGAGACAACGTCCCATGTATAAGAAAGAAATTTGGCCCCAGTCTGTGAGTCTCATCTCACACTGGCTGCCAGCTGCTCAACTGCTCATGGACTTGTTGGGCCAGTCCTCCTGGTGCATCTGCTTGAACCTGGTCCAAGTCAAGGTTCAGCAAGAAGGACACAGAATTCCTCACAGGTTACTGTTAATAACGAAGTAGCATTAGTCACACCCCTAAGGTACCCCCTAGGAAGTACACCAGCTGCTGCCCATCTCAAACTTGAGGCAAAATCATGACTCAACCATAGAGAATTTTACCACAGTTTAACGAGTCTTCCTCAGAAGTGGAAAGTGAAGGTCCTTTCTGCAAGATCAAGGCACTTTCCAGGGTTAGAAGAGCTCTGATTGAGTATGTCTCAACCTCCACGCACCAAACCCTTTCTGAGAACAGGGTGTGAGAACAGGAGACAGTTTAGTAGGAAGCTTCCACTGAAAACAAATAGCTCCTCTGTTTCTTTTCCATTTCTCTGTTGGAATACAAAGACAAACCCATTCAACTTACATTTGGAGTTACCTGAAAAGTTTTCAGTCTCCTGAGGGATGCTGGTTCTGCATTTGTACTCAGAAGTGCTCAGCAAGCCAGGAGAATGGAGATCACACATTTGCCCTACGGAAGAGAAAGAGATTAAACCCTGTCAGGCTGCACGTTTTTAGGCCTTGATACAGAGGCAGGTGGAGGATATATCTTGTTCGTGTTCAACTCTTTTTAAGCTAAGACTTCTGATTTAAAGTACAAAGTTAAAAGCAATGCGATATAACACAATGTGCGGTGTTTGAAGAGTGAAGGTAACCGTTGGACATGCAGGATTGATATCTTCTGGTGTGGCAGGAAATGTACTCGTTGCCAGTCTTTGCTTTCCACCACTTTGTTTGCTTGTTTGTGTTTAGCCCCTGCTGCCTTTTTCACCACCCTTTCTCAGACAAGAGTATCGCACTCCTATACTGAAATCATTACTGACTGATCTCTCACACCTATAAGTAGCTTTGGAGCCCCAGAAAGGAGATGATATTATGCAACAGTAACTATAGCAATGGTCCTTGTGCCACTGTAGTTGCTAATTCAGGGTCATGTAGCTGAGAAAAAGTAAATAATTCTAAACTGTGATGCAAGATAAATGAGGCCATTGCCATATGCAATGCTTTGCCTCCTGCACACTTCAACTTGAATCTGCTGTGAACCATTTGGAAAGAAAGCAGATTGCTTTAACTTGATTGTGGTGGTTATGATGGCAATTTCAGACCATTTATCCACATGCAGCTTTAATGAGGTCCTTTTAAAAGGGAATCTTAGGAATATTTGCAATACTGACTAATATGTAGCCAGCTGTTCTGAGTACATCACTGCTTCTGAGCAAACCACTTTGGGAGAACCACCCCAAACAAGGGAAACAGCACTGTGGGCTACATCTCGTGCAGCTGAGATTTGATGTATATCTTATAACACACAGCAATGCAAACCTCTGATTATGATCAGTGTATGTTTGCCTGTTGCTGCTGCCTATCCGTGACCTGGAGTTTAGCTGCTGCTTCCTCCGGGCACTGCTAAAAACAGGTAAGCAAGCAGCAGAGCAATGCTCTGAATCACATTACAAGGCTGTAAAATCACTTGTTTCACAGGTTTGAGATTCTTGCCATGGTCAGCCCTTATTTTGACCATTTTAGAGTTTCCTTTTATCTATCTATATATGAACTGTGCAATCTTATCTTTTCATCTCCTGAAATATAGACCAATTGCAGGGCTTTGTGTCCGTGGGACAGCGGTGGTCACAGCCCCCACTGGTAACCTGGACTTTGGAGCCAAGGTTAAACTATATAGAAGCCAGAACTAGACCATGACAGGGTGTTCAATTTTCAGCTTTTGGCTTTCACAATGATTAACCCAGCACCCTTTTTCCTCCTGGCTTGCTGTTGGCAGGATTTGCCTGCCTGTAGAATTGACATGGACTATAAGTCCCTTCCCTCCAATGACCTCTGTTTTGCTATCTAAAGTGATCCCTTGCTAGGACAATGCTTGAAGCAGCATCACATCAACTCAGATATATTCTTCCAGACAAGAGACCACAGAGTAAACTAGAAACAAGAAATAGCGTGGAAAAGCATTTATGAAGCAGATCTGAGCTTTTCTTCATCTTTTTCATACCAGTAATAAGGCCCATTAATACAGCTGGAATTCCCTTGTGGCTCTTGATGGCACACAGCTGTAGTCTGGATGCAAGAGGCCATTTCTTAAAACCTGAGCCTTTAAGTGTCTGCACTAAAATATTCAGTTATTATATCTTCCTGATGGATAGTTTTCCATTTCCTCTAATTTTGGCATAAAACACAGCCTTCTGTTCTGGAAACCTACCACCTCAATTTCCTCCTCAAAGGTTATTCCATTTATCTGTTCAGTCTGTGGGTGCTACGACTGCAGATACTGGGGCATTTATCTGAGTGAAGGAGTGATAGTACATGGTGAACCATGTGTCAGCTGCCCTTTCTTGGCTGTCTCAGGGCAGTAAGAAGCTTCCATTCCGAAATGAGTACAGAAATCAAACTAGTTTTTGTAATGAGAAAGAAGAAGTGATCCCAGCGTGTTCTTCAGACACCTCTGTTAGTGTGAATGCAGAAGGAGAATCAGGGGATGTGCACTGCTGGGGGGACTTCTCTGGAAACAGAGAAACAGAATTGGGTTGGGGCTATAAGGTAAGACCTTAAGTGAGACATCTGGAATGCAAAGGAAACAAGAAGAAAAATATCACCTACTCACATGGGCAGCCTGGAGTCCCAGGAGCCTTCAACAGCTATCTATCCTTCAGCCTGTCCTTCTAATCCAAAAAAAGCTGAAGTTTTGCATCAGAATGAGCAATCCACCAACCACTCACGCATGTGCAGAACTCACCTGCAGATAGAAGTGAAGGTAACCTATCAACAAACTCTTTTTTGTCAGAGCAAATTAAAAGCAAACAGATCTCAATGAACACCACCTCCTCTGAAGGCAAAGCAGTAACGTCACAAAATGATTCCTGATGGTTCCCAGTATAACGTATACAGGAATTAGTGTGAACTATAAACAGCACTGAATGGGGGTAGAAATTACAGTATCAAGAGCACTGGTATCTAGCACATTAAAAAACAGGGACATTTAGTAGTGATGAAACTTAAAACAAACAGTGGCTTGGGCTACCACTATGAACTCATACTGCTGTTTGATATCAAGAATCTAAAGAAGGAATTTTCCATTACTTTTAAGAACAAAGTAAACTGAAAAGTCACAACCAGACAGAGCAGAAGAAGGTACAAGAAGCTGTGCCAGCTGACTTTAAGCCAGTCACCTTAAGAAATCAGGACCAGAAAAAAAATGCCCACACTGTACATCAGTAAGATAAGAGCAGCCAGAGCATTTTGCTTCAGAGCAGGGATGGAGAGCTGAGAACTTCTACCACTTCAAAACCTTTCCTAATAGACACGGGGGGATGTTGATTTAAGTGGGCTTTGGGCCTCAGCCCACAGCATCCAGAGATTTTACAGAGAGCTGGAAAAGCATTGTTCCTATTACAGCCCCTGCTTGCCATCTTAGCCCTCTCCAGCATATTCCCTCACTCTGCAGCTGGCTCTGGCACAGAACTGCTTCACCAAGATCACCCAAGAAAAAGCCTTACCTGTGTTGTGAAATCTCTCTTCCTAGAACCATCCAGGACTCTCCTGTGTGTGACCCTGCACAGCTTGCCTTGACTCCAGAGTTAGGCTGGATGCTCTTTAGGTTTCTCCTGACTTGAACAAGCCAAAGCCTCGTATCCTCAGAAAAGGAAGAAAAAAAAAAGGTTTAATTTTGATCATTCGCCATGAAAAATACCCTAAAAGTCACTGCAGACCAACACATTACTGATATTTTACTTTAATTTCAAGAGAAATTCACCTTCTGGCAGATCCTCCTCTATCACAGCAGCCTTTTAATCACCCTTTCTTGTAACAGTATCAGATGAATCAGCAAATTGCTTACAGTTGTGCATAATTCTCTATGGTATATCAAGGCCCGGCAACCAGAAGCTGGGAGATCTCTTCTGTTTGGTGCAGTGCTACAAATCAGGTCCAAAGCTGGAGATTACTGAAGGAAGCATTGCCCTTGTGCCACCAGCAGCGCGCAGAGTCTGTGGCTAACATGAACCTGGGTTCTGATGGCGGAGCTGGGGGCAGAAGTTGTTTATTAGGTGATCCAGTGATGGAGCTCAGCTGCTGACTTTCTCAATGTGCAGAAAATCTCACCTGTGTGTTTTAGATCCCCTTGCTGTGGTCTGAGGAGACTTTTTGCCCTGGTAACACCATGTATGACCTTTACAGCTGCATGTAGCCACCAGCTCCCCTCCCCAGTGACCCATCTCCAAAGAAGCATCTGGGCCCAAAGCGATACAAACTGAATGAGGTTCAGCACTGCTCATCCATCCTTTTTCTCCTTTCCCTGCAGGGTGCCTTCCTTCCCCAGCACTCCTCACTTGTCCTCACCATGTAGTTGATAATTAAATCATACAGGGATCTTCTGAGAGCTCCTGGAATGGCCAAGTGTGGAGCCTTTCCCACTCAGGACTGGGATGCTTTAGGCTTCAGACTTCCCATGTTTGGTGCTACCCATCCTGGACCAACAAGCAGTGACCACCCCAGCCACCATGATGTCCATTAATCCCACAAGTGAGCCCTAGAGGAGGTGTCAGGGTGCACCCTCAGGTGGCATCAGCACATGGGTGATGTTAAGCTGGCTTCAAATGCCCAACATCCATATTGGTATCCTCCCTAGATGATTCTGATGGGATGCTACTATAGCAAAACATTGTGCAAACACAGCTTGTCAGTTTAAGGTATTTATTTTCTCTCTCATGTTAAATAGTATGTAAAAATAAATTATCTATACAACTAAATACATGTAACAAAGTACGTAATAAATAGCAAGTACAGAAAATAGATCTCCATAAAAACAGTGTTTTGAAAACCAGCAAAACAAAGATATACAATAAATATGCTCATCCTCATTGAGCAGTACCTTTCAAGAAGTGCTTTCCTTTATGTCTCCCTTAAATATTTATAAATACACGGTACAAAACCCCCCCACAAAACCCACAATAATTTAAAAGGCTGTTACAAAATTGCTCCCTGAGCTCACATCAATAAGACAAAAGCTTAAATAAGAAAATATAGCCGAGCTTCCATAAAGCAGCGTGAGAGCAGGCGGTGCTCCCGGTCGGATGCAGAGCAGTGGGGTTAAGTGCAGTCCTCACGCTGGGCTGTGCAACGCAGGTCGTTCAGTACTTGGAAGATGTGGAGGATGGCCGAGGCCTCCAGGCAGCCAGCAGTCTCCTACAATGGCAGAAGGGGAAGTGAGCAACAGGGATGGAGCACAAACATGACCTGTGGGTATACTGGATCCTTGGCCTCTCCCTGCTGAGCACTGCAGGTTGTAATGCAGGCTTTCCTGCATTGCTTGGGGTTGGGAAGTCAAGTAGCTTTATATGGGTGGGCAAAACTCTAGCCATGGTTGGAGGTGCTGAGGAATGCCTTTTTGACTGCTTCTTAACAGAAGAATGCTAAAAAGGCTCTGTCTTGGCATTGATTTGTGCACTCTGGAGTGGAATTTAGAGCTTTTGAATACAAAGTGATGAGCTGTCTGCTAAGGGGGCCCTGGAACCACATCAGCCTTCTTGCCCAACATCCTGACATACCTTCTTTTTGGCTGTCTCCAGCTTCTGCAGCCAGTGCCTCAGTCTCCCAGAGGGCTGATGTGAAGGTGCCTCGAGGGCCAACTGCAAGGAGAGTGACTGTAAGGACCAGTGATGCCCATGGTGCTGTCACCAACACCAGTTGCCACCGAGCTGGGGCTGGAGGGCTGGGGGGACACTCACGCAGTCTCGCAGGTCCTCCTGGACTTGGGTAAGGAAGGCCAGGGGCTGTTGGCACGTCTCAGCCAGCCTCTGGGTTGTGGGGTTTGTCAGCATGGTGATGGTGAGGTCCAGCTCCGCCTCCACCAGCGTGATTCGGTCAGGTACCTGCAGGCGAGAACATCGTGGTTACAGATCTGAAGCTGCCTCAGGGTACAGAAGAAGGGGGTCCTGCCTGGAGGAAGGGTTTCCCTTCCATAGTAACATCCTTACCGACAGCTCGGCCGTGTTCCACTTCCGATGGAAGAGTCTGGTGTTGCATTTTCGGTTGGTTAACAGCATGATGTCTTCCTGGAGGTGAAACATGGGAGAGTGGGGACAGATTGAAAAGCTGCACTTGGATTTGGAGCTATGTTTCACAACCTGCTTCACCCTCAAGAAGTGTGAAACCAAACTGCCTCTTGGTATCCAAGGGCAGGTAAGTGCTGCTGCTCACCGTGCTGGGAAATGCTGTCCCCAAACTACACATTTAACTTGTCCCCACATACTCCAGAAAACATCCATCTTGTCCAAAAACACCCCAGAAAACATCCACCTTGCTGCTCAGGGCCTGAAATTCAGCTGCCCCTCTGCTTCACTCCCCGCCAGACGATGCCCCCAAGCCCACAGCTTGTTGCTCTTGATACTCACAAACTGCTCCTTCATTCTCTGCACTGCCTTCAGCTCTGAAGGTGCAGGGAACTGGTACTTGGAGAGGCTGCAGCTCTTCTTTGGGGTGAGCCGGGGGAAGGCACCCACCAGGAGGGACCCCAGGGTCCCCATCAATATGATCGTGAATCCGTAGCGTACCATCTTCGAAGCAAAATCAAGTAAGTATAAGAAGAAATAGAATCAGGTGAGGCGGAGGTGATTCTCAAGTCGCTTCTGCCCCTGCTCTGCCCCATCTCCCTGGCTTTTAAGCAGGACAGGATTGCACTTTCAGCTTGACAGGAAAATCCTTGGCAGGGGAGCTTTGCGACAGGAAAGTGAAAGCAGTGGAGAGGAAACCCCGAGGCCACAGGTGCGGCCACAGGTGAGGGCGCTGTGGGGATACGGCGACCGGGACGGGGCTTGGGACGAGGTGGAACCCCACAGAACTACGTGTGGCTCTTCCTCCCTGTTCAGCATTCATGGAAAGTGCCAATACAGCATCTTCACAGCACTGCCTTGGCAGCTGTAAAAACATGCCTGCACTACAAGAAACCTGCCCTTTCCCTAAGGTAACCTGAGCCATGAAATTATAACTGTGCTTTGAATGTCGTGCACCAATCAATCATGAAGTATAGCAAAATATACCCACGTGTGTAAGGAGTGACTGTGCAGTAGTGCAGCACTGAGTAAGGCAGCCACAGCACTCACCGTGCATCCAAAATCTGCCGTTTCCTGAAGGTAACCTGAGCTGTGAAACTACATCTGCATTTTGTTTTGTGCATTAATCAATCATTAAATGTAAAAAAATATGATCCCGTGTGTATGAAAAGCAGGGGCAGCTGGAGCAGGTTATTGTAGAACCGCTTGAGTTGGAAGGGACCTTTAAAAGGCCATCTGGTCCAACTCCCCTGCGATGAACAGGGACACCTACAGCTGATCAGGTGCTCAGTGTATTGTGGGACTGGACAACCAGGATGCAGCAGCACTCACTTTGCTCAGACTGGATGGAATTAGAGCTTGGAGCAGAGCCAGGATAGCCAGATGCAGGTGTAAAGCCTGAACGCACTGGAGATGTGGGCTTCCTGCTCATGCCAAGTCATGGACAGCACTGCAGGACCAGGGTCCCACCAGCACTGGTCTATGTGACTCATTAATACAGCTAAGCTCAATAATTAAAAGCCCGAGCCTCAGTCATGGCTTCATTAGCTTGTGTGCTCCAAGATGGGAAGCTCCTCTTTCTATCTGCTTAAAGAAACACACACATTGAGATAAATGCATTTTATTTAATGCAACTTGCTCACACTTGGTACAGCCATGAAATATAAGCCAGAAGCAGCTTAAATAACTTCACAGAAGCTACCCAAGCTAGATGCAGAACATCCATAACAGAAAAATCCCATGAGGTGTTAAAGCTGGGCACAGCACCCTCGATGCAGCTGGAGCACTATGCCCTACTGGGGAGAAGGGGCAACATGCTCACAGACAATGCCAGCTCACCCTCCCCTTCGGTCCAGCTCTTGCAGTCCCATCTACACCATAATCCAGGGGATTTACCCCCAAAACCTGTGCCCATTGCTGCTGGCTGCACTCAGAGCAACCATAAAGATGCTCTGGGGTGGCCCATTGGGTGTCATAGCAGCATCACTTGGCTCCTTTGGTTTGTCTCCTCCGTCACTGCAGTGTTTATTTCCCCATGCATCGTTTCTGGTTGGCAAAGCGTAATGAGACGTCATTTCTTTACACAGGCAAGCAGGAAATCCCAAGGTGCCAAAGGTAAAGTGAAAGCAGAGCAGGGAAACCAGAGCTGTAAGCGCAGAGCACTGGAGCATGACACACTGCATGGTTCCACTGGGGGCTCTGAGCTCTGAGCAGCTGGCTGGAAAACCCAGACTCCTGCATAAGGAGCTGCAAGATCTGCTTTCACAGCAATGGGATGTACTTCAGCCTATTCTGACTGCATTTGGCACAGCTCCTTTGAACCACGCTTCTGCTGGCTCTGCCACTGCAACAGCTGTCACCCACCACATCCCCTAAAAGCCACCACAGGCTTGAGACACCACAGCCAGCCCAGCAGGGAAGCACAGGCGATGATGCAACCCTCCTTCTGTTTCTGCCTACAAGAAAACAAGCAGCTATTTGGCCTCACTACGTGAAGAAAATGTTAATTGCATTCCACATCTATTGACTATGCTGTTAATACATCAGGTGTCGCAAACAATTACAGGTCCCCCAGTGCTACAGAGTGGAAGCAAAGCACTGGGGAGGTTCGCTCTGCTTTTCCAGAGCAAAAAATCCCCAACAAGCAGGAGATCCCTAGGTGTGGAAAGGAAAGCAAAACAGGCATGGCTGTACCAAGTAGTCACCAGAGCCAGGTGAGGCAATCGCCCTGTGACTCACCAGGAGGCTGGCACAAGGAACATTGGCCACCAGCCATACTATGCAGTAAGGAGGTACGGAGGGCCCAGGAGCTTCTTCTTCCCCACACTATTGGAGCTGGTTGTACTAAGCCTAGGGGGGAAAAAAAGATGAGGCAAGACAAAATAGTGCCCCAAATCCAACAGGCAGCCACTACACAGCATCTGTCACTGCAGCCATCCCACCTGCTGGTGCCACTGCCAGCAGCCAGCCCAAGCCTGCTGCAGTGATGCAATCCATGCTGTTACATCACCTCTGCACCGGAGGCTGATGTAAGGAGAGCTGTTAAAACAAGTAGCTGTGAATATAAACCCGCCTTTTTTTGAAAGCTCTCGTGCCAGTGCTGTAGGGACGTGGCCTCTCCAGCCCTCTGGGGTTTAACACAGGGGATAGCCTGGGGAACGTTGCCTCAGCTGTGGTACCCCACAGGGATTGGCTGACCAGATCCTCCCCACAGTTCTTCCATGGGAGAAAAACCTCATGGGACTGATGCACAAAATCCCTTTTTGTGGGAAAGGGGACCCTGATCCCACACAGAGCGCAGCTCTAGGGAAGTTTTCCTGCCCAGGGCAGGGATTACAGGAACTGGAGCCATCCACATTGAAGCTCAGTGCTTCCAGAAAGCAAACAGCACAGGTGACCAGCACCTGCTGAGACCTGAGACCTCACTTCACCTCTGCATTTCAGGGAGTGGCACACAATTACCTTCAGTGCACAGAGCAGGTAAAAAAAAACGAGGCTGGATCCAAGGGATATGAAAACATCCCTCTGCAGGAGCAAGTCCAGGGTGGCTCAAGCTGTAAGAGCTCCAAGCCAAGGAATTCCACAGGGGCCAGAGCAGCCAGGTCAATCGAGTCTCTGTTAGAAAAGCCAAACAACTCCACTCTGCAACTTATTTATTGTTAAAGAAATTCAGCTGTTACAGTATTGGATGTGGGGACAAGAATCACAACTACACTAGTCCCTCCAGCAGGAGGGTGTTGGGCAGACCGGGAGCGTGGCACAGACACGGCCCTGCATTAAGCCCTATGTCTGCTTACAAAGATTAAGGCTTTGATCACTGGAATCAACACCCATCTCCCCGAGGAGGAGCAGGGTGTTAGGAGTCCTGCTTCTCCCAGCACCAGGTCAGGAGGAGGCCCATCTCACGCTTCCTTGTGCCCCAGGACGCAGACGTGCCTCACCCAGAACTCCAGCGGGGTGTCACGTGAGGGAGCTCCCATTGTCTCCAGCAGCCTGCAAGAAGCACAGTAAGGGTCCTCTGCTCCCATCCAGCCAAGTAGCACCAGGTGTGGGGAGATAACCGCAACCATGGATGAGATTCTTTCCTCTAAAGCACTTCAAAGCTCGGATTAGCAACTGGCAGGAACCCTTTCACAAAGCAGTGCACCCCTCCTTCCCCTCAACCCCACTCTTGGTCCACCCTATGAGGGCATCTTTCACGCCCTGCTTATTTTCATAAAGGCCTTTATTATTATTACCTCTTTTCCATCCCTGGGAGGAGGGTTTTTGCAGCCTCGGGGTCAGTCTTTAAGAAGACTTGGTATGGAGAGACAGACTCTAAGTAACCAACTACCCCAGCAACCGTCATGGGTATTTTATCATAGATGTTGGTGATTCTAGAAAGGCAATGGAGAATAAAGGAGCACTGGGACATTAAATACAAGCAGAGGAACAAGGGTGACTACAGAGCGAGGTGATGAATAAAGCCCATGACATTATCCATAGTCCAAGCATCTCCTCATGGCAGCTGGTGGGTCAGGAGCAGCGTTCTCACCCACTCACGGTCATGCACCAAGGCGCTCTTGCTCACCTCTTCTTGTCTGCAAATGGCAAAGCCTCGAAGATCTCCTTGTAGTCTTCCAGGACATGTTTTACTCTACTGTGAGAGTATTTTAAGAGCTGGTCCCAGGCCTATAATGACAGCAGATAAACAACCATGCTGAGCTCTCCACTGTGCATTTCCCCCTGCCCAGCACAGGTGAGCCCAAAGCTCGGTGCCCTCCCTGACCTCCCGGAAGATTTGGGTCAGTTTTTCAGAGCAGTCCCCGTAGTGCAGGCTCATATCAGTGGTGTAGGTGCTGATGGCCACGCAGCCGCCCGGCCGCAGCACACGCTTCGCCTCGTTCATGAACTTCCCAATATCAAACCAGTGTGCAGCCGTGAACGAGGCCAGGAGATCGACCGAAGCATCCTCAAAGGGCAGCTCCTCTGCCGGGCACACCCTGTGGACAGGGGGAAAAATAACAGTGTATCATGCTGGAAATAGTAGAGCAAGGCACGAAGCTAAAGGGCACGCAAGGAGCAGGGTTTTGCCTGCAGCACTCACAGGTAGGAGATGTTGGGAGGAGAGGGGGCAGCCTTGGCCTCCTGGATCTGTGCGTGGCTGATGTCGGTGCCCACCACCTTGACGAAGCGCTCGGCCAAGAAGGCTGTGCCTTGCCCTGAGCCGCAGCCCACATCCACAGCCAGCTGGGTGCAGCTGGGAGCCTGCAGGGACAGGGGGGCACATCTCAGCATAGCACCCCAACTCCTAGCCCTGCTCACAGCTGGGTGCAGGCTCCTGGGCATCCCCGCTGAACCCTGGTAGTCATCCCACCCCAAGTAAAGGGGTAAGGATATAAACAGAGCACGGCTGTGCCCCGCTCACCTTCTCCTGCAGGTAGGTGAGGATGGTGTCCTTCAGCTCCTTGCCGGGGGCAAAGCGGTACTTCAGGTAGACGGCTGCATGCTGCGTGCCCTCAAACATCTGTGCAGCCATAGCGGGAGCACAGGGCCTGTCCTGTCGGGACAGCGGTGCTCAGCCTGCACCCAGCACCAGGACTTTGCCCAGGCTGTGCTCAGAAGCCAGAAGCCTCAGCAGCCATGTCCCGTTTGTGGCAGGCGCTGGGTAAGAAAGACGGAAGCAAGGAGTGTGACGGGAGGTGCAGCTCCCACAGGGACAGCATTTGCACGCAAAGAGCTCGGCAGAACAGCACAGCCCGTGACGTTTGGGCACACCAGGCAGGGAAGGGTTACAGCTTGTAACGCAGGAAGAGCCGCCGCTCTCTGTTCCGGCTGCTTTCAGCAGGGAGCACGCACGGGCTGCTCGCACTGCAATGCTTCCATCCGCTCCCTGCCGCTGCCCCAGCACCCCCGGCTACTCACGACACCAGCAGTTCCCAGCAGCACCCCAGTCACCGCTCCCAGGCTCTCCTGCCGTGTCGGGATGAAGGGACAAGGCCACCCGCCCTACGGCCAGCAGCGACGGGCCAGCCGTGGGGCAGAACGGGGCCGTGCGAGGCTCATTGCACGCAAACACCACGGGTGGGGCCACGCTTTCCAGGAAAACATTCCCAGCCCTCCCTGCGTAGCTGGGGTGAAAGAGCAGCGGCGGGCCTGACGGCGCTGCATCCGGGCTGCAGGGCCGACTGCTCCCTCTAGAGCTGCGGCAGCTCCGTAGCGCCGTGCAGCTGAGCTGCAAGTAACAGCATCCTAAGGTCTCTGCTGTGAGGTCCCTAAAGCCTTAACGGAGCGTGCTGCAGCCTGAGAGCCGGGCTTCCCCTTGGTCCAGGGACTGTGGCATAGTGTAATTTCAGAACGCACACAAATAAGGGGATGAACAGCAGCCCCAGCAGCTGCAGATACCAAAGGAGAGCAAGAACCAAAGCCTGTGGGAACCCCAACCCGTACTTACTTGACTGTGCTGAAGTCCTCTCCTTGTACTCTGCCAAAGGAGAAAGGCTCACAGGGTGCTTTTATAACCCTGCTGCCAGCATTAGGAGCAAAGCCCCACACCTGGGCCAAGGCAGCCTGTTGGCATTTTGCGTGTGTTCAGGGCAGTAATGCTCGTTGCGCATAGCTGAGCCCACTAGAGCCCCTGCTTCTGTATCTATTAGTGACTGAACCGCAGGGAATGGGCAAAACAGGGCCACGAGCCCCATCTGTGCGTGCCAGGGGTACCTGGTAATATTGCACTTACTTTTTGGAGGCGGTGATTTGCTTTTAAGACCCCAGAGAGGCTTTGGCTTTTGGGAGACTTTCCTTTGCTTACGTCATGGAATCATTCAGGTTAAAAAAGACAGCTAAGATCCCCCAAGCCCAACCCCAGCCCACCCCACCACGTCCACTGCCCACAGCCCTCAGTGCCACATCCCCATGGTTCTGCAACGCCTGCGGGGATGGTGACCCCAGCACACCCTGGGCAGCTGTGCCAATGCTCTGATGGAAAGGGAACAACGTTTATCATCACAGAGAGGAGTAAAGTGATGTGAAAACACTCAGGGGTTCTGCAAGGCTCCTTCTGAACCCGCAGGGCTCAGGAGCTGAATGACTAATTGCTGCAGTGGTGTGTGGGATGAAGGCTCCAGGCAGGGAAGGGAGATGGCCACAGGTGAGCTGGTGGGAGCTGCTCACACCCCAGGCTGCGTGCTGCTTGTGATCCCCAAAATGCTGTCATTGTGTCCAAGGGGAGGACCATCGCCTGCTGCTGATTTCTGAGTGCCCATCATTGTATGGGATGGGGGAAATTGCTGTAGGAGTGCTGAGGTCAGGTGGGATGGTGGAGATGTGTGCAGTGAGCAGCACAAAGCCATCGGTCCCTGAGCATGACGAAAGGGACCCTGAGCATGAGTGCTGGAAACCAGAACCCGGATAATCCCCTCTGTCCCCGATCCCTGTTGGAAATAACCCTTGGCCCCCCCAGGGCTGGGCACAGACCCCCCAACCTGAGCGTGTCCCCGTAGGGGTATGGCACTGCAGCTGCGCCGTGCGGACGCACAGCTTCACTCCCCAGCGCTCTCGAGCATCCGAGTGGCCATAATTCCCCGGAAGGGGATGGTAATGAATCAGCGTCGCCCCGGAACGAAGAAGAGGGGGAGAAATATGAGCGTGCCCTGCCTTCTTCTGCCCGTGCCCTGCGTGCTCGCGCTGTGCGGGGCCCCGGAGGGCGAGCGCAATGCCCTGCGGCGGCTGAAGGCACGGGGGAGCCAGGGGGGAGCCGCGGGGGGAGCCAGGGAGGGGCACGGGGACGGGCAGAGCCCAGCACTGCTGCGCCCATGGGGCTGGGGGCCTGGCTGCGCTCGCTTGGCGGCTGCTGCGGCTGCTGCGGCGGGGAAGCGGCAGCCCCTGAGAAAGAGCCGCTGCTCAGGTGAGTGCCCCCGTCCCCATCCCATCCCTGCTCCGGTCGATCCCATCCCGTTCCCGCTCCGCTCGCACTGCGGCGATGCTCCAAGCATGGCCCCGCTTTGCCCGCAGCGCTCTCCCACCTTACGCTTCTCCCTTTTCCCCAGCTGTCATTCCGCAGCCGCTGCTCAGAGATTCCGAGGCCCCAGAGGGATTTTCTCCCAGCCCCCAGCTCGCTTTCTGCCTTGTTTGGGTCTCACTCCCCGTGGCACAATGCGTGTCGGAGTGCTGCTCTCAATTTTCCCACAATCGAATGAAGTTTTGGAGAGCAAACCGTGTCTTTCACCATAGAAACCGCCCGGCTTTTGTCTTCCCATTGCAAGGGTTCGGGGCTTTCATCGGGGAGGTTGGAATGAGAAGCAATGGATGGGGTCCCACTGGGGCTGCTGGAGATACCCAGGGAGGGGAGCTGGAGGTCTGCAGCACGGGGCACCGCATTGAGCCTTTGTCCGAATGCAGCATGAGGTTGAAAGATGACAGATCACTAAGCCAGTCTGCATGGGAGGGGGTCTGCAGCAGCACCCAAACCCTCCCACAGCACCACAGCGTTCCTGAGACACATGTGGTGACCTATTTAGATAGCAGGGACTGGTGGCAGGGATTGAAGCACCCTGATTTGGTGCTGTTAAAAGCGGCTCCCTAAATAATAAGCAGATAATCTCGAGGATGGGGCTGGCGGGCCAGGAAATTCGCATTAACCTTCTGAGAGCCCAGCACACGGGCAGAGATGTGCGGGTGCTGCCGTGCACCTTTCTTTAGCAACGTGCCTCTGTGCACCGATCCAATTAATGTCATAAGCAGGAAAGCAGAGGCACCTGCTGTTGCGCAAGTGCGGCAGCATAATTAACCTGATGGCCTAATTGCTGGCTTGTCCCCAGATGGGAGGCTACTGTGGTTTTATATTGCAAAGTGGGGGTCTTGCAGCAGCCTTGTTTAAAAGGAACAATGCAAACAAACGGAGCATTTGGGCTCTGAGTCTTGGGATGCATTAAACTGGGCTAAAAGCAGCCCAGAGCAGAAGTCTGTTGATGAAGTGCGGATGCTTCTGGATAAAGAGCAAATTGAAGCTGCTCCAACCCCCTTTGGTCCCATGGAAACTGCTGCAAGTGACACAAGATGGGAAGGCATCCCTTCCCGTGCTGTTTTTCCTCGTATTTCCTCACTTTAGTGATGCTCAGCCCTGCTGTCAGCTTCGTGCCCACACTTCCCACATTTGCTCCACACGTTTGCTGGGGTTTGCTGGCTCCCGAGTACATCTGGGGCCCCTTCCTTGGGAATCATCTTGCAAGACACAAGGGAGTGGCTCACAAAGCCAAGGTGTGTTAGTGTCAGTGCCAAAAGATCTTACAGTGAGCAGGGTGGGTCAGTGAGTGGGAGGAAGCAGGAGGATGCTGATGAGCTCACATGGAACAACGCCCCATAGGCTGTGCAGGGTGAGAACCCCACAGAGAACCCCTTGGTACAGGGATCTCAGGTGCCCCAGGTGTTACGTGCTTGGTTGGGACGCCTGGAGATGTGTTGGGAGAGCTGAGCAGTGCCATCTGCACCCTGCAACCTACCTGTTCCCTTGGCTTTAATGAGAGATTGGGAGAGATGATCTTCCCCTTGTTACCTGTCACTCAGGTTTTTGGTTTGTGGGAAATCTATTTAGGGAGCCACTTTTAGGGGTTTATCCACATGCTGAAGCTCCCCTTAGCACCCTTTGTAATGCCATGACATTGGGGATAAAGCGATACAGCAAGTTCTCCCTGCAGAAACAAACTACCCCATAAAAGCCTTGCACTTCTACTCTGAAACCATTTCCCCTTGTCCTATCACAGGCGCTGCTAAAGAGTCTGTGCCCTTCTTTCTTACAGCCCTCCTTTGGATGCTGAAGCCCCTTTAGACACTGAGCAGACAAACCCAGGCTTTCCTTAAGGGCTCCAAGTGTTCCTGTCTGGGTGTTTCCATCTGAATTCAGCCCCTGCCCAGGTCAGACCAGGAGCAAGGTGCCAAGGAGAGGTCCCAATGAGGTTTGAGCATCTCCATGGTTGGAGACCCCACAACCTCTCCGGGAAACCCATGACAGTGTTCAACCAAGCTTTCTGTAGCACACTTATAGATTCAGTTTCCTGCATTTCAATTTCCATCCCATTGTGGGACAGCACTGGGGAAGCGCTGGCTCCGTCTGTCCCCTCCCATGTTAAATGGATGAGGCCAGCTATTTAGGTCCATCACGTGGCTAAGATTTTCCCAAGCCACCCCATTTCCAGCCTTACCCATCCCCAGCAGCATCGTGTGCTTCGTCCCATGGCCGTACCAGATTTTAGCTAGCAGAAGGACTTTTGGGAAGGCCGAGGTGACACTGGGTGTTAACACAACCTCATGTCCCCTCTCTGCAGCAACAACAACCCATATGCTTCCTTTGGGGCCACGCTGGCACGGGATGAGGAGCAGAACCTGTGGAGCACCCCGCACGATGTTACCCACACAGAGGCAGATGATGACCGGGTGCTGTACAACATGATTGTGGGTCGGAGCCAACTGGACAAGGACTCTGAGGTGAGGAGATCACAATATGCTCTGGGATCATCAGCTCCATTCATTTATCAGTTTGGGCTGGTATTTCCCTATTTGGGTGTTGGGGATGCCCACCGCATCCTGGATAGTGCAGCTCCAGCGCAGCATTAAGTGCTCCTCTAATGGGTGATTATTGAGGAACTGGCACAGAAGAGGAAAAACAAAATCATCCCTGTTACATAAGCACTGTTTTGAAGCCCTAATTTCTTTCTCCAAAGTACTCTGTGCACGGGAGATTTCAGCAGCCCGATTAGGACCTCTTCATTCATGCTCAGCCCCACTGCTGTTACAGCTGGGGAATTGGAGGCACACAGGGTGAGCAACGCATGCTGTTATGGGGTGTTCCCAGCTCTCCTATGTCCCACCAGGCCCCGTTATTTGTGCCAAGAGAATTGCTGAGGACACGCAAGCTGCCACAGCCTCCAGCTGCACCCTTTCTGAGTGGCAGTAGGAGGAATTTGGCCTGGAGAGCCAACATTCCTGCCCTCAGCCCCAAATCTCTCTATCCTCCAGTGAGCATTGGAAAACTAGGCCAGCTTGCGTTGCCCGCTTCCCCTAATGAGGGAGGGAGAAAAGTCTAATTGAAGAACAGCGCCAAGGGCATAATCTGCTTTGGGAGCTGCTGCTGGCCCTGGGAGCAGGCAGACACCACAGGGCAGGGAATGGTCAACAGCAAACACGAGACAAACAGCACCTTTTTTTGTACATCTCAGTTAAAACAGGAGAAAATGGGAGAGCTGCCCCCCTGCATGTCTGTATGCTCACTGCATCCTTCCCTACCTGCACCGTGGGGATTTGGGATGCTGGAAGGAGACAAAGAGCTGTCACCCCACATCTCCATGTGGCACCACCATGACCATCAAACCAGTGTCTCATTTACCTCAAGTTAATCCATTTCTTCTTCTGTATTCTGAATCATGAGCCTTTCTGACACTGATGCCAATAGTGTAAACTTATGGGCACCGAGGAATCAATGAAAAGAATACATCTTCCTCCTGGTAAGGGGCTGCCAACACTAATGCAGCCCTTGAGATCAAAGCTGCCATCCAAGCTCAACAAAGCTTTGGGTCAACATTGCAAAATGTATTTTCCTGTAGGATGGCCCTGCAGCATCATCAAACCTGTGGTGTAAAATAAAACCCTGCAGCACAGGGAGGTGACAAATAACAGGAGATGGGTGACGTGCTGCTCCCACGCTGCTTGTCCACTCCTGTAAAGCATCATTTTCTGCACTGAGGCTGCTCCTTCACACACTCCCCAAATTCTTCCTGGACAACACAATGTTAGAGGTCCTCTGAGACTGGATTCGCCTCCGTGGAGAGACTCAGTAAGCAGGATGCATGAGAAAGCTGTAACCTAGATTCCCTCAAAACAAAAATAGATGGGAAATCACACTGCTCTTAATCCAGAGAGCAGCAGGAGCAGCTTCGCTACGTGCTGGCCACTCGGATTAGTGACTTTCAGGGAGGGCAGGACCAGGCCTCTCCCACCCAGAACAAGCCCTCCTGCTTCTGTCTCCTCTGTTTCCTTAGCTAAGGGCTGAAATGGTGCTCAGCCTCTTTTTGCTGGCAGTCTTAGCCTTTCCCTATGGGTGTTCATCAGCATCACAAACTCACAGAGCAGGATCCCAGAGGGACGGCACAGAGGTGCACCTGTTCATTCTGCAGGAGTACGTCTGTGTCACCTGCTGCTCAGCAATGGCATTAATCAAGGCTGTTAGTGAGAGGAAATAATCCGAGTGATGCTACAACCCCACTGTGCTGGCGCTTCTGTCGATGCATCCTTTTCGGTGTGAACGTGTGTTAAATCCATGTAGAAGAAATACTCCTGGTTGTGTTCCAGTGCAGGAATGTCTTTTTCCACAAACAGGCATCTCTAATGGCACTGATACAACTGCAATAAAAACCTCAAGCCCTTCTCCTTCACGCAGCGCCCCATTATGCAGATACAGAGCTTGAGGTCAAGTCTGTGGATTTGAGCCATATTAGGATAAAGCATTAGTTTGCTACGTACTGAGGGATGTGGTCTAGAGGGGAAATACTGGTAGTAGGTGGACGGTTGGATTGGATGATATTGGAGGTCTTTTCCAACCCTGATAAGTCTATGATTTAAAAAATGCTAACACAACCTTTAAAAGAGCCTAGTTTTATTGTCCCCAAGTGCTTATGAAGACCTACCAACTCCAGTTAGATGCCAGATCAGTTTGGAGAAGACACTGTGTGCGTGACCTTTGTACAGCAGCAACTTTTACCTTTCTATAGGCTATGAACAACTATTAGAAAAGGTGCAGTGCCAGTTTAACCACAAGGCTATGCAAACAAGGTGTTGCTGCAGTCCATGGAATGTAATTACGAGCTCTGGCTCCATTTCTAGATATGCCCAGAAAAGCAGTAGAGGCCTCCTCAAATGCAAATAACTACGATACCTTTTTTGCTTTGCAGGAATGGCAAAAGCTCAACTATGATATTTACACCTTACGGCAAACAAGGAAAGAAGTGAGAAGCAGGTGGAAGCACATTTTGGAGGATTTAGGTAAGATGAAGGACAAAACAATGTCTTTCCTATGGTGCTGAATGAGAAGAAGTCCAGGAGCCACCAGCAGCAGGAGGGCCAGTGGTGTGAGGGTCAAGGAGAGCCCTTCAAACCCACGACAGCTTGGGCACACAGTCATCCATCTCAGGGTTTCCTTTTGCAAGAATACCTCACCCTGTGTTCTTATAAACAAGATAAGTGTGGAGAAATGAATATTCCTCCCAGATGTGAAGACAGACACACCTAGTTTTCCTCCCCAGCTCCTACCAGCTGATTGGAGCCAAATCATCCACTCTTTTTGCTCCAAAGTGAATTTGAAATGTTCTTTCAGCAAATGAAATTGCTCAGCAGCGGCCCTCCTGCTCCAGGTGGCTGGTGGCTAATGAGAGGAGGGCTTAGAGCTGCTCCAGGGCATTGTCACTGGGAGCAAAAGAGGTGGGGAGCTCAGCCACTCCTGCCCTACCTGCTGTTCTGGCACTTAGATGGGAGGGAATGCTGGGAATTCATTCATTCATTCAGCTTGTGCATCACCACCGGCTCCCTAGTGATAAGTGCAGAGTCAGTGGTGGCAATTACATTTAAAGATCTCACGATCACCACACTAATTCATTTCCCTCTCCCTTTCTTTCCTTTGGCACCCTTGCTATAAGAGATGGTGACTGCTATATATCAACAAACGCGCATGCACTCATTGCTGCAAAGGGACACCCACTGCTCTCTGCACGTTTGGCTCCTCTCTCTAACACATCTTCTCCCCAGGTTTCCAGAAGGAAGCAGACTCCCTCCTGTCAGTGACCAAACTCAGCATTGTCAGCGACTCTCAGAACATGAGCAAAGCCCGGGACATCCTGCTAAAGCTCTCTGAAGAGACAAACATCTTCCCAACCAGCTGGGAACTGTCTGAGCGTTACCTCTTTGTGGTGGTGAGTAGCTCCTTACGTGCATCCCTCCTTCTTGCTCTGGCTCTGCAAGTGAGCTCAGGTGCAGGGAGCAGACAGATGACCCATGCCAGAGGACGCTCAAAGATGTGGTGGCAGTGACTGTACAATCCCATTGCTTTGGCAGGACCGGCTGATCGCTCTGGATGCTGCAGATGAGTTCTTCAAGCTGGCCAGCGTGGTGTACCCAAAAAGAGCCAGCATGGAAAGAGTGGATGAGAAGTACGCCCCTGCCATGACGCCCTGAGGAGCATGGGGACAGTGGGTTTACCTTCCCTTGGAAACGCTCCTGTGCCAAGGGACTGCAGCATGAATAGTGCTGTTCCCTGTTTCCCTGCCCAGGAGTAGGCTAGCGATGCCCTACAGGGAAGGCATGGGAAGGGGCTCCCAGCAGACAGGAGCGAGAACTGCTGTAGCATAGCCCTGGTGGGAGTCCACCAGCTGTGTGGGGTATGCAGATAAGCACAGGGGAACCACTGCACCAGTAGCTGCAAACAGTGTCCCTAATGACAGCATATTGTGAGGATGCCCACCTTGTCACCTCCCATGGGACCTTTACCTCCCTCGCAGCCAGGAAGGAGAAATACCTCGCTCACCTGCAACCTCATGACATTTCTCAGTGCAACAGTCCCATTCTTTATCCCCAGTGGATTGGCCCAGCAGCTCAGGACAGGACTGACACCAGCATCCTGGAACTGTTGGGTGCTGGGTCCCCAGCGATGGGCATCTGGAGGAACTCACATCAAGGGATGCTCAGCCCAGCACAGTGAACAGAGGTGGATTTTAGCAAGGCTCCACGGTTGGACCTGCTGAGAAATATTCCTCCTGCAGCGCCCTCGGATTGGTCACACCAATGTCTTCCTTCATTTCTGAATGTCCGAGTCATAACTGCAATAATAAAAAGCACACAAAGTTGGTGGACCATGTATATGGTCAGTGCTGTTAATGAAGATTTTTAATGAGCACCCTTTGTACTTTCTTTTGTGTCTATGTGTGTGTATGTGTCTGATAGCGAGCAATAATCTTTAAACACTGGATTTGATCATTTGACATCACTGGTTAACACATTTGCTGCTAATGGACCAGCTGAAAATCCTGGTTACAACGGACTTCCCAAAAGAGCAAAATAGAGTTTTTATCTGTTTATACCTACAGAGTTTCATATACATATATATATATATTTATGAAACGTTACTGTTTGTCTGTCTTCTTGGGAAATATTTTTTGTCATCTCTGGACATCAGTGAAACCTGAATTTAATAAACAAAACCTAGCACAAAACCGAGGCTTCTTACTCTCTGCGACCACACTGGGGCAACAACATTTATCTCAGCTGCTGATAGCAAAGGGGCTGAGCTATTTCCAGATCATGGGCTTCTGCAACCTGTTCTCCATACCCTTACACAGCTTGCTGGTTGACTTGCAAGTGAAAGGCCACTTTATAAGACCAAAGCCTTCATGCAAGGTGATGGGGACTGAATTGAATTTCAATGGGATTTGGAGTTTGGTACCCATTTCCCCCCATTGACTTTTATTTACTTTTTTTAAGCTGCAGTTCAGCTGCACTTTGGAAAGGCTGCCATGCTTTTAGAGAAAATAAACCTTAGTGTGAGGCAACTCACGTGCTCGAGGGTTTGGTTTGGTTTGAACAAGCTGTTGCAGAACAGGGAGATCCGGCGGTCCGAGGGACACGGTGCCAAAGCACACACGGCCCCACAAAAGCCAGCCCATGGGATATCATCACCTTATACTTCTCATGTTATGCAAAGCTGCCTGATGAGTTCCTAAATCTCTTCTGTGGGGCACGGAGGAGTAACCAGGCTGAGGGCTCATGCTTCTAATAATGTATTGTTCTCAACATATTTAGGCTTTAATTTAGGTTTTAACAGGGGCTTTGGGATGGACAAGCTGCTTCACAAAGTGGTCCAGGACACAATGTTAAGCAGCAAGTCCCTCTCCATCGAGAAAGATGGAGCAAAGCCACCAGACCCTGCCGATGCCCATTGACCCCAGTGAGCACCCAGCTTGGAGCACGGCTGTAAGGCAGCTCGGTGAGCAGCAGAGGCCACTCTTCCCTTAGCCATGCTGTGAGGAATCACTTTCAGAAGGCGGTGAAACATTGCCAGCCCTTTCATGTGTACACATCGCCTCCAGTCTCCCAGCTCTATGAGAACCATCCAGTTCATATGATAACAAGGAACAGCCAATGGGAACAAATCAGGGTGGCTTCTTGGAAGTGAGACCCTGACTTAATGACAACAAAGAATTAAGCATAAGCTTTGAATCCTTCCCCTAGCGCTTATTTCAGACACCGCCTGCATCATCAGGCCATCAAGCAAACCTGGGCAAATGCTTGTGGCTAATTGCTGGCCGATGTTGGCTTCACAGCAGCTGAGCAAAGTATTTTAGCTTTGTGGCTCAAAGGAGCAGCACCGTAGGATTCTCATCCTCTACATCAAAGCTAGGAATTACATACAGTGCAGTCACCAGCCCTAGGAGAGAGCAGCTATAAACAGACTCAGTGGATAGACCATCGTGACTGTGCACACCTGGTTTCTTCTTTGCACTCTGAACTTACCTGAGACACGCAACATGAGTTCGGCAGGCTAAGAAGAAAGCTGAGGATGGAAGTTGGGCTGTGAGCTGCAATCCGGGCAGAAGGTGGCAGTGCGGGTGTTTGGTAAAGGCTGAGCAGCAGCGGGCAAAGGAGGTGGGAGGGAGCGCCGTAAATCACACCGTGAGCTCTGATAAGTAATAGGAATGGACATGGGAGAGAAAACCATCATCGACTGAATTCCAGCTGTAGGAAAAATCGCCATTTCAAACCACCCCGTTTCAATCGTTTCTAACATTAGAAATACCAGCACTTACAAACTTTTCCTGGAGGGAAAACCTGTATTTTTCTAACCTAATGAGGATCACTAATGTTGATTGACTTGCCACAAAACAGCTCTCCAGTAGAATCCCTTTGAAGACAAGCAACCACTTTTGCTTGGGGAGTCCCTCTTATGCAAGCTACGGCTTAGTTAAAGCATTCCCTTATCTTACAGACTGCAAATGTCATGGATGTATTCATAGTGCCTTTGCACAGGGAATCCATGGAACAATCCAACCCCTGGGCTCTGCTTAATGCCCTAAGCAAAGCCTAGCACAGCCAAAAGCTTTCTGGTTTTACTATCAGTTGACTCATGAAAAGTACTACCTCTACCTATGAGCTTTATCCTCATCCTTTAAGGAGAAAAGTCAGCTTCTCAAAGCGGTGATACATTCAGGTGACTGCTTTATCTTATTGGGATGAGTGGAGGGAGACATCGCGCAGGCTGATGTTGTGGGATCCCAGCTGCCCTAAAATAAACAGATAAAGGTAGACATATCAAAACAAGGCAGCAAACAGAGGCAAAAAGGCACAGCCCAAGGAAAGGCAGTTTGGCAGGTGGAGAAGGCTGTGTGCAATGGGTGCCAAAATATGCTGTGATGGTGCTGCAGGGTGCGTTAGCTGGGCACTGCCAGCAGGATGAGCTGTGTTTGTGTATGCCTGAATTACCGACATCAAAATAAAAGCTGTCTGATGCGAGCTCTCACCAGCAGATCGGAAAGAAGAAATGTTTGGGAAGGGATGTGCTACCAAAAGATCATCCCTTTGAGAGTGGCAGCTTTATACCTGTGGAGCTTCTGGGATTCTTCCTGCTGGCTTAGCAGGGCTTGAGTCAGACTGCAGAGACGTAAACACAGGGCAAGCCCAGATGTTTCCCAAGTCAAAAACAAACCTTCTGCCAATCAGCCATCCATGCCTCTTCTGCATCAAAGTCTCAGAAATAACAGCTAGGGCTCCTGGAGAGAATTCCATGAGTGGGGAGAGCATCTCTGTGTGCCTGCAGGAAGAAAACAAAGCCCAAAGCATGCCTCGTGCCATAGGGATCACAGGTTGGAGAGACCCGAGGAGGTTATCTTGGCCAACATCCTTCTGTAAAGCAGCATCTACCCTTTTGAGAATGCTGTAAACAACTTGTATGGAGAACGTGAACGGATGGGGAAGGAAGGAAACAGCACTGTTTGTTGGTGGGAAGATGGCCAGGGGTTTGGAAACTCAGTTTCCGTTCCAAGGGCTGCCCACCTCCATCTGCCCATCCAGGGCTGGGATGGAGAGGTGGGACCTCCAGGGGCTGATGGCAAAGAGGTCCTGCTATTCCTGCATCTGTCTTCAAGCTAAACTTTGGATATCAAAACCGTCCACAAGCCTATCATCCAAAACACTCTGCTATAATAACTTCAAGATGTTTTCCTTCAATTTTTTGTAATGCTCTCCAGCTTTTTGGTACAAGGCGGATAAAGCACTGTTTCCACCCAGAAACTAAAACTTCAGCTTTAGATGACAGCAGTGCCTTTTAAAGCAGTGCTAAAGCATTTGCTTTTTTAATCTGGGGACGATGCCTGTTCCTGCGGATAGTTTCAGTTCTGATACATCAGCTTTGCCAGACAGAATTGGTCAGTTTAGCTTTGTTTAGGGCTCTACAGACATGGCAGCTGGCGACATTCTGATTATTTATCCAGTGAAAACTGTTTCATAACAGAAGAGAAGGCACCTTTCAACCCCCGAGGCTGTGTTTAAGGAAGATCCCACAGCTCTCAGTCCTGTGCAAGACGCGTGCAGGCATGCTGAGGAATGTGGCTTGCCTGGGTACATCTGTCCCAGTCAAAGACAGATGCAGCCCTGTGCTTCCATCATCTTTTGTGGATCTGCTCACCAGTCCTGAGCTAATCAGAATTTGATGGTGTTATTCGGCTTTTGCTTGCCCAATTGCATTGGAAAATATTTTCACTTTTCCTCCCTACCTCCTTGGATGCACCACAGAAATGATCAAGTTTGGGTACTCATGCAGTTGGTATCAGAAGAGGGGAAATACACTGGCTCATGCCCCAGTTCTGCTTTCCAGAAGTGATGGAGCTTCCCAAGGGACATACAAACACATTGGGATCAATGAGCATTTCAGGAAGCCCAACAGAGTTCTGCCCCTTGCTCAGTTGGCTGAGGTGGCATGGGATCTGCACACCACCATTCTCATGCTGGCTGGCTTCCTGACAAACATGCCAGCTGCACAGAGTGCAGCCTGGTTCCCACCAAGGTATCACTGATGAAACAAGCATGCCTACGTACCTGTGACATTGCAAACCAGGAGAAAACAAGACTCGTGCCCCCACGGCTGCGGCCATCGGATCTCCTATGAGCATCATCCAGCCTGAACACACATTAAGGATCAAATATGTTCACAAATGCAGCACCCTCCCACTATTTGCCATTCCTCGTGCAGCAGTGACTCTACAAACACCAGTATAAAAGGCTGTAGTGCAACAGAACCAGTAGCACACAGCCAGCCCCTTGCTTATAAGCCAGCACAAATCCTACAGACAGACAGACAACCAGCTGGTTAATTTTCTAACGTTAATTTCTCTTTAAATTCTTCACTATTTAAGATCTCAGGAAGTGCAGTGGTAGTGCACAGACTTCACTCTACTATGCAGAACAGCTACAGACTCAGGGCAGCCACATGCTTTATTTTCCTGATGGAAAACTCCTTCCTGATGTCAGCAATGACCAGCCTTATCCCACCAGTGCAGCATGAACCCAGTAGGCAGGGCTGGATCCCACCAGCACACCAAGCAGAACAACTTGCTGCAGGCAAAAAGATCTCTTCCCTTGCTCAAGGTTTCATACAAGTGCAAGCACTGAGCTCAGCAGGGAGAGCTCAAGGCTCAAGTCTGGGAGGACTGCAAATAAACACATTTCTCAGTGCTGAATAAGGATCGTCCAGAAGAGGAGAGCAATCCACACTATGCAGCTTTGCATTCCTGTGCTTGCAGCCTCTTTTAGAAACATTATTCTCAGTTGTTTTTTCCCCCATTTCTTTTACGTTAAAGACTGGCTGCACTGCTTAAAGCCTGCAAGGAAGGGGAAGAAATGAAAACGAGCAAGTCAGAGAGGGACACCTGCAAACCTGAGGAGCAGCTTCACAGTGGGTTTTCCCTTGCTAAGCTGCAGCTAGGAGAACCAGCCCCACAGGGTCACCTCCTGCAGATGCACACAGCGACACAGAATCATAGAATGGCTTGGGTTGGAAGGGACCCTGAGGATCATCAAGTTCCAGCCATCCAATCAAAGTCCCTTTCATCATCCCCATCCCCACCACATCCCCTTCATCCCCACTGCCTTCACCACATCATCTCCTGCATCCCCACCATGCCCCTCCTCCATCACCCCTCACATGACATATCACATCCAGTTGCCTTACAGCCTTCCATAGGAAGGGGGTTTTACACGCAGGTGACAGCGAGCTGAGGGTAAAGCAGTGGTCAGCACAGCTGTCTGTGACTGAGCTGTAAACATACCTGGCTGCAGTAGTTTCTCTCTTCACTTCAGCACACCCAGTGCCGTTTTGCACTCACTTCCTTTCTGAGCCATAAAGGATGATGGTTCAGCCTCTGGGATGTGGTCCGTGGGCAGACCCAGCATCCTCAGCTCTGTGCTGCAGCAGCAGCGTGCAGGGATGCCCAACTCCTCATGCAACGGGGTTTCCAGGATTGTATCCCATTGGACTCCTTTCCTCTTTGCTGAAATCAAGAAGGAGTTTTAGACAACAATGGTGGATGGAGGATCTGAAGGAAACTCAGGCCTACGCCTCCACGTAGGTCTTTGGGAAGGAGAAAGAACTAAGCTGCTACCCTTACAGGCACTCTCCCAAGATTATTTTATTCTCCTTGAAAGACCCTAAAAAAAGATTGAATTCAGGCTCTCTCTCCCTATTTGTATTCCTCCTGTTCTTTGAAAGATGTTTTAATTCTCTCCATTCCCCAACCTCATTTCAGTTGGTGGTGCTGGAAGGTATTTAAAGTTACAGCCATGCTCCCATGGGTTTCCATGAAAGAAATTAGGGAAGAAGAAAAAAAACAGCAACAACCAACCAACACAGAAAGAAAGCCCCTGCCTGTCTGATGCACAGCAATGCTTATGTTTCAATTACAGAGAGCGAGGGGCCAGACTCAACAGAGAGTCTGAGACAGGGGAAAGGAAGAATTATGTTGGAAAACCAGACTGCAGCCATAAAGAGGCAGCTGCCTGTGAGGGGATAATCCTGTTAGCAAGGCAGCCAGGTGGCCAGCAGGCATCCTAACCCCATTGTGAGCTTGCTGCTCTCCAGGACAGGAAAACCCCACCAGCCTCTGGGTGATGGCATTAAATACACACCAAGAGATAACTACACAGCCCCACCTCTTTATCTCACCCAGGTGAATTAGGACTTTGCTTCTCCCCAGCACCAGGGCTCCCTCTGCAAACACAAAGATGGTGTGGGATTTTATGAATGGGGCAGGGCAGAGCTCTGGGCAGCGATGTGACTCAGTGCAGCTGCTTCCTTGGGGAGACAGGGGATGAGATAAACAGCTGCCTGGCTCCTCAAGGCCACTGCTCTCATTACTCAGTGTTTTCCTCACCGTGTCTCATAAATCCCTTTGCTGTTTGGCTCCTGTACGCTGGTGGAGGGTAAAAGCAGTGTACCCTGTTCCCGGGCTAACAAGGGACTGTTTGAAAGCAGCTCTGAGCAGGGTGACGTCAAGCAAGAAACCTCCAAGAGGATGTTGCAAGCTGGGCTTTGAAGGCAGGGTTTGTTTGGGAACATCAGGCTTCAGCTGGATCTGCTGATATTGGGCATGCCAATGAGACATCCCAATTACCAGGCAGAACTGAGTAAGAGGCTTTCAGGCTGCGGGTACCTTGAGATGAGCAGCATGTAAACATCCTGCCTGCCTCAGGAGAGAGAAACCACTACCCCACATGCTCTGTCTAAACCAAGGGCACAGGCACCCAGAACTCCTCCCTGCGGGGCAGCAGAGGCTTGAAACAGATGGGATGGGGGGCAAGAGGGACAGCTATCGCACATTTCTCATTCTCAGGCACCACTGAGGTTTCTGGGGCTTGGGACACAGCATAATACAGTAATCCCGCTCCACTCTCAATGATATTTGAAACATGAAAAAAGGCAATGATGCACTAATTTTCAGAAGGGTAGATAGGGAACTACTGACCTGTCAGCCTCACCTCCGTGCCAAGGAAGACCATGGAGCAGATCCTCCTTAAGCATATGGAAGAGAAGTAGATGATATGGCATAACCAGCATGGCTTCACCAAGGACAAGCTCTGTTTGACCAACCTCATGGCCTCTGTGATGGCACAACTGCATCAATGGACAAGGGAAGACCAGTGATGTCATTTATTTGGATTCCCACAACATCCTTCTCTCCAAATTGGAAAGATATGGATTTGATTAATGGATTGTTCAATAGATGAGGAACTAGTTGTGAGATTGTACCCAGAGAGCAGTGGTCAATGGCTCAGTGCCCAGATGGAGGTCAGAGCCATCTCCCTCTGGGGTCAGCACTGACACTGGTGCTCTTTGGTATCTTCATCATTGACACTGACAGTGGGATCAAGTGCACCGTCACCAAGTCTGCAGATGACACCAAGCCATGAGTTGTGGTCAGTGTGCCCAAGGGATGAGATGTCATCCAGAGAGACCTTGACAAACTGAGCAAGATACATTTGGACAACTTATATTTGGTTAAAGCCTGGATTTAAATTCCTGGCTCCTTTTCAACAATCCACGATAGGGTTTATTTTCCAGACTGCACCTTGAGAAGTCAGCAAACAGAGCTGTTAGATATCTATGTTAACCTGCACACCATGAGTCGAGACCAGGACCTCCAATTGCTGAATTGCCTTTACACATCAGTGAATTACCAACCTGTAAAATGGAGAACGAAGAGCTCCTTCACCTCGCTCACTGAGCGGTTTCATTTCATGCCACAGCTACCCATCTGCTGCTGTATTCCTGTAATTGACCCTTTGGGAGCTTGCTGACCTTATGTTTTGTTTAAGGAAACAAACCTGGCTGGTTGCAAGATGCTTTGATCCTGAACAGTGTTTGGGGCTGGGTGAAGCTGTGAAATGATGTGCTGGTGAGTCACGACACCGCTTTGTCAAGCTGCATACCTGATTTTCTTGCTCCTTGTCAAATATTTGCTGTCTGTCTGAGTACAGAAAGGATATTTCACAGCAGAAACAAATGCCTGCCTTTACAGCTGTGCATCCCTCCACTTCAGGCTCCTCTCTCTCACACATACGCAGTTTTGCAGAGGAGACCTGCATAAAGCCAACATAAAATCAGAGCTGCACACAAGGCAAGAGGAAGGACCAGAAAAATGCCAGCAGCTTCCAGGAAACAACAAGCTTTCAGAGTCCAAATCACCCTCGGTGAGAGCAAGCCCAGCTCCATTAAATTCAACAGCCGCTGTTACACTTCACTGAAGTAGGTCTTTTAGGGTTTATTTGAGGTTAACTGCCCAAATCCCTGGCTTACAGACTTCTTCATGTCCAAGATAACAAATGGGAAGGTAAATAAGAATAAGGAGAAGCCATGCTCACGGCTGGTTCCTTGCCCTCTGGCTCACTGACAGTGTAGCTATGCAAAGCATTCAGCTCAGCATGCCGTGTGGTCATCCCACTTTGATTCCAGCCATTCTCAGTGCTCTCCTCTAGTCGCTCATTGGAGAATTCACGTAGCTACCAGGTAAAGATGTCCACACAAAGAAAATACATCCTATCTGCACTTTTCCTGACCTTAACAACAGCTGGGCTTTGTCCACACCAGGAGGATGCTGCAGCAAGAAGATCCCAGCACTAGGACAAGGAAAAAGGCTCTGTTGGAATACAAAACCCCAAGCATTCTAATGTATGTCCCTGGAGTTCCCGGGCCTGTAAAGTTTCAGTCCCTTGTGTTGCTGGTCTTGCTGAAGCCAGGCTCTTAGCAGGAGTGCATCAAGCTTGTGCTGAAGTGCTTGCAAGCCAGATTTTAGATCACTACCATGAGAGATCATTGAAAGATCAAACCAAAAATACATAGATTTTAACGTAGACACATCCCAAGGCTTGATGGACTAGTAAGGCTGGGAGGAGGAAGGAAGAAGAAAGCACCACTGAAGAGTACAATGCCAGTTTTTTTTGGCCATGCCCCTAGGATCAGAAATAAAACAGATCTGGATTTCAAAAGATGATCTGCATTGAGCGCAAGCTCCTTTTGAGCAGAAATTGTGTTAATAATAAAAGGACAGAATGATTAAGGTCGGAAAAGACTGATAAGATCATCCAGTCCAACTATCTACCCACCTTCTGAACTTCCTGTTGTGCAACTTAAAACCATTACCTCCAGTCCTATCATTATTACCTGTGAAAAGAAGCCGCTTCATCACCACCTCCTTTCAGAGAGAGCAATAATGTCTCCCATAAGAACAAGGGCAACCACAGACCCTCCATTTTGCCAGGCAGATTCACAAACACAGACTGCCATTCAACAATCGCAAAGCTGGGAAAGCTGTTGCTGGAAAGTAGTGACTGGTCCTGGGTACAGAGTTCTCAAAGATGTGAATTAACTGGAGAAAGTCCAAAAGGGAACATTAAGAAGGGCCAGGAGACATAATTTATGAGGAAAGAGCAAAAGAATGAAGGTTGTTTAGTCTAGAAGATGGATGATTCTGACCTTCAGCTACACACAGGACAAAAAAGAATGGATTAATCCTTTCTCAGCCGTCACGGTAGACAGTCAGAGTTGCAATGGGCTTAAAATGCATCAGGGATGATTTTGGTTACAAGTTAAGCAACACTTTCCTATGTATGCTCTCCAAGTCTGCCTACAGCTTCTTCATCCCTGGATCTTTTATTTGTTTATTTATTTTAAGACGTGACATAAAAAATAAATCTACGTTGATTTACTTCTTGCGGGGGTCAACAGGCTCATTTTTATAACATATTTTGATAGAACTAGTGCAGCCCTCACTCACTAACCTGTCCTGCTCTGTACAACCCTCCTGCCCGCAGTAATTAAAGGAAACCACTTATTTCCCAGCTCTGTTTCATCACACACAGCATCCCTTGCCGTCACAGGCCATGGATTGAGGCATGCTCCAGCAGCTGTTTAATTTAGGATAAAAGAAGCTCGGTGAGAATGCCCCATCTCCACCTATCCCACAGCTCACAGAATGAAGCTAATTAGCAGTTGTAATTAAACTCAGCACTGGCACATGCTTGCAGCAAATTGTTCCAGCTGCCACCATGTGCCTTAGTTTTACCATCAGGTTAAATCAACCACCAGTGCCTGATTGATGACTTTGGTATCTATCACTGCATCTACATACAGGCTGGTACACTCTACTGTACCACACTAGCATCACTCAGAAACCAGAAAAGCCTGCTGCTTCCTTTTCCTCCTCTTCCAGCAAGCAGGGCTCCATGTCATGGTTTAAGATTGCTTCTCCTTTATTACAAGGAAGCTTTTCCCTTTCACTCCTCCCCATTTCTGATACTAGTTACAACAGTGTAGGAACACAAATCTTGCCCTGGACCTGAGAAAGTTGAGAACATAAAAATAGCTCCTGATGCAGCACACTGAGAAGAAAAAGCTTTCACAGGGGGAGCTCAGGAGATGCTGTTTAAGTGTGTAACTGAGGATTTCAATGACCATTCTTCCCCAGCATCACCCAGAGAGTCTGCTTGAAGCCCTGCAGCACATTAACAGCATCTTAAGCCCAGTTTAGGGACACCTCACTCTCTCTGTGACCGAAACAGTATTCAAAAAATGGACCAACTCAAAGCATCGGCTCTATAAATTACCTTCAGATTTCTTCAATGCAGATAATTTTGGTTTTTGGAGCCCCAGACACATAGATGAGGGAGTAGCCAGTGATCCAAGCTGGAAGGATGCAATGTGTTTTCACACAGAAGGTGGTGATGCACTGGAACAGGTTGCCCAAGGACGTTGTGGATGCCCCATCCCTGGAGGCATTCAAGGCCAGGCTGGATGTGGCTCTGGGCAGTCTGGTCGGGTGGTTGGCAACCCTGCACATAGCAGGGGGTTGAAACTGGATGATCATTGTGGTCCTTTTGAACCCAGGCCATGCTATGATTCTATGATACCTCAGGACAGATGGCGTGGTAGGGATGGAGGAGGTCCCCAGGGATGCTCGGGTTGAGGGAAGGCTGCCTGGGAGCTGGTGGGAAGAGAAGGAGGCCATGGAGGGAAAAGCAGAACAACAGTTATTTATTTTGATTTAAAAAACCCAAAACTTCTAGTTTGTTTATTCTGCATTTTAGAGAGAGGATGCAGATTCCCACAAAAAGTGTCTGGGAAAAAGAGGCTCCCATGTCCTTCAGCCCATCAAAGAACAGGACCACAGTGTTTATTTGAGTAGAACAAAAAAGAACACATCCCCACAACAGCCTCTTCACAAGCACAGCCACACGCAGGCACTGCTGCATCTCTGGACATCACAGTCACTTCTGTCACTCACACAATGTGGTACGCTTTTCAGGATGGCTCATCCTCACCCCCAGGCTGATAGTCAGCCTAAGGATGGGACTGTGCACCTGAAGGATACACAGCAGGACCTGCTGTTTTACTGAACACCATCTGCCAACTGCACAGCATGACAAGTACTCACAGAGCAAGCTCAGAGAAGCAAGACAAGTGTCTTAACGATCGGCAATATTTGGGTTCCTTTCATCTCAGCTTGTCAGAGGGCAGGGTCATATTTTCAGGCTTTGAATCTACAACTGCGACGGCTAATGTTTTATTAGATTTTCTTCATCTCCTCAGTTTTAACTCAAGCACAATATAACACAAGAACTGCAAGAGCTGGAGATGCTGCCAAAGGGAAAACTTTTGCGTTCCGCTCTTGTAATTGCAAAGGGACATGCACTCAAAGAAGCAGAGCACCTTTCAGGCTGAATCCCTGCTATTCTTTCCTAAGAAAACTTTTGCCTCTGCTTGTAGCAGTGTGAGATGAAGCCACTCTGCAAGAGCGTGCCTTCAGTAGAGCAGAGAAAGACCCAAAAAGCACAGCCATGCCAAAAAGGGCCTGATTCTCAGGATGGCAGAGAAGGGAAAGAAGGGGAAGGTCTATTAAAGGGCAGAAAAAAAAAGAAATGTAACTCAAATACTACACTAAAAAGCCATGAAATGCACTGCACATGCTTGTACTTAATGCAAATAATTCAAAATGTAGGCAGACACCAGGCTGGATGAACACTGAAGGGCTGCACAGCACAGTACCACCTGTCATCAGACCTACCAGGAGTTCAGGTATAGCAGAACTCATTTTGTTGTGTGTTTCTCCTGGTTAGATTTTAAGCAGAACAGCCTAACTCCTCGTGCCCTGCAGTGGGCGCTGTGAAATACCATACAGCAGCCTAATACCTGGACTAAGACAAAAACTAAAGCACAAATAGCCTTGTTTTGCTCAAACCATAGGCTGAGAAGTCCAGTCTGGTTCTGCTTCAACAAGAAGGCAGCTCACATCCAGCAGAAGATCTCCCTTGAAAACAAGCTCATTGCAAATACTTAAGAATGAAACCAGCCTGCAACTACTTGTGTACAGGTACCTGGTACATCAAGATAACTGGGAAGGAACAGCTTGGTTCTGACTGGAAATACCTGGATTCCAAGCCATGAGCAATCTGGCCTTTAAGATCTGTAATAAAACAAATATGCAGTTCATACCAGTACCTTCTGAAGAAAATATATGGACAAGAAATTCATCTCAGTGTTATTAATGTCTAAATATATTTAGCCTTACACGTAGGGATTGCTGAAAGAATTCCCTGTATGCAAAATTTGGTAAAGGAATACACTTGAGTGCATCTGGCAGCCATCTCAGAATACACAAGAGAGCAAACCAACCTACCTATGCAGATAGAGCCTTTGGGAGCCAGAGGTCCCTAGTCTGGACTGGCTGATGCTGGATGGGCAATGAATGGGCACTCCACCATTCTGCATTCTTCCCTTCCACAACCTACATGCCTCTCCTACTCCAAGCTGTCCTTGAGACAAACCATGAGCATTTCCCAGCCCATGGGAGTACTGCAGGAAGCCAAACTTTACCCTATGAACTTCCCTATCTTCTGCCCTTCCCCTGCCAACAAACCTACACTCTCGTGACCACCTACATCAGAAGACCACTGTGGAAAATAGAATCTCTGGGCTTCTCCTTTGGGAAAAGCAGGCGATTGTTTTCTTTGTTGATTCTGAACCTCTTCTGTGTAACACAGATTTCACATCCTGTTGACTAGACCCTTCTTACATCAATTCAAGCCATTGCTGACCACGTCTGAATGATGACAGCATGAATTCAAGCCTGCACAAAAGTTTTTCCCTCCTCTCAAAGTTTCCATTCAGTATGATGGATCAAATATTTGCTTTTCCTCAGAGCAGATAACATGTGTGAACTTACAAACTTCCACCATGTAGTACCCATGAACTCTTATCCCCTTGTTCTGTTTGTCTTGAGGGTACAAAGGGCCATTGATTTCTCTCATTCCAATCAGACCCAGGCTCTCAGTTTTTCTCCCTGCCTCAATCCTTGTTTTTCAGTCTTTGTTTTGGACTTGCTTGATTTAGAGAACAAAGGAGAACACAAGTGAGATGAGGGTCAGTCAGGAACAAAAACGAGCATTGAACACAGCCAGCCAAGCACCCCTGTAAAATGAAATGATCCATCCCCAACACTGGCCTCTCTCAATGGCAAAGGATCAACGTAAACCACAGTCCTTTAAGGCAGTCCAGCCACTGTCTGGCACTCTACATGGAGGCTGGCACTTGTAGGAGGTGGTTCCACCTCCCAGCCTAGCCGAGAAACTATGAACTCAGCTTCCATTGAGAAAAGCCTTCAATCAGAGCATGAATGCCATCTCGTCAGGTGCTCCAAAATCCCCGAGATATCATATAAAGTCTCTCAGAATTGAAATCTGGAACCTGACATACGAGGTCAAGCTTCCAAAGCCTCTGACTTCAGCGGAGAATCAGCAGCACGATACATGTCTGCAAGCTCCAAAGCACAGCTGGAGATGCTGGCAGTGATGAGAAAAGCACAGCCTGGCACAGGGACAAGCTATCCCTGCTCCTTGCTCTTCCTAACACTTTTCAGATGCAGGCCCACCAGGCCAGAGAGGTCACTGGAGGAGAGAGAGCACAAGGATCTGCACCCTTAGGATGACCTCAAGACATGGAATTGCTTCAGGAGACAGATCAGCTGAAAATAAAAAGAAACACAAGGGGAAAAAAATGCATCGCTTGGCTTAATTTCAGTTTTGAAAGCAGGGGAAAAGCCTGAAGTTTCTCATTCCTGGATCTTTTTTCTTTTTTTCCTTTTTTTTTTTTTAAAAAGCCTTTGCCAAGGTTGGAAAAGACCTACAAGATCATCCAGTCCAACCGTCCACCTATCAACAAGAGTTCTCGCTAAACCACATCCCTCAATACAGCATCTAAAATGATGCTCTTCAGCCAGTTTTCCCACTGCATCTCTTCCCAGTATTAACAACAGCACAACCTAATCATCTTCAGAATAGTGTTAAGAGTGCATATTGCTGAAAGCCAGTTTCAACCTTGATGATCGTGAAGGAATTTGACCCAAAAGGTTACTAAGGGGGAGATGTACGATTTCCTACTCAGCTGACTAATTTTTTCCTCATATTCTCATTTAATCTGACATGATATCATCTGCATAGCATAGACAGAGGAGAAAAATACAGAGCAAGAATTACACACTGGAAATAGAACAGAAGAATCGGCCAAGAACAACAATAACGTTTCTCACTTCGCACATCTTGCCCAAACGTATGAAAAGCAAGGCTCATATTGTTTCCCTCCCACCAACATCTTTAGTTTCACAATGGACACGTAGAAGCTTGGCTCTAGGCAGACATGCCCCATAGAAAGCCCACAGTATTCTCAAGACTGAAGCCCACCAATGTGAGTTTTGGTGACTCAAAACACACACTGCCAGCCACCCTTATCACAAGGGGTCCGTGGGTGTGCTGGCGAGGTGTGGATTCTATAACACACTGATTCTCCCTGAACTCGAGGTGCTTCTCAACGTTTTGTTACTGAAACGCGGGACATTCACTTTCTTTAAAGAAACTGAAAGAAAAAGGAGGGGCAGCAAGATATTCTAGAAGCACACACAGCCCTATTGAAACTGCTGTAGATAAATTAAGATGCAGACAGCAAAAGTCAGGAGAAATGACGTTAATTTCTATCTCCATCAGCACAGAACATGCTCCTCAAAGTGTAAGGATTGCTTATCTTAGTTTCAAGGATCCTAACGCATTGCAAAATCCCACTCATTTTATTGCCATGCAATAACACATCCGGAATTTATATTGTTTGTACACGAATTCAACTGCAAAGACAGATGAAGTGGGAACTGCCCACATCTCTTGCATACGGAAATCTGTGTATAGAAACAAGAACACCCAGGCAGCTATTTGTCAAGAGATGAGTTCCTTGTTGTTTCTTGGTTGCACTCCCAATGGAAGCGCTGTTCTGCAATACTGTACTTTAAGCCTGGGCTCCTGTGATTCACACGGTACCTTCATCTGCATTTCCAGTCTCACCAAAGCCTGATAAGTCAATATTAACAGTTTATTGATTCACATCATAACCCCTTGATGGCACTCTCATCAGACTGATTGGTTCCACTAGGTCAGGACTGGAATCAGGTCCTTAAAGGGACCTGTCAGATGGCTACTGCAGGCACGCATACAGCCTGTCATTCACAGTAGCATCTACTGGCACAGACCCTAACAGCCTCTGAAGCAGTACAAAGCTTTTATTACCCTTCATATTTTGTAAGGGAAGGATAATTGAGTAGGTTAACCCAGGAAAACTGCCATGAAGAGGAATTAAACATTATCTCCCCATTTTCTGCTGCCCCTAAACCAGCAGTCAAACCTAGAAATGCTGCAGGGGGGCCAGGTTCCTAGAAAGGAGTTTACACGCAAATAAACTATTAACAAGGGTTACATAAGCTATTTCTTCACCTGATTTTACACATTGCAGTAACACATGAGGAAACTCAAAGCTTTACCTATCAACTTCTGCAAGCTGAATTGCAAGCCTTTTGTCTCCAATGCCTCTGCATCTACAGGGAAAGCAGCAGTAAGCACAGCCAGCATCTCCAGAGCAGCTGTAGCCTGGGTTTAGCGTGCACGCTTGGACAAGAATCACTTAAAAGTGGACTCTCTTAAGAGGACGTTATTAGGAACAGCTGTGGGATCAGCCAGTGGTTGCTCACGTGCCTCCAGCTGTGCTGGGCTAAGAGCAGAGCTCTTAGAGCACAGCATTGCCTATGAAGGTGGGCCGAGGCCATAAAGTTTGGCAGCTGGATACAGAGGGATCATCCCATCCCTTCCCAACCACACAACAAGCCAGCTCAGCAGAATGTCCTCACCCAAAGCCAGGCCCTTGCCCATGGCCACGTTTTTCCCCAGGAGGAAGAAGAGGAGGATCATATCAGCATTCCTACTTGTCGACAGCCCTTCATGCTCAGCCTTCCCTAGAGAGCAGCAATAATGCTGCTTCAGGAAGCAAACTGCATTTTTTCCAGAGTGATGAATGGGAGAGGCTCTTCCCAAGCAAACACCGGACCGACCCCCAGCCCCACAATGCACACACACCCCACGCACAGCCTGGGAGGACTGCAGCTGGCTGAATTAGTGCTGCCCATCTGGGACAGCAGCACGAAGTGCCAAATGCCACCTGGGATGCTCCAAGAGACTCCTCACATTCTGTATGTGCTACTGGGAGGTCAGGATAGATACAAGGATGACATCCTGAACTGGGCAATAGACCCCAGTGTCACACAGGGATCACCTCAGTGTTTGGCCATGGACTCCCATTGCTGTGTTAATACGCACAGCCGGTCCATGACCCGAGGCCAGTTTTGCAAAGCAGAGGAGGAGTGATGGAGAGGAGGAAAGGGCAGCACAGAAAGGCCACTGCTATCTGCTATGCAGCTCCCAGGACTTCAGCATTCAAGGGCTCACAACCAGAGGCTGACACTGCATTGACTGCTGGCAACACGCACACCTCTTGTGGAGGACAGCTGGGTCACAGCCTCTATTAGCAAGGCTCAGGCCCTCTGCCAAGAGACCTGTGAGACAGCAGCAGGGTCAAACCCAAACACACAGCTCTTTGACTCCTTCAGATACTCTTCCATCCCACACACGGAGGAGAGTTAGCAACCTTTGGACCTAAGGGGCTGTGAAATTCTGTAATGCTTTCAGTTCTGTGACCCTTTTGGCTAGCTTTATCCCACGCTCAGGTAGCGAAGCCAGCGTTAATAATCCACACAGTGGGTTTAAAGCCAGGAAGAGGATGTAAAAATATCAGCATCACTCGCTAAGCCCATGGGAGATCTGAGTCAAAGGAGCCAGAAGCAGCTCAATAGAGCAGAGGCGTCTTTTTGTTGTGCAAACCATGACAGTTGCCAGCTCTCCCTTACCTGCTAAACCCATCTCCAGCATGTGGAAAAGCATTTGGGAATGAGATCATGACATCAGCTGATGCTGCATAATCATCTTGCCTAAAGGGCAAGCTGAAGTCAGCTCTCTCTGGACACAGCAAGGAGGATGGGCTGATAGGCACTGATCAGCAAGGCTTGTACTGATAGCATTGGCCTAGCCCCATGGCTGGGTGTCCAGCACAAGCTGCACATCTCTCCTGGATCTCCCTGCGGTCCCATGGAGGATCACACAAATCACCCACAGTGGCAAACAGCCATGCCTTGCTTCTTTCTGCATATCAGTTCTCAGATCGTATTAAAAAAACAAAACAAAACACAAACCAACAAATCCAAACCAAAAAAAGATGCGTGGGTGTTCGTACATGCAAAGAGCTCAGTTCAGCCCCATGTTGGTGTGGAGCACTCACCACATTCATCGAGAGAAAGCATCAAAAGAACTGTGGATGTAGAGGGCCAAAGGAGATCTGCAAGGAGTAGAAGGGAGGAGGGGTTTTACTATTCACAGTGGATGCATTTGTCTGACATGCAGTTTACCTGGGTGTAAGAAACACTTCAGACACTGTTTGGTAGCAAGCTCAGCTTGAGCTCATCACCCAGCACTAAAATCAGATTGTACTCAGTCATGCAGTGAGGGGGAATGAATATGAATAAACGAATAATCCCACAGATGCACACATCATTAAGCACAACAATCTGATAAAAGGACATGAGGGTATAGGACAGACTAGAGGAGCCAGGTAGAGAGTTTGAAGCAAGGCTCTAAAATGAGTTCCAGATGGGAGCCAGGTTACCCCTTCCTCGCTGCTCACTTTCTTCTTCACTGCCCTACATACAACCCACCCACAGCAAAGCAGCTCTCTCCAGTCCTACATAGCCAGTCACACAGATAGGGCTGCATATGGACCAGAGGTGTGCTTGGGACCCAAAGGTGGGTACCTAGCTCAAGGTACAAAACACGCCATCAGATACACCAGAAGCACCTCTAGTTAAAGAATGGGGAGGTTGGGGACAGAGACATGTCATGCTGTAGCAACCTGAAACCTACACAAACCTTTCAGATTAAACCACCCACAGCTCCATCAGTGAGATCTCAGTAATCAAGTGGACAGGCCGTTTATTTCTCCATAAGCTACAACAAAACAAAACTGTCTTAAGCTTTAGGCCATAAACTCAGCCCTGCAAGTCCTATCCTAACATTACAACATGGCTTACGGTGTATAGGGCAAGCAGGGATCCAGTCCTCAAGAAAAACAAGGCACCCTTTTTTGAAGCCAGCCCTTGGGGCTTCTCTTAGTCATGAAAGAGTAATTATTTTGCATTTCTCAGCCCTGTAGAAACTTGATGGTTGTGTTCCATTGCATCCATTTGGACATCCCATTATCAAGAGACCAGTAACACAAATGCACGACTAGAAAGAACGTAGTAGGTAAAACAGAGATGGCACTACCCCTGTAACTACACACAAGCAGTAATTAATTCATGTCAGAAGCAATTAATGAATCACTTCAAGGACGAGGCAAAATATGGTCTGTTTGTATCCTAAAATGATGTTACTGCTGCTTAGAAAACAAAAACAGAACAGCAATTGAAGATCAAACAGCTCCTGGACTCATTTCCAGGAAATCCTGTGTCCTTCTCTACAAGGCGCAATGATTCATAGTCACTGTCTTGCTAAACAGACTGAAGTTGGGTGCTTCCATTGACAAGTTTTCACTTTTTTGTCCAAATTTGCAGGTGCCCAGAGCCAAAATAAGCTGTGGAGTGTCAGACAATAATAAAAACTTTAGATTTATTGTGAGTTTTGTGTTATTTTAGCACTTTGGAGGCCTGGTGGAGAGCCAATATGCCCTTCCCTTTCCTTCTGCCAAGCATTGTATGAAGCAGAGCAAAACAAAATGGTGCCTGTCCTCAACACTTGCATCCAAGCACGAGGGGACAGACTCATGGGGTGTACCCATATATCTGAATCATATCTGAAGCTGTCAGCATAAATACTGGATGCTAAGGGTTATGAGCAGGAACAATGTATCATAAAACAAAGAATGCATGGTAAAATTATAAAGGGAAGCGTTATTGCGGCATTTTTAGTTTTAATTTTTTAAGCAAAGCCCTGTATTAATAACACCACATATATAAGGGTCCCCCCTTAGCCACTTATCCATCCCATTGTTTCCCAGCAGAAATGTTTGAGGCACTGGGAATTCCTGCCCGGCGAGGGGCTTGCTGTTTTGGAAACAGCAATCATAGCCTGGAATAGACAATGAAGCCCAGACAGATGATGGATGGGAAGAAACACAACTTGGTTCTGACATTCTTGCCTGCCCTGAGCAAATGACGTTTCAAGGATGCAACACCAAAACAAACCAAGCTTTGAAAGTGGAAAACTCTCAGAGGTCTGGATTTATCAACCATTAGGACAGGTTAGCCTTAGCCTTACTAACATAACTCAAGTAAAAATATGAATCACAGAATGGCTTGAGTTGGAAGGGACCTCAAGGATCACCAAGCTCCAACCTCCCTGCTGCACACAGGACCACCAACCTCCACATGTAATACCACCAGACCAGACTGCCCAGGGCCCCATCCAACCTGGCCTTGAACACCTCCAGGGATGGGGCATAATGAGCTCAATAGGAAAAAGAAAATAGTATTGTTTAGGAAATGTAGAACCATATGTTCTAAGTTGCATTGTTAAGCTCTGAAATTAAAGTCTGCAGCATCCACTGTTCTAAACCTAACTCTTTTTGCAGTTGCCTTCCAGGAGTAATTTGGGAAATAGCAGCCAGGTCTGCTTTGCATATGGATAGATGTGTGCAAGACAACCGTGCATGGTCAGCTATAGATACTTTAACGTTTTCCCCAGCCTTGCTGGCATGCTTTTCTGCAATCTTCCATCTGTTCCCAATAGTATCAGTGGAGACAAAACGCTGCCTTCAACAAGCTGTACTCTTTAGGATGCAGTTTGAGTGGAGAAGGAAGGAGTCGGGGGGAGGAACTGGGAAAGTGCTGTCAAAGGCAAAAATGCCAGGGACAGAGGGTGGGAAGGAAGGGGGGCTGCCAAGAGGGCTGCACTTTCCAGAGAGCAGAGCGTGAGTCAGCAGAGTGAGGTTTTTGTATATATATACATCTATATTACAGAGTGCAGTGATGCCCTGAAGACTACAACAGAAGAAACCTCTTTACTCCAACCCTGTGTGTGTTTTATCAATCAGGCAGCAAGGTCTCATTACTTCCTGACATAGGAACTCCCTGCAAAAAGCAGCTGTGATGCTTTTTTATTATTCCTAAATATACTTTATGTTATTTATTTATTTGTTAAGAGAAGTCAGGCAATCTACACAATCTTGAAGGGCTTGCCACTCCAAGCAACTTTTTCCATCTCCTTAATGTGATTCATCACCTCAGTATCTTTGAGCTCATTTCTCTCTCCTACCAGACTTACAGCTTTATATGATGTAGGAGTTCTCAAGGGTTCCTTTTATTTCCTCTTAAATCCTGCTGAAAACTTCCTCTTCCAGAAGATACTCCCCTCTCTTGGTGGCTGGTTCTCGCTGACACCCACACCAGTCAGCCCCTTTCTCTGGGGTCTTTTTCCACCTTGTTGGCACTGACACACCTCTGCATGGAGAACGTGGGAAAGCTGAGTCACACAAAGTCACACACCTTGTTCCTCTCATGGTACAGACCCAAAGTGACAGCAACTGAGAAAAAAAAAATACAAAAGCAGTCACACATACCTGTACACCCCAGGACTCCACAGCTGAAACCTTTGTGGAGTCAGACCAAAGATAAGCAGGTGCTCCAATATGCTTTAGTCTCTCACTCTGAACCCTCATACAACCCACCAGAAATACATATATATACATATACTGTGCATTACTATGCAATAAATTCCACCACACAGTCCCCTGGGCATCCTCCTTATACCACCCAGCTGCCTGATGAAGGTATTTGCCACTTCATTACCAACAGTTCCCCATCAGTCCGAAGAGCAATGGACAACCCCCTGCAAGAAGAGCAGCACAAAACAAAAATAATACTTGCACAGCAGCTGCTGAGCCCCAACACAAGGAAAACAACTGTAAAATGATAAATAACTGTAATAAATTACAGCTCTTACAGTACCTCTGTAATGATGAAAGGCCACACTGCTGGGGACACTGATTTCTTCATTTTGTTCCTGGGAACAGGCAGCATGCAAGCCTAGAGACCTGCTCTCCTCAAATGAGCTATTTAACTGGGTGGTGGAGAAGGAGTGTGGGGCAGAGTGAGATTTAACGCAGCTGCATCAACTGCAATTTAGCAGCTATGGCAGGTGTTGTCAGCCCAAAGAGCCTCAGGAGCACAGCTTTTGAACCATCTGCCTCTCCAGGAATGCCACAGCCCCCATTTGCTGTTAGGGTCACCCAGGGCAGTCTCAAGCTTGCTGTCTGTAGACAGGCCTTTTTAGGGCAGCCTGACTCATACATGGGTCAGAGCAACCCCATGCTCCCTACGTGCTGCTGGCAGCCTGCTGCTCCTTCCCTTTGCTGGGAGGGATAATTACAGCTCCTTGCATGCAACCAGGCTTTCAGTACAGTGACTCCAAGTTGTGACACTCCTGATAACATGGGTGCTGTCCCATTTGGTTGGTTGTTGCCCTGGAGCAACAGTAGAAGCTGCCTGCCTCATGCCAAGAGCATCTCTGAGCTGGCTTCCCTCCAGCACAAGGTCACAGATCCTTCTGCCCAGGCTAAGCAACAGTGTTCCCATACTCAGTACTTGCTCATGCAAGCTTGCTTCCCTGTCTCCTATGCCAAGCATGTAGATTTTGGGGAGAGCTGGGCTTTTATTCTGAAATGAGAGCTGCAGCAGCTCAGCCAGCCTTAGCCAGGCCTTACTCCTTGCAGAGAAACGTCTGGGAAATATCAGACACTCTCATTTGAGCACATGTGGGCTCCTGCCCAGCTCATCCTCTCCTCCCCCTTGTCTCTGAGCAGGGCCAAACGTTTTCCTCCTCTCTTCCCCCTGACTGAAATGTGCTTTGAGCTCACTGCTTTCAAACCTGTGAGCCCAAACGTGTGACCTCACTGCTTGTGCATAGGATAGCATGCTGGGATGTCAGACCAAGGGGATATCAATGGCACTGCATTATGTTTCTCATTTCTCTTCCTGTCTCTCCCGCGCGATCACATATTCTTTTCTCTCTCACGTCCCTTCAAGGTGCTTATTCCTTTACATGTTTTCCTCCTCCATCCCTTCCTTTTTACTGCATCCTTCACGAGGAAAGATGAATGAGTGGGCCTGCACATAAAATCCCTACACCAGGGATTTACAGAGTGTTTTCTGTGCTGTTTGCTTGCAGTAAGTCCTGCCTTTTGTTCTCTATTGAGCACTAAGCCGGTGTTTGCAGAAGTCAGATCCAACCAACTTCCCAGAGCAGTGATAACTGTGTGTGCTTGTGGCTGGGCTGCTTTCTCCTTGGTGCTTCGCTCTGCATTTGTTAAAATCAAATATCTTCTGCTGTCATCTTGAGTATCCCTGGAGTGCCAGAAGATCCTCCTGCACGTCCTTGCAGTCAGCTTTAGGTTCCAAATAATGATGTATTCTTAGCAAGCATTACCACTTTCCCTGCTATACGCCCAGGGCCTGCACTGTACAAGCCGAACATTTAATCCTGAGCTTTGTTGGTTATTATCACAAGTTTGTAATTGATGAAAAGTCCTTCTCTCCCTTCTATATCGGTCCCAGGAGACGTTTTCAGAACTGGTGGCATATTTACCACACTCCAAATGTTAGGCACAGAGACTGCTGCAAGCAGGAGACCTTACACCATGGCAAGTGATGCCATAGTTTTCTAGCTGAGCTGTGTTAGAGCTCCTGGGAGAACAGCATCTCATTTGAGCAATTTATTGCCCTCCGTTCTCTCAGCATGGTCTGATCAAGTTATCATGGCTTTATGAGCCATCACCCACCAGGCATGCTGGCTGCATTCATGTCCCATTACAAAGACGGGGATTTTAAGCTTTCACATTTTACTCTGCTATAGAATTGGATGAAAAAGATGCATTTATGCCTGCTTTTCTGGCAGGCAGTAACTAATTAGCCAGGACAATTTCACTGCTTGTAGTCGTGACTCTCTGCCCCACCACTCCCTTTAGCCCAAATGATGCTCGAGGTCAGAAGGGCTGGGAACTCCCTCAGAACACCCACTGTTTCTTGCAGGCTGACGACATGATGGGGATGTGATGCAGGTGATTTCAGAGGATGGAGAGCTTTGTGCAAACCCTCACCTTTGCTGCCGAGCCTGCATTCCAGGCTCACATCCCCGGCCACGCCAGGAGAGCCGTGCTGTGGTTGGATAAGCCGGGACTGATGCTGCAGGGGTGAGAGGTTAAACAACTTGCAAGCTACACGCTAGCTAAGAATACACAATGAGAACTGTTGCCAGGTTAACTCCTAGAAAAATCAGCCTCAGCCCAAAGGGCAGTGAATGAATCAGTATATAAGTTAAACCAAGTGCTGACGCAGCCTTCACTGCAAAGCACTCCCAGCTCCACTGTAATACAGGGCCAGGATGAATTTCCACTGTGATTGACACTCTGCCATCACATCGTTTGTTACCGATCCCATTTTTCCTCCCTTCCTCTGCTTTTCACTTCAAGGGACAGGACCTGCAGCAGCACAGCCTTCAGAGCCCTCCTTCGATCTGTTTTCCATTTGAGTGCCCTCCTCTGAGGATTGAGTCATGCTTCTTGACATAAAGCACCGCCTCTTTGGCCTCTTATAAGGAAACAGCATGAGAGAATCGTCTAATTCAGACTTTCTGGCAGACTTCAGACACTATGCATTATAGTGTACATTTCTAGCCAAAGTCTTTGCCCTTTTGTGGTCATTGCAGAACAAACTGAGCTTCCTCCCTCATCATTTTTGGGTACTTCTGCTAACTTGCAGTGCCTCAGACCAAACAGAAAGAGTGTGAGGTTTGGAGTAAATCAAATCTTAGAGGAATTATTTTAGCATATGAACCATAAACACTCCTGCCGTGCTACTAATTCACATCCCAAGGACTCCCAGATTTGGCTACAGGGAAATACGTCTCAGATACAACAAATGAGACACACAACGACCATCACGACTATTGCTATGACTGTGGGAGCCCCGCATCCATCCTGTGCTCAGGTCTTTAAAACCAGAGCTGTGAAAAAATGCCTGGGGTGAAACATGAAACCGAATGAGAAGGACCTGGGCTGGGATTTGGTTATATATGGGAAAGTCAGGCTGAGTTCACCTAGAGAGCTGTGAAGGTTCATGAACCCTGTGGGGGAGCAAAGGTCCAGCTCAGAGCAAGCCTAGCCAAACTTCTTCCAGCAATTTTAAATGAGTGTATATTTGGGAACAGAGTGATCCAGTAAAGTAAATAGTTTTGATAGGAAATCTATTGCAGAGAGACCTGGTGGTTTCAGCAGCATTAAAGTGTTGAATGAAGTGAAGGCTCAGCTTGCACAGAGCCTAAGAAGTGTTAAATGACTCGACCTGAGCCACAAGCCCCTTACTGCTGGGGCTTTAGCTGTAAACGTGTCATTTGCAGCTCTGGAGGCAAGGAGAGGTGACTTTATAAGTGCTGAAACAGTGATGTCTCAAGCTGCCCGAACTCTTTCTGAATTAAAATAGTATTTTTTTCTTCTGAAAAACATGAAACTTTTCATGGGACAGATCCTTAAAGACAGGTCCTCTGATTAACGGCATTATGATGGCCTAAAAGAAAACCTGGGAAATCACCCATGTAACAGTTTCCCTGAAGCAGAGGAAGATGCCATCAACTTGTCAGGGGCTGGGGATTTCATTTGAGGTCACGACTCTGGGTTTTTCTTCAAGATTTGGCCAGAGGAAACAGGAAAAGGTTTGCAGTACAGCTGGTATCTAATCTTTAAATTAGAAAGGAACTGAAGCCAGGGCTTCAGACTATCATTACCACTACCAGGCTCCTAGAACTGGGACGTGGGGAGAAATATGATAGTGCTTTTAAATGCCTGATTGTTAATCTGCAGCCTGATTAACAAGCCCCCACATGGCAGGCGAGCTGGTCTCAAAGGGAATCTTTTGCCCTTTCCTTTGTGTGGGTCTGGACAGCAGCAGTGATGACTGTCAGCTTGAAGAAAGAAAGAGGAAAAACTTCACAGCCAGATTTCTTTTCTCAGCAGTAGGTACAGAACTTAGCCTTGCTTTCCCCTAAAAAAACATCCCAAGCATGTTGTGATGGGCAAAGTATTGGAAATTAGGGGAACTTGTGCTTGAATTTTACACACCTGGAGCAAGCTGTGACTCAAAGAACAGCAATAGAAACCCTAATTATGACTCCCACAACCCAGAGAAGCCATCATAGGATGCTCTGAACCTTTTCCAGCGTCATAAAACAATGGCAAGACTGCCTTTACTTACTGTGAGAGCAGGGTTTAGCTCTTTCCAGTCCATTTAAACACTTATTTCTCCAGGGCCATGCTTTAGGGTTAATTTTATGTACATTATTGACAAAGCCTTGTGCCTTTGAGCGCAAGGATGAAGTAGGTAAGCAGCTCCAAAATGCTTTTTAATTGTTGTGTACACGGGACTACCATGCAGCAAGAGCCATCACACCAGGGTACACATCTAGCATGCCAAACCCCATGGCAGTGGGTTACTGAGAATCCCACCAGCATCCCACCAGCTAGCCTCTTTGAGTATGTAGCCTGGTAAAGCTCTGGGACAGTCAGCCTGTGGGGTTCTGTGGGTCTTAGTTTAGAAGCCACAGGACTGCATGATAAAAATAACATGGCAACATTACTCAGGCTGGAAAAGAAAATAAGTTAATTTAAATTAAACATCATGGAATATAACTATAATTACAATATTGCCAGCTGTGTCTCCACTTACACTGCCTTACCAGTTACTGGAAATAGTTATCAACTGAAAAATCCAAGCTGCTCTTGGTATAGGATACACTAGGGAATCTTTCTTCCTATCTGCATGATGAATCTCTGGGTGGTTCAAACAAGAAATGGGTGCTGGACATTGTACACATGCTGTAGATATGAATTACTAATGGTCAAAAGAAAATGATGGCAAGCAATGGAGATGATCATAAGGTTTGCTTACAGACACCCTGATGGAGTTGCTAATAGCTTATGCCAAATGATTAAAGTTGCACTGTTAAGTGGTTTCTTAGAGCCAGAATAGACACCAACATTTCACATTTGCAGCAGTTAAGCGCTACAAGTACATAGTTTGATTTCTGCCATCAAAGCGCTCTGTGAACAATAGGAGATGACTTCAAAATAGCTGCGTGTTCCCTCCTCAGATGGAGGGAAGATGTGGATTGCTGTGGGGGAGACTGACAGGAGGGGAGCTCCACGCTCCTGCAGACTTGCTTTTGTGTAAATCTGTGCAGCATCCTTTGTGCAACTGAAGGCAAATTACAAACAACCTTCTGAGCTACAGACAATATCACAAGCCATGTAGGCAACACTTCTAGGTCAAAAAGCTACGCAGGTTCAGGCTGCCCTGGGAATAGCTGCAGTGGAGTTATAAACTAGAGGAAACTCATGCTGTCTTAAAAGATCTCAGCTTCTATATCCTCCAGATGAGATATGACATGTAATCAACCCCTGCAGCAGCACCGTGTGCTTTTTGGCTTTTTACTTGAAGCTTCAGTTCAAACCATGCATTTCCAATCGGGCTACAAGAATGATACAGGAAAAATGTGTATTCTTCAAGTGGAGTGCTAAAACCTACAAGCACGTCCTGTTTGTGGAGGCAGCTTGAGAGTCTCCCCCGAGGATGTATGGAAGGCAGACTGGGGCTTAGTGGAACATTTTGTAGGTACTTCATGCTGCTAAGCACCTCCTGTGGTCCTGGCTGGGGATGCTCCCCATAGGACATTACCTGTCTTAGGTCCTGTGGAAGGAATAGCTTCCACTCTTGATCCAGCTTTGGTGATATGAGTTTCCCACCCCCGCTGGCACCAGCCCATGAGAACTCAGGTAAAACAGGCCAAGGCCAACACCATACCTTGTCATCCCATAGAGCTCTGCTGCGATGACCTTCTTCTGCTTCGTAATCCTTTTAGCCCTGACTGCAGCCAACCTGGCCAACACAGGAAGAGCCATGAGCCATCTCTGCTAATATTATAGGGCCTGTGGGCTCTGGAACAAAAGGTGTTTCTTTGCAAGCCCTGGGAAGGAAAACAGAGGTAGCAATGGTTACTCCCTTTCTCTCTAGCATCCACCTACTCAAGTCTCCGAAAAAATAATGTTGTTGCTACAAGGACCTTGCTCACCATAAATCCTTTTTCACACATACTTTTAATGCTAGCGCCCTCAGGCAATGCTGAATGGAAAGAGTAAGGTTTCGGTCTCCGAGGCAAGGAATTCCTCTTTTCAAAAGGCCAGACACAACAGCTGGGAAATTTTGGGTTATTGCTGCTTTGTGTCAGCTCTTACCCACTCCTGAAGGGAGCTGTAATTTCTGAAGCTTAACAGCATTTGAACCAGGCCGAGAAATCTTTGAATTATGTTTTGGCTGACATTTCATAGAGGCGGGTGTGTGTACTAACACATATCTGTGTGTGCATTTTATATCTGTATGTATACACAGATGCCTCAGGAGAAGGAAGGCGAGTAACTCAGCGTGTCAAGCCTTCAGAATGCTGATTCAGGAGACTGGAAGCTGTCTCTAGATTGCTGTTTTACCAGACCCTGGCTAGTTTTCAGCCAAGATGAGTTCAGGGGTACTTGAGATATCAGCCTAGGGTGAGGATCCAGCTTGAAATGCAGCAGCTGTCAGCAGCGCTGCTGGGCTGTAATGATTAACATTAACCCTAATACATGTTCCCAGCGCTTACCCTGCCTTACCCTGCTCTCAGCAAGCGGCCTCCTCACTCACATAGGTCCACTCATTTCTGTGGGCAACGGGGGGGATGAAGCCCAGTGCCAGCCTGGTGCTCGCCCTGTTGTCTTCTGGAAACCACCCCTTGCTCCACATAGCAATTCATTTCCTCTAGAGCATGAGGGAGCTTTTGCGTCCTCTATCTGGTGCCTTCAGGCTCAGATCCTGCCAGGAGCAATGACAAGGTGATATGTGGGCTGGTGTGTACAGCAGTAGTGTGGCTGCCTTTACCCAGTCTCTTTCTCAACTTACACACGTGCACAGAAGAGGAGAGAATTTCTTCCTTTCCAGGAAAGGCACGGAGCTGTCTGAGAATTTAACTCCTGGAAGGCAGGGCAGGACTGGAGATCCAAAGCTCTAAACCAGACTGAGCAGCATGAAGCCACTTCCATCTTCTCAGCAAAGACTTTATACCCCAAACACTTTGCTTTCACAAGTCCTCTGAGCCCCAGGAGGAGCATCTCCTCCTCCCCCTGCCCACCTGAACCAACAAATGCAGGTTGTGGGGACATCTCTTGTGGGGAGCCCTGGGAAAGGGCTCTTGGAGGGGCTCTGCAGCACATCACCATCACTGTCTGCCTCTGTCGATCTGTCTGCCTCCCTCGTGGCGGATCAGGACCCTGCTGAGAAAAAGCAGATAGTGTTTCACACAATCCAAAGCACATGTACAGTCACTAATGCTGCGTAAGCACTTTTCTTTCCTATGGAAATGTTCCAACATAGATTTCAAAGGAATGTGAGAAAATTCCCCCTCCTTTTTCTCTTGCTGCCTTGTGGGGATGATTCCCTCGGACACACTTCTTGGAGAGAGATTTAAGGCTTGGGAAGGGGGGTGACTATGCTAAGAATTCACACTGTGAGTTCAGGACAAGCCTTAGGAAAAGCCTTACCAGTTGTGGAAATCACCTATAGTTAATCTTAGATTATTGCTGTGAGAAAACATGCTCAAGCACTCAAATCCAGTGAAAATGGATGTGTTTGTGTGTTTTCCCCTCTATTAAAGCACTGTCAAATATTTGCATCCAACGTAGCTTTTGGGGTATCCCTCCTCCTCCAGGAATGTCCATGAAAAAGGAAGCTTCTCCACAAGAAGCTGTTTGTCTAACAGTCATTTTTCTTGGGGGAAGGGGAAAGGAAAGCTTAGCATGGCCCTGTCTGGGGTGCAGAGCTGCGGGCTGGGAGCAAGGAGCAGCAGGGCTGTCCCTTGAGAAATGGCTGAGAAATGCATTCATGTCCTCATCCCTGGTCTCAGATCCCCACTGCAGAGCTGAGTCATTCGAGATGGACTGGAGGGAGATGAGTTCCCCTTTAGTCTGCCTGGTTATAATTATTCTTCTTTTTAAAAGGGAAAAAAAAAGAAAAGAAAATGGAAAAAGCTCCCCTCCTCCAAACACTGTATACACAGTCACGGAGAAGGAATGATAAACTCGCAGTGTTTCTGGTGGGTCACCACGCTAATATTCAGACTCTGGTAATGCTGCTGAAGGTCTGCACAACAGCTCTGTTATGGGCGTTTTATTTCCTATCTAGATTTAAGCAGTAAACCTGCAGATCAGTTTCCACGTTAGCCTGAAACCTGAAGGTTTTGCAGGGGATTAAGTTCCCCAACCGTCTGCTGTGTCTCAGTCTGTACAAGTGTGTCTGTGTTCCAAAGGCAGACAGTGGAGGTGAAGAGAAGAAATAAACGTTTGGGCCCCATTCCCGGTACGTGTCAGTCAGCATAACTGCATTGTGTGTTTGTGTCTATTTATACCCACAGAGGGTCTAAAATTACAGCTTGAAGCAGGAAGCTTAACCAAGAGTTTTTAATGAGTTGAATTTAATGCTGAAATTTAAAGGGGGGGATCCTTCTGGTACTATGTGGGGAGGGCTGGGCTTGGCAGAGTGTAATAGGAGACAATTTTCACCTTGTTACTCACCTTATGAAAACCTAGCCTTTTAAATATGCCTCAGGATAGAGGCCACAAAGCGTTATTAAGGTTAAATAGGCTTTCCTCTGCTCTGCTTTACAGCTACCTTGGTCTCTGCACAGTCTGCAATGCAAAGTGAGGGGTGAGAAATAGGCACAAGACAACAAAGCCTGAAATACTTATTACACGGGGGAAACTGAGGCAGGCAGCTGGGAAATGGCTTCTCACAGCCACACACAAAGCCAGGAGCAGAACTGGGGATGAAAGCTGTGTCTGCTGGGTCCCAAGCCCAGGGACATCCTAGAGCTGTGGTTAAAGGTGGCCTGTAGGAAATGGCATAGCATCACTTTCATAGCAATGTTTTCAGCTGGAGTCAGTCTAATACGTTCAAGGGAGCGTATAAGCAGGAGGGGCAACAGCTGTTTACAAGGGTGGATAGTGATAGCACAACAGGGAATGGTTTTAAACTGAGGCAGGGGAGGTTTAAGTTGGATCTTAGGAAGAAGTTTTTCACTCAGAGAGTGGTGACGCACTGGCACAGGTTGCCCAAGGAGGCTGTGGATGCCCCATCCCTGCAGGCATTCAAGGCCAGGCTGGATGTGGCTCTGGGCTGCCCGGTCTGTTGGTTGGTGACCCTGCACATAGCAGGGGGTTGAAACCAGATGATCATTGTGGTCCTTTTCAACCCAGGCCATTCTGTGATAGATTCTGTGAGTCCCTCCACTGCAGCTCTGGGAATGAGGTTTGTCTGAACCTGAATTCTGAGCACCAAAAAGAAAAAAAATATATATTAAAAAAAAAAATAAAAAATTCTTTCAATAGCTCACATCCATATCTCAGTTTCAGTTTAGTTATTATCCCCAACTGCTCTGCCTGGAAATGGCTACAAACCCAATCTGTCAGTCCCAGGGACTTTGGGGATGACCACAGGAGCAAACTTCCAGGACAACATTTCTGTCCGTCCATATCTGGCCCCTTTTAGTTGCCTTTTCAGCAAGCGAGTGCACTTTCCAGTGCAACCCCAATTGTAAACAGTACCTTCCGGGCACAGAGGTGACTTTCATTTGCTGGAATCACGATTCCCCATTTAAATCTGGAAGTGGAACAAGGGTGAGGCAAGGAGCGGGGATTCCGGTCAGTGCCTGGAGGTGAGTGCAGTGCCAAGGGCTGCATGGGGCTGCCCTGCTCTGCAGAGCCCTCTGCTTTCTGTGGATCACGCTGTCTGCTTTCAGACGGGGCGGAGGAAAGGTTGTTTTGCACAGACATCTGATGAGGTTTACTCACAAGCCTTACTCACCAGCCGCTTGCTTGCGGGGAAGGAGAAGTCCAAGCCCTGTTCTTCACTCAGACTCCAAAAAGCAGCCACAAATTACCTTAAAGCTGGGTTTGATTCCAGCCCATCTACCCTGTGGTTTGTATTAAAAAAAGCAACATCAGTTGGAAGGAATTTCTCTCAGTTGAAAGTCAGGAAAAACATACGAAGAATGACGGAGGTCCTCTGGTTTTATTCGGCCCAGAGAAGAGGAGGCTGAGGGAGGCCCCATGGCAGCCCCTCACAAAGGGGCAAAAATGCCTGGATCTACATACAGCTAGAAGCCACGGCTGTAAGAGAGGTGCACATCTGCAAGCACAAGGCTCATCAACACACATCAAACAGAGCATTTCTCTGGGCCTCATGTCCCAGCTCTGCCTATAGAATCACAGAATGGCCTGGGTTGAAAAGGACCACAATGATCATCCAGTTTCACCCCCCCCCTGCTATGTGCAGGGTCGCCAGCCAGCAGACCAGGCTGCCCAGAGCCACATCCAGCCTGGCCTTGAATGCCTGCAGGGATGGGGCATCCACAGCATTCATGGGCAGCCTGTTCCAGTGCAGAGGGCACAGCAGGTTGCTCTTGTTGACTGTCACACATCACCCTGCATGCTTTCCCTTGTATCTAGCATCACAGAGCCTTCAGCTCATTAAAAACATTCTCAAATCCATTCATTTAAAAATAAAAGAATATTTTAAATATTCCTCCAGCCCTGCATAGGCTGTTTCCTATTAAAGGCGACTGTGTGCAGTATTTCTATTAAGATTCTGCTTCCTGTTCTATAATACGGAATGTCAAAAATCCTGCTATCGCTTAAGAAGTTGTTACAGGCTCTAGAGAGTTCTCTATTCCCAAGAAATCTCTCCCAGTGGGAAGCTGGAAAAATTCCCACTGAATTTACAGTAAATGCCTCAGACCCTATGTAATATTTATGGTGTCCCTCTCATCTTATCCAGGCGGGTTTGCTGCCATGAAAGAAAAGCCTGTTTCAACAGTTAAAGGCTGTGATGTTCACTCTGAAGGATATTGAAGCGGATACGGCAGCCACAGGAAACGTTCCCGTCTCGCTGAGGTACCTCGCGGATGCGTTGGGTTAAATGAGAATTCACTAAGCTGATTCCCAGGACAAGGCTGCAGTAACCTGATGAAGAAAGAAATGTGACAGATGTATATTTATGGCTTGCCGCGTCTGGATTCCATGAAAGCCAAAGGAAAAATTCCCATTTGCTTTCACAGGAATAGAATTTATACCCCAAAGAGATTCCATTCATCTTCATTGGCTGATCTCAGAAATCTGTCTGGTAGGGGCAGAAACATCAGGGGTAGAGATGCCACCTCTTAAGTACATGCCCACTGTCACTCCACAAATACAAGTGTTTGGGCTGTAACAACTGCAGAATAAATGCCTTCTCTGAACTGGTTTGAAGAGCAGGCTTTGGAGAACACCACGGGCTCACAAACAAGAAGAGATGGGAAACCTAAAGGCTCAAAGAAAGGAAACTCCCTCATAAGGACCACTATCCTTGAAGGAACATCTGGGAAAGAGAAACCTGAACTGGGGTTGTTGACTTTAAATACAAGCCCTAATTAGTTACACTTGGATATAATGACATACAGACTGGGCTGGGCATATTTACGAGTACCTCAACCCACAGCATCAGCTAATAGTCTGAAAACATACTGCCAGCAGGTTCACATAAACATCAGGGCAGTAGTTCTTTTCTGAGGTTCCTTCCAATCCAAATGTGATTGGAACTCTTATGGGTGGGTGGCCCAGAGAGATGTGACACTGAGTGGTGTCCTGAGGCCAGCAGCAGGCTGACCTATGTGAGAGCACTCAACAGCTTTCCTAAATGGATGCTGGATACACAGCCCTGGGACAGCTTGTTCCAGAGGTGCCGAAGGCATCTGACAAATTCAAAGGTGAGAAAACAGGATGTGGCACCTGGATGAAGGGCGTGAAGTGAGCAAACAAGAGGCCAGGAGCCAAATGCGAAGCCTAGCTGTGAGATCTGCTACGTGCCGAGATCAACCTGCCCTGTTCCCATGGATGGGGATGTAACTCAGCAGGGCAGCCCATGTCTCCTGTTGTCTCCATAAAACAGAGAGGAGGTTATGTGGGAAGAAGGAACCCTCACGAGCTGCGTCCTGAGGGCAAATTATAGCTCAGGATACAAGCAGTAGTGTGAGCAAGAAGCAGCAGGGGTGCTGAGCCTGTAGGTTCATTTTTAGAATTTGCTTATTCACACTTACTTAGGAGGACGACTCATCCCACTGAATCAGTGGCAGCCCTGCCTTCAACGTGTACAGACAAACAGCCTCAGATGAAGGAGAGGAAACACTGCAGGGAAAAGAATCGGCCTTTCCACATGGTGTCCATGAGGCATTTAGAGTGGAGAAGATGTGGAAGCCTTCATCCAGACAGCAAACTGACTGAAGAACCATAGGACGAGAAGAAATAGTAGCTGTTCCACACTGGTAAGCAGAGGTACTGGTGGAAGCGGTGGACAGGTTAAAGTTGGTGTCTGGTTTTGTTTAACATCCTCATTAATTACCTGAGAATAAATAAATAAAGAAATAAATAAATAAAGAGTGAGCACATTTGTGTCTGAATGGACTTTGAAACACGAAGCCAATACCTGTGTTGCATCAAGCCCTTGGAAATTTGAGGAGGAAGCAATGAAAGGAGCCTCAGTGTAGGATAGTGAGTGCCAGGGAGGGAGAGTGATCCAAAATGCAGATACTCAGTGGGAGGAATACAGCTGGAAAGCGGGGACTGGGAGGAGGATATTGACTGAGACACAGGTTTATAAAGGAGAAGAGGAAAGAGGCTGTCACCAACTTGCACAACCTGTGGCTTCTTAGAAATCCAGCTAGAGGAGAAGGATGGGGGATCAACAAAGCCCTTGCAGAACACATATTCAGTGCAGGAAGCAAGTGTGCGCACAAGAAGGCAAAGGCAGGTTCCCATCACCAGCAAATCCTGCACCCCAGGGATCCTAAACTTCAGCAGGGCCCTCTCTGGAAGCAGGAGCTGGGGCAGCAGACAGCACGTGGTGGAGACAACATGGTGTAAGGGAACCTGTCTTTCATGCACGGTGTTTGGGAATTTCTTGTGGGATTCATGGCTTGATGGCCAGCCAGCAAAGTGATGAATTCAAAAGGAATTTCTCTCATCACCTCATTACCTCCCAGCCATCCCCTGCCTGTCTGCATGTTTCAGTGTTGCTCTGTAGGACAGGGGATGCTTGTTAGCAGCTTGGTATGATAAACATGGCACCCGTGCACTTTCCCAGCTGGAGACATGCGATGAGCAGGACCTTAATGAATGCAAACTGCTGCCCGAGTTATTCAGATTTACTCAGTCGCTTTCTGTATTCCTCAGCATATTCTATGGGCTGATCTCATGATGTTCTCCTTCCTGCCAGATTTTGTCTATCCCAATTTTCTTTTTCCACCAGGAGCCTCCAAGCACGGCTCCTCTCCGGCACTTTGCACACATTATATCACTGCTCCAGTGGAATGGTTCAAATTATAAGTTTCCAGCTGAGCTATAGAGACTAATACATTCAAGAGCACTTCTTTTTTGTTTTTTGGGGTGTTTTTTCTTTTCATGTGTGACAGTGTGGATTTCTCTGTGGCTCTGGAGGACATAAAATGTGCTCAAGCTGCTGTGGGAAAACTGAAGTTCTAGGAGCGAGCAGTTAGAGAAGAAACAAGTTGTGCTCTGCAAGCAGAGTGAAGTGGTGTGATTTCAGGTGCATCCTATGAGCTCTTTTGGGGATGAACTGATTGTCATCTTGGGTTGATTGGAGAGACTGTAAGATATTAGTCACTGAGGATGGATAACGAATGACAGATATAAATCTGAGCTGAATTTCTCTGCTGATACTCATTGAATGAAACCCAGGGCAGTAGTCAACACCAACAAGTTGGCTGCTAATGTTTGTGGCTAACCAGTGTGACTGCTCTCAAGACAGCTCCAGCAATGATGATCACTACTTCGGGAAGTTTCATGCCTCCTTTGCCTTGAAAACTAACCCATCTATTCCCCTAGCCATTGCTGAGCCCAGCAGCTCAGAACCTGGGGTGACATGGATATCCCACCTCCAGATATCTGTCCTGCAGGGAGCATGGAGAGGTGGCTCAGGCTCCCACTTAGGGCTGGATTATTTAGAAGACTGAAGCAGCAGCTCTCCTGGCCAGCCCTCTCTGGGAAAGGCCGGAAATCTTTGCTCCAGTGTTTATGCCAGAACTGATCTCACCTCTAGCTTGCAGCAAGCCACGCTAAGGTACTTCTGAGCTTTCCTGGGAAGACAGGCTGGATGGAGAGGCCTGGGGCTGATGATGTGCCAGGAGGCTTCTGGATGCAGCATGCTGTGTCGTCATCTGTGCGTCTCTCCAGAGATTGATTCATGGCCACCATCCCAGAGAAGGAGCTGGGGGCGACCAAGTTGCACCGACAGATGCCTAATATTAAATGCAATGGATGAAGGTATTTACAGCAACCCAATGGAGCGAATACTGGATGTTTTGGGAAGTCAGTTAGTGTTTTCACTCACAGCAAAGGGCAGATATGATGATAGAAATCACAGCTTACCCTGGTCAACGTAACAAGGACCTGAGGGAAAAAAAGAAAAAGCAAAAAAAGAAGGAATCAGTTTGCAAAATATGACTGTTTCTGAACTGCTTGCCTAGCAACAGACCAACAAATGCTCCAGTGATGGCTTTATTTTGTGTTCTCACAGCAATATCACACGGTGTTTCAACAGAAGCTAGCTCTCGCTCTGCAATCCACCCCAGTGACCTCAGCTGCCCTGCTCTGATGCTTGGGCACCTTGCAGCTCCTACTACACCCTTCCCAAACCTCAAGCTGCGATGAAGCAAAGTGCATCTGTTTCCGCTTTTCTACATTGCAATAAGATACTCCCCCAATTGCTCTCGGCTGGCATGGAGGAAGAAAGCAACGTGATGTGCCAATTTCCTTTGTTGCTGGTTTGCACTGGTGCAGCCCACCTCTGTGCCAGCTGAAGACATCCTTGTCCCAGGCACAGCCTTTCCATCCTAAAATTAAGCACCTATTGTCTCCTGCTAATGCTGCTCTGGATATTCAGTCACTGGCAGATAGGTGAGGCAAGCAGCCAGGTGCCTGTATCTTTAAACAGGCCCGCTTTTGAGGCAAGATGCATTAATTTCAACCCTTTTCATTATAGTTTAATCATATTTTTTAACAGTTTAATGAATTTAATTGTCAGTTTGCCATTTAGGTGGGCACACGGGCAGGCAGTGAGCAGCTGGCAGGTCCAAACTAAGCCTCATCAGCTCTGCAATATTGGGTAGTGCACCTGAGCGCTTGTTATGGCCAGAGATCTTTTGCCAGTGTAAATTCTGCCCTCAGCAGGAGGGCGCGTGAGTGCAATTAGCCCAGCTTACCTTTAAAGCACAGATGGAAGCAAGCCCAAGGCCACCCACAAGCCTTTGGTGCCTTAGGCAATGTGGAAGCCAGTGGCTCAGCAGCTGTCCTTGGGTGGCAATGATTCTTTTTATGAGCCTGCATGCCTGGATGAGGATGGCAGGTGGTGACCTCTGTTCTGTGGCTCCAGGTCCTGCAGACCTCAGGTCCCTGGTAATTGGAACCAGATCTACATCCCCACATGCCATGCCATGCCATGTCATGGACATAATCCTCACCCTGCTCACACCATCACACTTCTGACAGATTATCAGAGTATACGAGATGGAATTTAGGTTGGCACAAGATCAGAAATCAGACAGAACCTAACACAGGGTCACATTTGCCAATACCACATTTTTCTGAAGGCTTTTGAGGCAGCAAAGTGACTTTCTGTCTAATTTTGCATCACACAGCCATCATGTCCTGATCTAGTCTGGGACCCTACGGCAGGATTTACCGCACCACTGAGCCACTGCCTCCGGGTCTGATGGTGAATCAGAGGCAGAGGGGTCAATGGCTAATTAGCTGCTGAATGCAGAGTGCCCTGAAGCCCCCAGAGAAAAGCACAGTGTTGATTGAAAAGTGTTACTTTGCTTATTACTCTCAGAGTTAATAGTCCTTTGCTCCACTGTGTGTCTCTGACCCCAGCTATTGTACTCTCCCTACATCCCACCCCACTCCAAACCACCGAGGGTTACAATGCTGAATACATCTGTTTCCTGTTTCAGAAATCATACTTACATGTTTCCAACAGGCACTCTTGTTTCAGACTCAGAGGCAAGCAATCTGATTTACAAGTACTGTGTGCTCCTCTGTATGGTACTGCCTGCTGAAAAAAGAAAGGTGGCCAAATATCATGCAAACCATTTTCTCGTTATTTGGAGAAGTTTGCATTGTCCCCTTTTTTTCTCTTAGTGCTATTGAAAGTAAATGCATATCTGAGATGCCCTGATAGATTTATCAGAAATAATTTAACCAAAGCAGACAGAAAACACATCTTCAAATCTGCAATAATGACTTCAGCTTGTCATAAAAATTCCTTAATAAGTTGTTATTAACATTGTTCTTGTTTGTCATAGGGACCTGTGGCCAAGTGAGCGTACGTGCTGGCTCCACTGCTTTGCTGAAGTGAGGCCAGTGGGTGAGATCCTGGCCAAGAGAAATTAGTGGTTAGAAGGCCCTGGTGACTTGGCTACAAGCTGCATCACACATTTCTGCAGAGATCTCTCACAAGCATCATTTTTCACCTATCCAGAACCAAAACGAAACTTAAAAATGAGCACTCTTTACATATGCTGTTGGACGTTATGTCTTTGGGATGAGATGCTGAGTTGCCACCCGTGCATGCTCACAGTCACGCTGTTGATTGCACTGCTCATAGAATCATAAAGGCTGGAAAAGATCTCCAAGATCACCAAGTTCAACCCCAACCCATCCTCACTAACCAGGTCCCTCAGTGCCACATCTCCATGCTTCTTCAACCTCTAGGGATGGGGACTCTCAGTTTTGACACATCAGAGCATCTTCTCCTGCTATGACATTAACCAGTGAGGCTTAGAGAGCTGCATACATTTCACAACTACTTTACCTCTGCCTTTCCTACCTCCTGGTGCTGTTTCACTGAGGACTCCCTCTGAAACAAACACAGCTGCCCGGTGTTTCAAGTCAAGTATCTTAAAACACATGGGCCTGGCCATGTGCTTAGGGATAAATGTTTGAGTAAATGTTTTCAGACGTAGATCCCTAATCTAGAGAACAGCATTGATCCCTGATAGCATGTTGTTTATTAGTGTCAGTCCTGGGGCATTACCAAAAACCCAGAGGAAGTGTCTGTGCTTCGAGATGCTTACAGGACTGAGCTAACCACACAGGCTGCTCAGTTTTTGCTTGCCAGAGCACAGCATCACACACCACTGGCCTATGATAAACATACACTGCAAACAGAGCATGAAAATGGAAATATGCAGGTATGCATACTGGCACTTTGCAGGACAGGAATTTGCAGATGCTTTGGCTGGTTCTAAGGCTATTCCAGGGAAAAGCTTGTGTGTCATATCTGCATAAGGAAAGAGGAGTGAAAAAACAAGAATAAGCACACATTGTGTATCAGCCCTGCACCAAATAACAGCTACAGCACCTTAGAATCATAGAATCATGGTACTGTAAAGGTGAGAAAAGACCTCTAAGCTCATCAAGTCCAATCATAGCATGGAAAAGAGCAGCCCAAGCACCTGATAGACCTTTGGGTGTCCATGTTCATTGCAGGGGAGTTGGAAAGATGGCCTTTGAGGGTCCCTTCCAGCTCAAACCATTTTATGACACTGTGATGCCCTCTTGCAAGGCCTGGTGATGTGCCAGGTTGTAAAGTAACTTTTGGGCAAGCCCTCTGCTATGTACATACCTGTGAGTGTGATTTTACAGCAGTCAGATGGCTCTTTTTCTTGGATTGATACTTGATGTGGAAATGATTTTGCAAGAGAATAATATTTTTATCTACCTCATTTTTTTTTTTTTTCCCTAAACATAACAGACTTTTTGGTTATTATTTCTTCTTTTTATAGTACACATTTCCTCTCAAAGGAAGCTTTCATTCCCCTGTGTCCATAGCTACGCTTGCTGGGAGATAATGGAGGCTTCTGCTTTTATAGGCTCTCCAGATTTCCAGCTGTATCTAAGTAGATTTGGGGGAAGGAAAAAGAAAACAGTGTGTCAAATCAGCATTAATTTCAAGAGAAGAAAGGAGGGAATCCTTTCTTTTTTGTCACCCACAACCAGGAAATGCAGCAGACACATCTCAGCATCATCTGCTGTCCTTATTCGTTCCCCTAGGCTGAGGCCCTCCGGAGAGAAAGGATTTTGCAACCCCAGCAGAAATGTTAGTGAAATGTTTATCTGATCAGCTCAAGGCTTTGAAGGCTTGCTTTGGGAAAGAGTTCTAACACTTCATAATTCAGATGCAACTGAGAGCTTTGGTGTCTCCTTCTTTTGCAAGGCGGGCTTTGTTTAGGGCAGCAATTCAGTGTTCTGTACCAAGAGCAGGAGTTGGGATGAAGTCAGGATGTCACAGTTCACTGGAAAAAAATGTCTCTATGTATGCATATTTCAGGCCAAAGCTAGAAATGGGGTAGCATGCTGTTCTTTACATGCTGTTCTCTTTCAAGTTGCGTTTCATGTTATCAGATGCACTGAGTAAGCAGTCCCCCAAGGAAAACAATCCCACAACCCAAAAGCCACATTTTGATGCTTACTGCGGACACCATCCGTGAACACACATCAAGACGTAATCTCCCTCTGAAAGAAAACCTGATATTCTTCCTTATTGTCCTTTCTGAACTTAGTCAAGGAAACACCAGAGTAGGGAAAAAGCATGGTGTGCATCTCCTGCTTCAAACAGTGAAAGCGGAAGCTTTTTGATACGGAAAAACAGACACTCACTGTGCAATGTCTGAGCTGCATCATAGAATGGCCTGGGTTCAAAAGGACCACAATGCTCATCCAGTTTCAATCCCCCTGCTATGTTCAGGATTACCAACCACCAGACCAAGCTGCCCAGAGCCATATCCAGCCTGGCCTTGGATGCCTCCAGGGATGGAGCATCCACAACCTCCTGCATCAAGTTTACTTTGAAAGCTCGCTACGCTTCAGCCAGTTGTGGTCCAGGAAACTTACTTTGAAGCTCAGCATTGCAGCGATGGGACTGATACTACAGCTCTCAGTTTGAAACTAGCTCCTTTAAAGTCTGCTTATAGATATACTTGGGCAGCAGTAGAGACGCCGTCTAGGCTGAGTCCAACATGGTGACACCCAAACTGTTAGCAGGGAAATGTAAACCAAGCATACCAAGACTCATGGTGGGAATGTCTCCCAAGAATGAGTGATGATCCCTGCAACTCCTCATAGTAATAACTTGCTTAAACTCAATTAATTCCTACAAATCCCTTGATGATACCAGTTATCTCCTACTGATAACACCATAATCTCCTGTAATCTCTGAACGCAGAAAGAATTCTTTCTTTATAACTTTCATTTTCTCTACAGAGAATGTGATGATTCTGCTTTCTCCATTTTAAGGGTCACAGAGTTGCTCTGGATGTCCCCCACTTCCCTTTTCCTTCACATTGTGGGTCTTTTTCTTGATGTTTTGGTGCGTTGCTTTTTTTTCTTTTCCAGGAACGAGCTGTAGTTTGATTGTATTGTTCCTGGTATTTCTTCATCTATGCAACTTTCATTGCTGAAGCAAATGGGCTTGAAGCTTGAGCAATGTGAGTTAAGAACAACAAATGAGATAGCCGAGGCAGGAATGAGACAATATGATGCACCACTCTTGCGTAAGTGCAATATAAATTGCTGAGGTTGTAAACAAGAGTTTCCTGGTGGATCAACAGCACAACATTACAGCAGCAGTGAAGGATGGTTTCAACATTTTCAGGGCTGTGGCATTAAGGATGAATTTGCACATTTCGCCTTAACTTCAAGTTTTTCACATTGCCACAAGCAATGAGCAACAAGCATGGTGTATTTTAATCTTCCCAGCCCTGAAAGATATAGAAAGATCTGAAACTTGCCACACTGCGTGGGATGCTGGGAGATATTCCTCCAAAAGGAAATTAAATGTGAGTTATCAGTTTTGAAAGTCCTACCAGCAAGGAAAAACTTATTATTATTATTGTACTGATCATTAAAAATGTTTCTAGTAGAAATTGCTGGTTATTTACAAATTTTATCATCACTACATCAGCTGACTAGACATTAATGAGAAAAGGGTGGTGCAACACTATCGAGTATGGAGTCACATTTATACCCAAAAAGGGAAAAAAATAACTATGAAGAGGCAAAAGGACTGCTTGGAACAGAATATAATCAGGCTGCCATGAGAGGCTGGGTCTTCTCTTTCTCTGAATATATTCAGGACCCATCTGGATGCCTATCTGTGTGACCTGCTGTAGGGAACCTGCTTTAGAAGAGGGCTGAACTTGATTTCTAGCGGTCCCTTCCAATCCCTGTAAACTTGTGAAAATATAAACAGGCAAATTAGGAAAAATGTAACTTAGATGGTGATGTGGGCACTGAGAGACAGAAGGACCTACCCACTGCTGTCTATAGAAGTCACACAGACCCAGGTGATCCTACATTTCCTTATCCTATGCCAACAATTTCATGTCAGAATCATCTTTTCTCTCGAACTGATGAAAATTTACATATGCCTGAGGTGAGAATGGTAGATCCCTCATGAAGAAGAGTTTGCTCCTTAACGTCTTTTTGCCCTTTATTTTTTGTGGCCTAGGGGCCATGGAAGACCTGAGCTGCCCTCCTGCCATACCATTCACTATTAACCACCACTCAACCAAATTAACAACTTGCTTCTGTGATACTACATCTGATACTGTACCCGCTGATACATTCTCTTTTCTGATGCTAACCCATTAAAAGTGAATGCAGTCTACATTTCTCTGGTTATACCCACGATGGGGTTCATTGGGACATTTGCATTGGTTTTCATGGGGAAGTTGTTTTCTTTTGTCATTCTTCCTTCAATCTTTGACAGGGAATTGGGCTCCCACTCAGAAGGAGATCATGGCTGTCCCAAGAAGCAGAGCAGGGTGTTAGGTTCAGTGGGTTAGTTACCTGAAAACAGCATCCTACTTCAATCTGAGAGTTCTAGGTTGAAGTATGAGTCTCATCGTCCCACACACACATTTCCGCACTGATAACACCCCACAGAGGAATAGTGTGGGTTAAGTGAACTGGTCACAATCTGCCTGCAAACAGAATACATACTAAAACTTCCATTTCCAGCAGCTATTCACCACTGACCTACGGATCAGCCCCTGCCTCATTTTTCCCATGCTGTGCATGGCTAGTCCTTGCCATTGAAGGACATGAGTCCTCAGCAGGAACACAAGTTACGGGTAACAGCCATATCCAGAGTCACCAAAACCAATAAAAGTACTTTGGAATGTTGAAACAGAATACCCTGATAAGTGGTTCATGAAGGGCTTTCTTTGCTTTCCACTGAAGCACCAACTCATGTCTGCTCTTGTTAAGAAGGAACCAGCTCCATCAACTGCTGTTTTAATCCTGGCTTGAAACACCTGATTCTCAAAGGTTTCACATGGGAATGGATATGTGCATATACACATACATATGTTTACACGTGCAGTTCAGCACAGAAAATGAAGGGTAGATGCTTCTTAAGACTTGAAGGCAATCAGGATAACATTACCAGAGCTGTACTCAAGCTTAGCTGCTACCATCATCCTCAGTTTTATTTGGATTTTGCTGTAATCCTTAAGAATCCCGTAAAGTATACCTTCCTGGAAAATATAATACGGAAGGACCCTTTTGAAGCACCCGCTGTGCTTGCCAACGAGCTATAAAGGAGGGAAAAGACATCTGGAAATTTGTGTTCAGAGACTGGGCAAGAGAACTGGAAACTTTGTAGAGATGCTGTTCTGTTGTCCTGACCTGTTTATCTTTTCCTCTTCTTGTCCTGCTGGCCAGTGGTTGAAAAGAAGTGTTTTGACTCTTGTGAGTCACACTTACCAGAAACATTTTGCTTTGGGCATATCCTTGTGGTTGCCATGATCCTGGTCCCCTTACTTTCTGCCTTTCCCATTTGTGTGGAAAGACACCAACTACTTTGTGGAAATGTTCTCATATGAAGAGCACTTCATGGTCATGTCCAAATTTTTCCATTACAGCAACCCAGGAACAACTGCAAACAACATTTTGTGTCGAGCCCATATGATGAACCATTACTATCTGAGAGGTTCCTGAAAGAAGCTTAAACAGCTCCCAGTTCATGGGAAGGAGTTATAAATTGGGGGGAAAAACACCAACCAAATTTTGGTTGTGCTCCAGATTCTTATCTGTGCTGGAAGCATGGAAGAAAAAAAAAATAATGGCTTTCTAAAAACAACACATGGAAAAACAACCACTGTTTCCTCCAATCTTAGTTGTTATCCTATGGAGTGGAGCAGTTAGCTCATGAGAGCAAAGAAAAGCAGCTTCTCCAGGGGTTTCTGAGACAGCAGAAAGACTGCATTTAGAGTCACGGAGAAGGAAGCAAATGGTTCTATGGAATGACCTCCCTGAGCAGGGTGAGCCCTGCCTCCAACTTTGGGTGCTGAAATCAGCGGAAAGTCCCTCAGGATTTCAAGATACAGTGAGTCACAACCCCTTTTCCCTCTTAAATCACAAAGAAAAGAGCCACGCTATGAGGGAGCATCCCAGCCCCTTCTGCTGAGAGCCATAACCTGCACCAAGCATGGCAGAAGGGCATCAGCTCCCAGCTGCTGGCAGCCCTGCACAAAGCAGTAGCAAGAAGAGCTCGTGTCTACTTCTGCCCTCTCCTGGATATGTGATGGAAAGCGTGGCATCCCTCCAGACAGGCTGGGCTTTCAGGTTTGGGTAATAGATAAGGTTTTCTTGTTTCTATTATTAAATACCAGGAATTGCATTACAGTCAACAGAGATCCACCAAACAGCCATAGCAAGAATGGTCTCTAGTTATTTCCAATCCACCGATATAAACATTTTGTGAGATATCCTGATTATCTGAGAAATTCTGAAATTCAGAGTTCAGAAATCCTCTGCTACCATGACTTTCTGTCTCTGAGATTTCTAGATAGTTCTTCATCTCAGTTCTCCATACCATGTCATTAACCAAGAGCAAGTACACCCTTCTTTGGTATCTGCTGGTTGCCAGCTCCAGCTGAATGGTTTCCAAACATCCCTGAGTAAAGGAACCTCTCCCAGCCCTCAGCATTGCTCATTTTTCAACAGATCTGCAAGTGAAGGATGGTGGCTTGAAGGTCACTCTACAGGGCCTAGCAGGCAGCCAGTAATCTTCAAAGATCTGGAATCACTGTGTAAGTGGAAAGAATGAATAAGCACATGTTGCAAAGCCACAAAACTCCACCCAAAAGCTCCGTGGGGTTACTCTTTCACCAACAGCCTACCTCAGCCTCTGAGCTACTGTAACTGCTGGAAAGAGCTGGAGGGCCTGGGTCATAATGTCATAATAACACATTACCAAAACAACCCTTTCCATGTCTTCTGATTGTGTTAACAACTTGCCTTGCACTCAGACAGGCAAACCCATTGTGCTGTCCATGCTCTGACTGCTCATATTGCCTGACTGCTTCACAGCAATCCTTAACCTTTCTGGCCTTAAGAGGCTTATCTTGGTCCTTAGAGTCCAGCAGAGGATGTCTGCATCAGAAACCTTCTTCACTCAGCTCCACAATCTTGAGCTGAATACTCATCATCCTACCTCCTGAAATCAGCGAAGAAGGCATTCCTGAGTTATCCCTTTCTTGTCTTTAATTAGTTGATCCAAGGCATGAGTATCTGTTTTCAGCCTCATTTTAATTTGTTAGGACTGGAACATGAAATTCAGACCTCTTTTCAGTCTTAACTCTGCTATATTTAATTCCCCAACTGTTGCAACCCTCAGATTTTCCAGAAGAGCCCCAGCTGAGATTTTTAGCACTGTACCACTCACAACCAAGTCCTGTGGACAAACTCACACCCCTTTAAGCACTGAGACGTGCAACAACATTTCCAAGACAAATTCAGCACTCTGTACTTGGACTTCCAGGCTGAAAACAGATTTGCCTTAGTGACAATAATTCTCACCCAGGAGGGCTGGGTGTTCCCTCTTAGGATAGGAAAAAATTGGTTGTGACACTCAGTGGCCTCACACCTGGCTGGGGTATACACTTCTGGTTTAAGTCCTGGAGTTGATCCCTGGCCATCTTTGGTACCAATTCAAACCAAAGCTCAGGCTGCTCTCACTTACACTGGGTCGGGATGAATGCCAAGCCAATTCAGGATGCAGTAGAATCAACAAGTGGCTGGGAGTCATACTCTCTCCTTTGTTCTCAAAAGGATAAATCCATTCCTGCAGACCTGAGCTACAAAATGAATCCTTTAGAAAGCCAGCAGAAAGTGAAATCATCCTGTGATGTGCCCGAATTCAACTTGTGCTTTCTACCACATGCCTGGTGACTACTTGCCTTTTGGGGCAGAAATCTCTGAACTTGACTCCCACTAAAACAAAAATCATTGCATCCTGGAAAAATACTACAGTGCAGAACCTCTAGTTGTGTCAACAGCTGTCACTTCCCAGTATCTCCTATGGATTTTGTACCTCCTAGTACAAAACTATCTCAGCTACCATTAAAGGACACCCAGTAGCAGATGCAAACAGGTGTTCCACCTCAGCCAAGCAAAAGGTGTTTTGGGAAGGTGCACGGCACACTGCGAAGCAAAAAAGAAGGTAGAGGGGATGAGTTGCTGACCCGTGGGCTGTTTATCAGCCCTGCTCTCACTTTTCTCATGCAGCTCCGTGGGAGGCATTTCTGTGAGACGTGGTAATGAGAGCTGGGAAGTTTTTCCACCCCTTCTTTTTTTTTGTCTTCAATGCTTTGCTTTTGCTGTAGATCCCAGAGACCAGATGTCTCATATTAAAGAAAGAATAACTCATTTAACTTCTCTCTGGGGACTTATTGGGGGAGGAAGGGAGAAAGAGCTCGTTCTTTTTGAAATGAGAATTCAATTGAGGCGTAGTGGATAAATAGTAGGCAGAGGCCAGGCACGCTGTAGATAGAAAAGAGAATAACTGTACTGACTGAGGTTGGTCACTACAGGAGTTGAAGGTGTTTTCTGAAAATAACTTTCACTGGGACAGGGCTCTACAGTACCTGCATTAGAATCTCACCCCAGACCACTCCTACTCAGCATCCACCAGTAAGATATGCTCTCAGCTTACCTAGCCAATTCCAGGGATTTTTATCTTTTCAGCTCTCTCCAAGCACACTTGGAGAAATACACATCCCATATGCTGTGGATTGAGGAGAGCTGCAGAGCAGCACTGCCTTGTCCTTGCCTGTGCAAGCAAATGCCATGCAGATGCACCTGTGCTCTGCAATGCTCCTGAGGCCATCCTATGCCTAGAAGACACCCAAGTGCTTGGTTTTCCTATGGGCCTTTGTCACAAAAAGGTTCCTTCACACCTCCTGCATTTTTAGTCCCCTCTCTGGAGCAGCCTTGCATGGAGCAGGGCATGACATCATGAGGGATGATGTAACTTCATCCATACAGCTGCCTTAGCTCTGACAGCAGCAAACCATGGCAGTGCACTGCGGTGCCTGCTGATTACAGACACGTTAGTCATCCTGCTGTTATTTAGGCTTCTGTGTCTGTCTGGCTTCATCTGCTGGTCCTTGTAACTCACTGAAAACATAAGCCACCGTCTTGCACAGCAAAACCCTGTGGTTAGCAAACTGGGACCCCAAACCCCAATTTGAGCTTCTCACTGTTACTTTGTGCAGATGCCATTGATCATGGAAGAAGCTGTGCACAGTCATTCATCCCCTTCATAGAGCTTAGAGAATGGGATATGGATATTATCACTGATTCCCTGCTGGGGCACTGAGATCACTCCCCACAAGTCCCAGAGGTGCTTAGCCCAGCTAGAACCCACAGAACATCCATTCCACACTCACCACAGCCATGAGACAGATCTAAGAAAACAAGCCTGTGAGCAGAAAAGACAAAACCCCCCAAAACTCTGCTGTGTTATGGGAAGGGAGTGAGACCTCAGGAATTTTGGTGTCCTAGTGGACAGCTGGTATGTCCTGAAGACTACAGCTCATGCTGCAGAAAAAGGAAACAAGGGCAATGATCCATACCAGATTGACACAGCAAATTGTTCCCTAGGCTTCTGAGCTGGTGATGAGCTTAAGCATAAGCACTGAGGGATCAAACCAAGAAGCTTCCCACTTGCAATCTATTATGTATGGAGACAGCAGGTGAGTAGCAGCACAGGAAAACCCTGTAGATAGCACAGATCACAAAAGCACAGTGTCATCTAGATTAGAAAAGAGCTTCAAGATCATTAGCCTGACCTACAGAACCCATCACTAACCCTTGTCTCTTAGTGCCACTCTCCTGCAGAACATAACGCTCATCGCAGATAGGGAAAGATGAGGTTTTCAGAGGTTTGCTCTGAAACAACTGCATGAAAAACGAGCTCCAGAAACAAATATTGACAGGAGAAGAGAGAAGGAGAATTTCTGTGCTGCAGTAAGCAGATGACAAGAATAACGATGGAAGCAGAGCACCCAGCCTTCCAACACCAACATGCTGGTGGGACTCCATGCAATTTCCTGGATCGAGGTCATAGGATGGACAGGTTACTTCAGTGCCAAAATAATCACGATCAGAAAAGATGCAGTGAGGGCAAGGCGAACAATCAGATGAGTGCAGGGGGTATCATTATACATCATTAGCATGATCACAGAAAAAGGCTGCGGCACGTTTCAGGAAGAATTAGTTCTTGAGTTGCTGAGCAATAACAACTACAAGGCACCATAGATTACTGCTGAGCTCCAGGTAACAAGGGTCTCCAAGAAGAAACACCTAAAATAACCTCAACAACAGTCTTGACAACATCAGCTTGTTCTTCCTGGAGCCTGCAAATGTCACTGGGCAGAACTGAGCACTTCACAAACACAAGTTTTTGGGATCACCGAGAGCTTGAGAGATGCAGACATGCTGTGTAGCAACCTACACAGTAGTCTTACACAACTCAGGACTATAAACATTAGATGTTGACACACTTTCTCCATGATTATCATTTCTCTAAGAAGCAGGGGAATTTCAGTGTCTTGGGACACTGATGTGGTAAAGCAGGGATTGCTGCAGCTACAGAAGGGTAGAACAACTGAAGAATCACCACATGTTCCGTGCACAGCTTATTTTTCTCTTCTAACTGTGGCATCCTCAACCAAGGAACTTCTTCCCTCTACCTCTACTGGAGACATAAAACATCAGCCTCTATTAGGATTTATTAGCTCCCACTGGGAGAGACGAACTGAGATCCACATGAGTCATGAGGTTTCAGTTCTGCCAGCAGGATGGCCATGAAAAATTATATGAGAGAAGGGTTTTCCTTGGCACTGCTGGCCCAGTTAAATGCTTATAGTAGAATTGTTAATGGGAAAATGGCTACTTTAAAAAAAAAAGGCAAAACACCAAAACACACCAAACACAAAATCACTCCACAGCACTATCACTGCTGATAAACTTCATCTATTTCTGCAAATTATTTATGGAGGAATTGGCTTTGCTGCTGAAACTCATCACAGGGCCCAGGTACTTTGTGTCCTCAAAAGAAAGATTATACCAGAAGCTCGTTTTTAATTAAAGGGTGAGCAAAGAAAACCCTAACTACTGTCTGCTGCAGAGATCGTTAACATAAAATAAACACGGTCAGAACTTTTTCTTGGAATATCCTGTGTGGCATAAAATGACAGATTCAATGGATGCTTGGGTTAGCTTGCTTTTTAATTCCATTCAACCCTAGGAAACCAGAAGTTTTTAGCCAAAAATCATTTAGCTAAAAAAGCAATAAAGCATTTGTGCAATCTGTGAATGATTTTATTATTATTATTAATGTTTTGGTGTTTTGACTGGACCTAATGAGAATATATTCTAACTGAAATTGATTCTTAACATAAGCTCTACCCACAAGCTCCTTAAATCCTTCCTTCTCTTTCTTTGCCAAAATTTAGGGCCAGACAACAAGCCTGCTTGATTTATTGAAATAGAAACAGAAGGACTATGGCTGGCAGGGCTCTTTGTGTAGGCTGATGTGGGAAATTCACAGTGTGTATATGGTGTAGTCACACTCCATGAAGCATAGGAGGTTGGTGTGCAGCTCTGGACTCCAAATCACAGGTATTATTCCCTAAGGTATCTGTTCTGGGGTGCTATTGCTGCACATCCCTCTGCTGCACAGGTGCAGATAAAGAATCCCAAGTGGGCTTAAGACTGGTCTAGACACAACCCATTTGTCATGCAGACCCATTGCAGAGAGAATACTGACCCCATTACACAAATGCCAAAGGAACTGGTTTGAGCACCTGAACAGCACGTAGCTTGAAACCACTCTGCCATACAAGCACTGCTTTGTAACATAGGGAGAAATACGGGTTCCTTGCTGTTTGTCTCATCCAGAACCATCAGCTCCTGATGACCACCTAAGCGATGCTACCAGGGCAGCAGGAGAAATCCATCATATTAAGAAAACACACTATAATTAGAAATGGGTTAAAAACATCTGGACAGACCTCATTACTTGTTTTTTGTTTGCTTCTGCAAAACCAGTACCAAGAATGGTTTGGCTTCAGGCCTTATTTCTGAGCTCATAATATTCATGGGTGGATCTGGGGATCGGAGAAATGGTTTCTGTTAAGAGCTGTCGGCAGAAAAGGAGCAAACTATTATCCATTTCAGCATGCACTCACATTTGTATAACTGAACCAGCTCTGACCATCATCACATGTCACCACTGGTTTGGAAATTAAATGCCTAAATCAGTCTGTGCTGGATTATCCCCTCTGCATTCAGAGTGTGACACTGCAGAAGATGCACCTGCTCCTCAGCTTGCAATCATCAGCTCTATAATGTATCTGCAGAGTGGCCTGGGGCCAACAAATACTGTTTACAGGAAAACCTGTTCAGGTGTGAAAAAAGGGCTTTGATCATGCAGGTTCAAGTCACCTCCCTACTCAGCTGGGAAATATTGGTGATAGATGGATGGTTGGACTGGATGATCTTAGAGGTCTTTTCCAAGGTCTGTGTTTCTCTGATTCTAAGATGACAGAAAGAGGATTTAGCAGAGGTGTTAACTCCTGTCTCCTTTCCTCCCTCCTACTCACATCTATACAAGTCTGCCTGTAAATGAGTGTCTGAGCAAAGCACTACCAAGTTGTACCAGAAGATAACACTACTGAGCTCAATGGTGTTGTTTGAGCCACATCTACATGACCTGACATGCATATGAGCCCCTGTATTTTAGGAGACCTATAAGTATCCAGTTAATGTGGAGTAAGACCATTCTAAGTGAAGTTATTGCCACAGAATTTATTAAGGCTCCTGCAATCTCAAATCAATCCAGGAAAACAATCACAAATTTAACTTTCACACCACTGTCATCCATTGGTCTACATCTGCATCAACACATAGCTTTATAAAGCATTAACCAGTAGAAAGCCTGATGTTTTTCAGTGTATTAGCTTTTATGGAAAATTACTCCCAGCTGTTTGCCATTTTACCATTGTAGTACCAAGTGATGGAACTTGACTATTCAATGCTTCCTCAGGTCTTATCACCCTCGTAGTCAGATGCCTTTTTAATGGGTTCATTGTATGGAAACACTGAAGTCTTACTGCAAGCACAGTCTTGTTTTCAGTCATTTGCTGTTTTTCCAAAGCATTGGTTCTTCAGCTAAAATATTTGCTTTTCCCTAAAGCACAAGCACAGGCTGATCTACAAAAAATATTGTATCAGCACAGCTACTGCTACTGAGAAGCAGCAGCACAAACCCAGGCACATTTCAGTCACGAACGAGCAAGACAGATCTATGGGGAGCATGCGAGGGTGTAAGAAAGCATTTTAGCCTACAAGCCAGTCATTCCTACATGATCCCTCCAGCCAGGGTGTGAATTCCTGTTAAACAAAGTGATTTCCAGTCCTACATCCTGTCCACAGTGTTGCAGCAAAACAACTTTCTTTGCACAGATATACAAATAAGCTCCTGCAAGATCACTGGCTTAACTAAAGATGGGAGATTCAATCAACTTCTGTGTGCATAAAGCACCTCATGTATTTCAGCCCCATCAGGAAACAGAGCTGAAGCTCATTCTGGCAGTGACTGTTATCAATATGCTGCATGCTTTGTCACATTGTCTTTAACTTATTTATTGCATTTACCTTGGATTCTGGGCCTAATGATGACCTTTTTGTAACTGTGACAAGCAAACATGTCATCAGCTTCTCTCTCCTCCTATTTATTCAGCAAATTATGCTATCAGTGGTGTTATACCAAGGGTTTGCAGTTGCAACTCAACCAGAGCTATGCTGATTTTTCACTAAGGATTTAATAGCTCCAAATTCCTTTGCTTGCTCAAGCAAAGCTACAAAGCCTTAGCTGTGATTCTGCCAGCTTTCACTGGCTACATTGGTCAAGACTGGACTCTTCCTGGATGAGAGTTTTCCAAGAAAAATGCAGTGAGGAGCCAGCCCTCCAGCACAGTTCATGGGCACGGTGTTGTCCGAGGAGCCACGTTTCAGATGTGGTCATACCTAGGCATGGGTTCAGGACTGACTCAAAGGGAAGAATACCACCTCCTGAATCACCGACAGAGCTTCCTGCAAACCTTGAGGTTTCCTGGCTGTGCATCAGAAGAGATGGCTGTTCCTTTTGACATTTGTGTTTATCCTGGGTAGTTTTCCACTACACCAAACTTTATGAATTTTTCTCATTGGAACAAGACAGACAGCGATCCACCTCCCTATGCGGATTTACAATATGCCAAAGGCCTGGTGACCCTCCAACGCACATTCGCATGAGGAACGTGGTAATGGATCACCTGTTCTAGCTGACCCTGCCCTAGAGGGGTGGTAGGACTTGATGAAGTCCTTCTCCAGAGGTCCCTTCAAACTCCATCAGTCTGAGTTCCTAAATTCAGTGTGACAGTATCTCCCTTCATTCATTACGCTGCCCTAGTTGACCTTTTCCAATCGCTGGTAGGCTGCAACAGCCTCTGAGTCCTTGAAGCAATCAAAGAAGATCCTCAGGAGACATCAAATCCCTCAAGAAACCTGAATTGAAGATTAAAAAATGCCAAGTCTTCCTACATATGCCCCAGACTTCATAATTATGTTCAAAAGAGATAAAGGAGCTTCTTTTCTCATCTCCTTTACCTGAAACTGATGATTTCCCTGAGTGCAGAGTTGGAAGAGAGTTTCCAGCCTTCACTCCAGGGTAACTTGGTGCTCCTAGAAGCCTAGATACTTCCTCAAGCCTATGCAGATTCATCCCACCCAGAAGCCAGATGCAAAGGCCTCATGAGCCAGATGACTGCTGGGTGGTTGTGACTCAGCGCTGCCTTGTCAACCTTCCTACCTCTGATGGGGCAAGACCAGCTACATGTGACACAGCTACACTGCCCTGTCTGCCCTCTTCTTGCTGCAAGAGTACGGGACAAAGAAAGCTAGGAAAGGGATGGCTTCTAGAGAAGCACAAAGAATGCAATTTCTTGGTGTCCAGACTTCAGGGAGGAAGCTTAGAGGGATGAATATCATAAATTGTCTGATCTGCACAGTGCCTGAGAGAGAATAGGAGCTGGCTACTGGCCCTATGAGATGGACAGTGTGTAGTTAATAAAGCAGGAAAGTGTTTAGAAAAAGGAAAGCTGAAGTTACATGGGAAAACACCTTAGTAGGAAAGCTCTGATAAGGACTCAACAAACAAACAGATGTAATGTTTGTGAATGTTTGCTTCTCCTAGGTGCCTGTTCTTAGAAAGCATTATTCCACTAAATGAAAAGTAACGGGGCAAACAGAGGAAAGGGAATGCCAAAAGGTAGTCTAAGTCTTGTAAGTCTTAGAGCTTGCAAAGAAGGTGAGTTTTGTACTGTGAATCTAGGCTTCCTGAGATAATTCCACAGCAATATATATAATATATATAAGACAATACGTATAAAATATACAAGGTAGACAGCAAATCTGGTCTGCTGACCAGCTGAACTGATCCTGTGCTGGAGAGATCTACAAGCCCAGATCGTACCTAATCCTGAAACCAATTTCCTTTCATTTCCATCCTGTAAAAGATATCACAGCCAACTTTCACATGCTTCAGTTTCTCAGCTCAGCAGGGACTTTGCTCCACTCAGAGGAAAATGGCATGCTTATATGTTTTGCTAAGGCCAGAGGGGGCTCCTTTGCTTCTACACCCTCACCTTGTCCATCACCAGGCCAGTGAGGTCCTGTGGGTGGGAAATACCCTTCCTTTCCACTTAAGCCACCAACAAGACCAACACCTTGGGACTGACCTGGGACATATTTTTCAAGATCACATTCTTGAATGAAGGAACCCTGATGGAAACAGTTACACATTAACACGCATTTCCTCTGCAACCTCTTCTGCTCCATCTCTTTGTTTTCAAGGCAAAACAACGTGACCTTGCCAGTACTTCCAATAAAACAGATTCAGTGTCCTGAGCCACGCAAAATTCACAAATTGTTCAACTACAGAGTGGTTTTGGCCATGCCAAGGTCCCATTCTCGTGCCAAACCCATGATGGGACTGGGGCTGGGCAGTGGTTCCAGTGGAAAACACTTGCCTGGGCTGCGGTGCTGTCTGGGCATCTCTCCGGCTGTGTTAATTTCCCACCTGTGAGGTGGTAAAACACTTCTGTCTGTACTTTCTGAACATGAGAAACCAGGAGGAGAAAGGTCACTGAAGAGTTTTGCACGTCCCAGTCCAGCCACTTACGCAGAAGGGCTTCCTTCCTCTTTTCTTTGCACTGCTTAGAGCTGGCCTGGGGGAAAAGGTCACCACCCCAGATAGCCTTGACAGCACCCCAACATCACAGCCGGGTGCGTCTGCAGCTCTACTGCTAACACTGCTGTTTATTAATAGGTCAAATTGCTCCTATCAAGCTTTACCCTCCTACCCTGGGCCATCATCATTGAAAAAGGAGCTGAAACACTCACATGTGGCTATGGCTCCCTGCTTCAGTTCCCCTTTCAGGGCCTCCCGTTCCTTTTGCAGAGCCTTGAAGGGCTGTTAGGATTCTACCCGGAGGCTTTGCAGAGCACAACAGGTCTGGTGCAGGCATTAGTAACCCTAGAGCCTCTGCATCCTACCACAGGCAGGTACCGAAAGGATGTAAAGAAGCACTGCTACATGTCAGAGCTCCTGCTTGTGTACTATATATTGCCTTCTTGAACATCTCTATTCAACAAGGGTGCATAAACCTGTGTTCTCACACATCTCTGCTACATCCTGCTACATGCACTCAGCATTTCCAAGCTTTATGTGCCAAGGGAACACAGCAAGACTCAGGGCTGGAAACTGCTTTTAAAAACAAAGCCTGCAAGCACAGCTGACTTTGTATTTGTACCACTTCAGAGGCACCGGAGCACAAAAATGAGCTCGGAGGATCAGACCAACTACTAAGCATTCCGCCTGCCCCAGTTCATTCCAGTAGGTAGTTCTGCACAGTTTCAACCTATAATCAGCCACGTCCGTAGGCTATGAAAAAATAAATGCTTTTTTTTTTTTTCCCCCTAAGAACACAACATCAAAATTGCCCCTTCTTTTTCTTTTGCCCAGTTTCTGCATCTGTTAAACAAAGTATTTTATGGAGATGCAAAAACAGAAATTCATCGCTTGGGCGTAACTAGCTGCTACTTAAAGGATTATATAATAACTTGCAGCAAAAGAGAGCCTCCCAGAAAACGAAAGTTTTTGCAAAGCCCTTTTGTTCAGTGGAAACTCGTTTAAAACTTGATTTATGGCACGCTGGAATGTAAAGCTTCGGATGAGATTAATGGTCTGTTTTCTGGTTACGTCACCTTCATGGATTGTCAAGACAAGCCTACACTGAAATCACAAAGGAAATCGTGGTTATGGTCCCCTGTTAAAACACTGCACTGACTGCTGTTTCTAAGTAACTCAACTGGATAACATAACAGATAGGCTTCATGAGAAATGCACTTGGAATTTCCACTATATTAGTAGAGTGAACTGCAGCAATGTTTTACATTACAGGTACAGGAACAGACCATATATTTTTAAATACATCAAACATGACTCATTCCTCAGTTCACACTTGGATTGGCTGAGAGAACTTTTTTTCCCCCCCATTTTAGGCTGTATTTTTTCATGGATTTGAGCACTATAGCAACCATTTTTAGTATGCTTAAGTTGCAAGTAAATCAGACAGCACTCAGCACCACAACATTGTGTTGTTGTGAGATTTCCTTAAGGCTAGACAGGGAACTCTATCAGCCATCATTACAGTACTGCCCAGAGAGCTGTGGGTGCCTCATCCCTGGAGGTGACTAAGGCCTGGTTGGATGGGGCCATGGGCAACCTGAGCTGGTGTGGAGCAACCAGCCCATGGCAGGGGGTGGAACTGGATGATCTGCAAAGTCCCTTCCAACTCAAACCATTCTGTCATTCTATGATTACAGTCAAGTACAGAACAGTAGAAACCAACTTCTAGATACTCCTTAGCACCAGACTTGCAAAGACCATGAGCAGCCCCCAAGGGCTCCAGTGTGCACCCAGAAGCAGATGGAATACCACGCTCACAGGAACGTGGCCCCAAGCCAGCAGATAAATAGCTGAGTAAACACAAGATGCAAGGAACGATAGCGATCATTCAGGTGCAGCTAACCAACGCAGATAGCCAAGCAATCGGACTTGGCTCTGCTTCCACACAATTTCAGTCCCTGGGGGTGTCTAGTTTAGAAAGCAAATTTCTTTACAATGAAAAGTATTTGGCAGCCCGGCTGCAAACGAAGTTCATCTTCAGGGCAAAGGAAAGAAAACACCTCCAAACCCTGCTAAGTAGTTGCTGTGTAATTTATGTCAAATTATTGGTCGCTAGGAGGAATAGATCCAGATTTGCCCACATTTGCTACAGAAAAAGGATCTTTCCTTCAGCCCAGCAGAGCTCCTATTCATTTTGCTGAATGTCTGACAAATGACCTTTGGGGGGTCTTTTTCCTTAGGGGCTTTGTTTCTTTAACAGCCTTGTTTAAACCAAGAAGAAGAAGAATAGCCAACTAAGGCTGAGCCATTTGTGGAGCTCTTGAATGTCCAATAAAACCAGAGTATTGAAGGCCATAAACATCTCAGATTTTTAAACCTCCAGAGAGGAAGGTGTGAGGAAACGCAATAAAACCTGAAAAGTTGATATTGAAGATACAAACCACCAAGAAATAGACAAGGAAATGAAAACAAACTTTCAACTATCTGACACCCTAAATAAAAAAGTTTTTAGGCTACTTCTAGGGTTTATGGTGAACTAGCACTACTTCCTATTCTACTATGAAGAGTTGACATCCAAGCGAGAGGTAGGAGTAATCAGGAGTTAGTAGCACTGCACATATTTCTATAGAAGCGTTCATACTTTGCTGCATTTCAGATTTGCTCCGCAGGAATTATAGGGTCCTCCTGCATAAATGGAAGCCTACTATAAATCCAAGCCTACCTATACAGGAATGGCAAATGGATGCATTTTTCCAACAGCCCAGCTCTCCAAAAGGACAGAGCTTTGTACCACATGAGCTGCTGTGATATCAAGCACTGATGTATTTTCTTTGCGTGGGTTGAAAGTACACAGTAAAACAGCATAAAGGTAATCAAGGCTCTAACTGGAAGCCAGCACATTTATGGGCCCTAGTAGATGTTCCTCAGTAGTTCACAGGGCTTACAATGAAATTGTTTAACTGAGACCATTCACTGGATGGGGTTTTTACTCTGCTTTTATAGATAATTTTTCTAATATCAGAAGTTATAATTAATGTAAAACCACTGTGCTACAGAGCAGGAAACTGCTGCTTGTGCAGAAGTGCCAGGATGTGAAATGAAGCTTAAACTTTAACATCCGCACACTCTGCTAGTGTGGAAATTCCTCACCTTGGGGCCTTCTGGAACATCACATTAGTACAGGAGTTGAGGAATTCTAAAGGACTGGGATCTGTGCTTGCAGAAAGCTGGAAGCTGCCGAAAAGTAAAAGGTCACCTCATTTCCAGCACAAGTGGAAGACAGAGCCACTGAGTCCCACTGAGTAGGAGGAAGTTTGTCTTTCAGTAACCATTAACCAGAGATCAACATTAGCCAAACAAGCCCCCTCTCCACCCACTCCTCCAAACCCCACGCTAGGGCAAACCCCAGTGATGAGTAGAGTTAGTGGGACATATGCCTGATGAGCCTTTGGTACTCTTCTCTGTTGCCTCCACTTTGCTTGGGAAACAGCCCTGCGCAGTACAGCACCCTGTAGATCTGATGCTCCACAGTGTTGCTCAACCTTTAACAATGTGCGAAGGCCATAGTAAAGACTATGTGCATGCTTTAACTTTGTGCTACACATCACAGTGCTATCTGGAAACCTTTGGAGACTTCAGCAGGTGTAACTCATTACACTGATTACAAATGTGAAAAATAAATGCAATTTTTTAAGCTTGTTTACATTCCAACTTCAATTTCCTAGCTCTCACCTAGAGATAAATCTTACAGTGTGCTGCTTTGGGTAGCAAGTCACTAACAGTTAATGGAAGGCAGATGGATATGCAAGGAAGACTAGCAGAAAAAGCCACAGGGCTACCTGCTATAGCACATGGCAAGCAACACACCTGCATTCAGGGAGTCACATCAGCTCCTCTTATAGATCTACAAACTATTTCCTACCAAATAACACAGGGTACAAATATAGCATCCAAGATATACGTGCTGATCTACAAGGCTGTGCACAGATGGTTCGATGAAGCTTTGGAATTTTTGGCTGCTCTTACTTAGGTCAAGAAAAATGTGGCTAACGATACAGTGTCTTTAAACCAAAATCACTGCTGAAAGGAATGGAGTTATGCTGCTCTGTCAGAATGTGTGCTCTTTGATATTGTTCATAAGCCTGCTCTAGTAGCTGTATTTTCAAAGAAACCAAGCACTTTCAGAGCACTGTTAACTGCACCTCAGTGAAATGCGTTTTGAAAGTCCCACTGAGAAATAATTGCTTTTCTATTCTACATATTCAGAGACTTCCCTTCAACAAGTTGTCGTTACGAATCATGGGCGCTCCTTTTCCTGCAACCTGTAAGTCTGTGTCCTTGTCATTACTGCTAGTTTGCTGCCACAGATGAAAACAGGGTAAAGCAAGCCTGTCACTGCAGTTTGTCCACCTGTGCTTTGATAACCATCTCAACACACACACGACCAGTTATGTCATACATGCATACTGTTTGCAATGTGCTTCATAACCACCAAGTGAACACTGGGAGATGAATCGCCCACATACATTTTCATACAGGTCAACAAAGGAAGAGGTAGGAAAAACCCAACATAACAGCACAGGTAGTCAGTCTCCAGCTGTTGTTATACACCCAGTGTCCCCAAGTACAAACAACAACTGGAGATCTAATGCCTATTGCAAGTCCCTCCAAACTGCCTGGCACATCACCTCTTTTCCAAGTTTCCTTAGAGACAGGGACAAATCAGTCCCATTCAGATCTTCTCCCTTCCAATCCCCTCATTTCTTAAGAGATGCCCTACTTTGGGTAAAACACCCCAAATCAGCAATGGGGGGACACAAGACACGGCCAACTTGGAAAGACAAGATAAAAGATTCATCTGAAAGATGCATAGTTCTTGAACTTGTGGCTCCTTTTGGAAATGCCAGCTAAATTAACTCCCCTGCAGCTTAGTTCTGTTCCAAAAGCAAAGGAAGAATACCACAGGCAGGCCAGCCTACGTAAAGAAATTTAGTTAAAAGCAAAAGACCTGCAGATGCACTTAAGGATAAACATTAATTTTGTTAGATAAATCAGGTATATCTTGTGTTAGATGCGGCCAGAAATTTATTTGCAGTTGTCTCAGATTGATTCGATGCCTAATTTCAATGCTACCTTTATCTCTCTACTCATCTTTCTTTTTGGTTTTAATGCAAGCCCCTGATTTTTATTTTTTTTATTTAGTTATTTATTTTAGCATTAATAAAAAGTAGAAACTCCTAGCCTTTAAGTTCCTGCTACTGAGCTCCAGACATTGCTGCTGGATGCTTCACATGGTAATGTGCAGCTGGCTTCATTCACAGGCCTCAGTGCATTCTGTAGCATAACAGGGCCAGATTCAGATCTGGTGCAAACAGCTGAGGCTCCATTCACACTACATGGAGACTTCTCGTGATAGTCTCTTTCTATGGAAAGCCTTCAAACTCTACAGCGGATGGAAAAAAAACAAGAAGTTCCCTCTTACTCCTTCCAACTTCAACAAAGAGCTTTTTTTTTTTCATTCATAAGCACCAGAGCTATTAATAAAATTTGCTGAATGAGAATGGTTAACCCCAAAAAGTGACACATACCGTACGCCCTACAGACCAACATGACAACAGTCAAAACAGAAATCAGCCTTTCAGTACATCAGCACGTAACACTGTCTGCAGTTTCCAGAACAAATATCAGACAACGTCCTATCAGCTGCAGACAGATGAGTCACTGGCAAGCTGGAGGCGAACAGACCTAAACTCACCTCCAGCCTGCAAAACACTTCCCGTCTTCAGTAAGAAGTGCTGGAGGATTCCGTCAATGAAGCAAAATGCCTGGCAAGCAGATGTGTGGTGTGAGCACACTGGGTTCCTGTCCTCTCCCAGGGCACTGGGGGTGGGGTGGTGAGGAGCAGGGGTCAAAGGGAAGGTGGGTTTATCCTGCAAGATTTGCCACTGAACACAAGAATGCAAAACCAACCCTACCAAAGGAAGACTCTGGATGATACACAAATGTTTTGCGTTGGAAAGAAGGGAAGATGGTCTGGTCAGGTTTCTTTCTCAAACTTCATCAAGCAGCATGGAGCACAAGCCTTGTAAGGAGAAACTGAGGGAACAGGGATTGTTTAGTCTGAAGAAGCAGCAGCTGAGGGGAGACCTTATGGCTCTGTACAGCTCCCTGAAAGGAGGGTGTTGTGAGGTGGGGGTCAGCCTCTTCTGCAATGTAAAAAATAAAATAAAAGAGGAAAATTACTCCCACTGCTACATTCTTCTTCTCTCCAGCCTCCTCTTATTGGCCTTAAAGCAAAAAGGATGGCACAAACTCAGGTGTTGTACCCCATTGCTACCCAGGTCTCACCCCCCCAGCAGCCATCTAGCTGCAGTTCTTTCAGGGTGGAGCAGGTAGGGCACAGCTCCCAGCTCCTGGAAAAACATCTCTGAAGGTTTGGCTGGCTGGCCAGCTTTCCAGCAGATCCACACCCTTGAGGGCAAGCCAATGCCCAGCCTGAGGATGGGGGAGAGGGGCTGGAAGCAGGGCACACTGCTTGGCAAGAAGAGAAACCTGACATCTGCAGCACAGGTGAGCTCAGGGCTGATGTAGGTGTGAATGTGGTGCTCACATAGCAAGCTTGCAGCTGTGGCATAAGCCTGAATTTCTGTTGGGCCTTTGACATGAAATTTATTTCCTCTGAACAGCTTGCTGTGCTCGGGAGATACATCTGCCCAGGCAGGCGAGGAGGGGCCAGCAGTGATGTGAGAGCATTACCCTCTCCAAAGGCTGGCAAAGGGGAGAAGGGCTGAGCAGCTCCACAGTCTAGGGGGGAGGGAGAGGTTACGTAAGGAAAGAGGAATGTGTGCTACCCTTCGTTTAAAGCTTGAGACACAGGGAGGCATTTTTCTCACCCAGAGATGATTCCAAGTTCAAAAAAGCCAGATGCAATCCATGGCTTTAAAACATGAATCACATCTGAGCACTGGTCTTAGTGCAGAGGACCTCTTTTGGTAAGCATATCCCAGATAGTGGTTCAGCTCTGCTTCCACCCCCTGGGAGTCACTAATTACCTCACACATCTCCCATCCAAAGAACCTTCCTTATCACGTGGAGATAAGGGAACAAGGAGAACAGAATGAAAACGACCAAAAACAATTTCCTCTCCTGTAAAATGCTTCTGGTTTCAGGAGCTTTTGGTGGCTTTTTGCCAATGTGCAAGCAAAGCTGGGGAGACTCACCATCTCCACCAAACCTTTTCTCTGCCATCTTTCAGCTGCTTGGGCTCTCAGTGAAACTAAAAGCATTCAAAGAGCCCTACAGACTGGAGTTACGCTTCTCAGCATGTGGATTTGTTATTGTTCCCCTCTTGGCTAAAGGGATTTACCCATATACCATGTGCCAAACATGGTGGTGCCAGTGGATCTTTGCCAAGCAGGGATTGGCTCTGTGCACTCTTTTGTTCATTTCTAAAGTTTTTTTTAAGCCTTATTCAGGCCTTGTTTCAAGATATCCCAAGGAGGTCTAAGACAGCAACGCTTCTATTAAATATTTATGAAATAAGGCCATTAGAGTGTCAAGAAATTTGTATGGTTGTCCCAGTCCAGCAAACAACTTACAGAGAACTTAACTTCTAAATAAACAGGTATTTAAGTCAAGCAAATCTGAAAATCATTAATTCCTTTGTCCACAGCCTACTGTTTTCATTAGCAGCTTCTTCCCTATCTACAGCTCCATCAAAAAACAGAATCCCCCCGCTCAACTAGACGAGCTCCCAGCAAGGCATATACACTTAAAGCACCTTGAATACCTCACAGTAAACAGGACCCAAGCCAAGTTACTCCATACAATCTCCTTCCTTGCCAACATAACGGCAAAGCAGACCAGAGCCTTTAGGTGCCTGCTCAAGTTAAACCTAGAAAATAGACCAGACAGATATTTTGGATGCTATAGATAACAATAACCAGTTATCAGAGTTAAAGATCAGTGCCAAACCTAAGAAGTCACTCATTTCTCTTAATATGTTTTTTAACGCCAAGATCCTCTCATTTCAACACCTAGCTTATTACTAAGGTCACCACTGTTTGCTGCAAGCTATTTGTGAATCTCAGTGTGGTTTTCAGCACCAAATTTCAAGAAGCCATAAAGACATACCAAGATCAGAAAGACCTCTCTGGAGCAGGAGGATCAATCCCACAACTGGCAGCAGCCATGAGCACAGCTGAAGGCCATTCCTATAGTTAATAGCATAAGCATACAATCACCACTCACTCATCTGGAGCACAGGTACACCTCCTGAATTTGAGCTGTCAGGTGGACACAGAGACCTCTGTCTAGACATACATCCAAGTGGGGCAGGTGGAATGAACACATGTACAAGAAGAACGTGGGTGGCAGCAGAAGACAGCAAAGGGAGCAGTGTTCTACAGCACCTGTCTGGGCTTTCCGTTGTCTGACTGATGCCAGACAGCCTCGGGGGGATTTTACTTGGCAGTTTACTTCTCCCTGGTCTTGCTTGAGGCCACATCCTGCCATAAGCCTGCATACCATTTGCTATTCACTATCATGCTTAGAAATGCAGCAACACAGGCATGTACCAATGAACCCATTTTACCAGAGACCTAGCTGTAACAGATAATGTAGAGATTAACGCAATTTAGGCTTAAGTTCTGTCTTGTTTACTCAAAGGAAAAATCTATGGATACTTAACTCATTGCAACTTCACTTCCTTGTTGGGAATTCAACAGAAGAAATAGCACAGAGGCAGACAGAGCACAGCAGGTCAGATGGCTGGCTACATCCAGCAGCATTAGATTACCCAAAGGAATTCACACCAGCTTGAGTTATTTGAGGCTTTATGATCACAGAGAAAAAGGAGTTTGCAGTTAGGCTGCAACAGAAGAGCATCTTTCATTCTTGTCCCGCATTCAAGCAGGACAGATGGTCTCACACAACACTGAAAGCTCAGGCTGAGCAGATCTCAAACCACTGCTTAGCTTAGGATTTACCCATCAAGATACAACTTCACAGCAAACCCTTTCTGGATCATTCCAGCAAAGCATCCATCCACCCTGCTGGACATCTGCCTGGCCCACAGAGCTGTTCAAACAGCACTGCTGGAGAAGTGAGCATCCCAGAAGTCTCTGGTCAACTTTTTTTAAACTTACTGTTAAGTCCTGAGCCTTCCCAAATGCTTTAGTAATAATAAAAGGCTCCACACACAGCCATTTGAAAGAGGCAATGCTGCGTCAGTGACCAAAGGAAATGGAAGGTCTCTTGCTAGTTAAAGTAATTACACAGCTTGTTTGTGAAAACGTTCCCCTGCCAAAGGAAACAATTTTTAATATATATATATTTAAGAGGCCACTTTTTAATAATCACTTTATGAAACAAGCTGGGAATACAGGCGCACTAAAATCAGATACAGAACTCAATATCGAAGTAAAAACAAACAACGAGATGAACATGGTAAACCTTCCCCTTTTGCATTCCCAGACCCCACAGAGCCGTCTCGCTGTGCAGTGCCTTGCAGTGCTTTTGGGAGGTCCCATCCCTACTAAAACCTGGCTGCAGACTTACCTAAGAGCTGGACAGGCCAAGCTCTCCAACACTAGTGAGCCCTGTGGCTTCTTGCCAGGTTAGCTGGGCCTTTAGCCCCCGCCTCATTTCCCTTATTTCCTCCCAGCCCCTGCATTTCTCATTGTGAAAGAAACAGAATGTGAACCAGTCCTCACACACAACCTCAAAACACCATCTATCACAGCATGGCTAAAAAACAAAACAAACAAAACAACAACCACACACACAAAAAACCCCACCCAACTCATTAGGGTAAATAATAAATATAAATAAATAGCAAATCTCCAAGAGTGCTTAGATGCACTTGAGGTCTTGTCACCAAATAGAAGTCCAGAGATCTAGACAGTAGCAAACAGATTTCCACTAGCCACTTGCTCTCCTGGGATGGCCTGTGCAGGTGTACATGTGCAATACAACCTCAGCCTTGCCTTCAGCCCCTCATATGGCTGCGTCATTACATCACTGAGGACAATTAGAATAAGACAAACTAGACTAGCAAAGGAGTTGTTTACTAACAAAAAAGGTGTGGATGTACAGTGGTATGATTCCTCCTGTTCTTTTTCTTCCCCTTATATTAAACCTCCCTCACACTACCAGATTCACCAAGTCATCTATCAACAGATGCTAGGGCAAAGCAAAGAGTCAGCCTCAACTATTGCCCATGAAGGAACGCCAACACATTGTATTTGCTTTGAACTCAAGTAGAGGGAAATTTTAAGTATAGACAAGCTTATTCTTCTTCCATCCATTGCCCTACTTGCGTTTTAACAACACATGTTTGTTCCATGAACACTGGCATGGAAATTTGTTACGGGACCCACATATTTCTGTTAATCTGTATGCTGATTTAGGATAACCCTGGCTTCCCACTGTGAAAATGTGGGCTGAGATGCTATAGAAGTCGTCAAGAAAGCAAGATGGGGGACCTGCACTTCCATAGATGCAGAGCTCATGGCAGGAGCTAATGCCCTCTCCATGCACCTGAGACTCCTGGAGCAGCCATATCTCCTTTGAAGTAGGCTTGCAGCTGTGCAAATAATTACATTTTGGTTTGCTGGCCGAACATGAAAAAAAATGCTATTTTGTTTCAGATCTATCCAAAATGCATTAAATTTGAGTACACCAAAAAAACAGGATTGATCCACTCCCTGTCTGGGGTCGAACAAAACATTGTATTCAGCCCAAAAAGATAAAATACTATTTTCAGTGTACAGTTTTAGCCAGCAACACTAAAAGATAGCGACAAAAGCAAAACAGCTTCATCTGAAGGGCTTGCAAAACAGCGTGAAAGTGGATGGCACCTTCCAGAATGAATCAGAGTGAAAATGTTGGCTTCAGTGCCTTCTGGAATGTAAGAGCTGGGATGAGGTGAGAACACACTTCTCACCTTCTCATGTGGAATTACTCTCCTGCTGCTAGAAGCGCTCCATCCACAGACAGAGTTCCTAATTGCAGCGATAGCACCTTTCTCCTTGGCTAAACAGAGCTTGGATCACAGAAGCCAGTGAGAGACCTTGTAAGTAAGAACCTGGGGAAGGATCAGGGCTAGACAGGACAGGTGAAAGATGAGAGAATGAGAACAAGCACTTTGCATTGCCTCACACTGCAAAAATCACTTCCCTTCCCTGGGCACTGCCATTATCCCAAATAATAGGCTGCATATAACATATAAGTCTCCTTAAAATAGACTTCCTATCACGTGAAACTGGCACACTCTGGCAAAGCAAAGCTGTGCCTAATGGAAGTCTGGTTTAAAAATGCTTGGCTGTTGCCAAGAATATTTCACCAAATCAGACCAGGCGCTTGGCCAAGCTCTCGCTGTTCCAGATGCATTAATGTTTGACTCCATTTGGGAGTGACTCAATGCAGAGCCACGCTCCAGGCTCAGATCAGGGGGTGGAGGAAGCAAGCCGGTCCAACAGTGACATGCAGTCAGCAGGAGTCAATGCGCTGTATTGAATGGCCTCAGACCCAGACCTGGCTATGTTTGTACTCCTAGCACACGCTTCTTTTCCTTGCTGATATTCCAGCGCTGCTTACAGAGCCATATCATCCCCTACATTTAGCTTGGAGATGTAAATGTGATGTATTAGAGAAGCAGAAGGAACAAGATGGAGGATAAGCTCAACTGAAAGAGGCCCTCTGTGTCAGGAGACAAGCTGTGACTCCAGACAGCAGCTCAGTCATCCTTCAAGCAGGAGTTATCCTGGTTTGCAATGTCAGCAGGAGTTCCAAGCCTAAAGTCTACGGAGCTGAAGGGATGTGAGGATGAGTTTGCAATCGGGTTTCCACTTCGGCCAAATATGACAGGGTGATCTTGCCATCATTGTGATGCACACTGGGATATACTTCACTTCTTTAACTGAAAATCTAATCAAGTCTCACAGCAACACACACCATAGAAGTAAATGTGCCTGTGGTTCTTGGAAGCCTAAGTTAAACTTCCTAATAGCATAACGCAAGCAACTAGGAGATTATTCAATGCGCTGCAGTGTTTATTAATATTAGATCACCCATACTCACTGGCTGCTTTTCTCTTCTGAGCAGCCATCAGAGATTTCCTTCCTCCCAGATGATTTCTCCCTTTATGAGTCAGAAGAGACCTACATGAAAGTCATCTTCTGGAAAAATACAGTAAAAGAAACAAAAAAAAAAAAAAAAAAAAAAAAACACAAAAAACAATCCTTAAAACTGCTCCTTTTCAACAGTCTGAGTTAATTGCTTTGAACAGAGAAGCAGAATAGCTCAACAGACAAGGCTTCCTTTCTGTCCCAGAAGAGTCAAGACAAACTTAAAACTTTGCATTTGCATCTTCTAGACAGAAAGTTGCTTTTCTTCAACCAAAGATGTATGCCTGGCCTGCCTCCAGGGACCCACTGGTGATACTGTCATACTTCACTCTTCTGAAAAAAAATCCACATTACTATTCCTGGCATATCAAGTCAGACTACATCCCCAAGTCAACCACTTGAGTCATTCCTTAGGCTCTGAAAATCCAGGAGGAGCTACAGATAACAACACCTGACCACAGCCTGCCAGCATCATTACTTCTGATGGTTTGCAACACCTCCCCAGTGAAACTGTTGCAGGTCAGTTTTCTGCTGAACAGGGTGAAAGTCCTATACCGCCTATTTGCAGCTTTCACTATAAACCCCACTTCTGTCAGGGCTCGGAACGTTGCTTGAGGGCTTTCCATTGACACCAGCAACAGTTGGATCAGGACTGAAGCAGCTACAAATATAAGCTTTCTTTGCTCCTAACAGGACTTGGGAGCTTCTGTGTGAGGAATTTTGCACTTCTGGATCCAAGCTCATCAGCCTTATGCTCTATTTCTGGAAGCTTTCAGAATTGTTCCAACGTGTGCCTTTCTAGGGCTTGCATTCATATAACTTATCTCTACATCCAGATGCAAAAAAAATAAGCACCATAAATAAATAGATCTGCAAATTTTATTTCGCTTCAGCATGTTATTCACTTTTAAGTGGTTCAGACAGCAGAAGGCTATAATCACAATTATGATATACTTCCCTCAACTGATAGATCACAGCTCTGATTTTTATTAGGTTGACTAAGCTATTTGCAGGGGATTTCACTTTATTAAGGCAGGAAAGCTGCCAGCACTTGTCTGCGTTCACAGTGAAAGCAGCATGTCCATGTCATGTATTTACATAGAGCCTGTGAGCCTGGTGAAGCTTGGAAAGGAGTCTTTCCAAGGACTACATGGATTCTGAGTTCAGCTTCAAGCACACGAGAAAACCACTGCCATTAAAGTTGTTCTTGGAACATCTCATTTCCATAATATCAATCACAGAGAAACAGTTAGTTGGCCCATCCACAGCACTCTAGCTGAAGGTTCATCACCACCTTCCTTCCTGTTTCCTTCTACACCAGTGGCAATGAAATATAACTAGGAAACCATAATGCTATGAAGTATAATTAATGTCTTTCACAAAGCAACAGTTCCATCACAGCCCCCAAATCAAGGGGGATTCATGTTACACACCCAGGAGAGTCTGAGCTGCCATCCAAAGAGGTGATCCATGCGCAACAGAGTATTTCCCATTAATGACAAACATGCTGAAGTTATGGCTAAGACAGAGTTTTCATCAGGACTCCCCTATAACCATTCTCCATAAACACAAAGATCAATCTCTTTGCAAAATGAGACACTGCAGTGTGAACGCAGTAAAGTTGATGTGAAGACGTACAGAGAGGTCATACACAGCACAGCTGATAATTAGCATGTATTAATAACAGATGCATTTACTTTTCACAAGTAGCCTATTTCACCTTACTGTAATAGGCCATGCCTGTTCATGTGAATACTGGCAGAACGTGATCCTAAATTTATTATTAGCATTAAGCGGATCTACTTCAAAAAGTGATTTTTCTCCATTTCAAATCCTCATAAAAAAAAATCCCATCAGAAGCTAATAATGCTGATAGCTCCCCAAATACTTAAAGTGGGATTCTCACCTCCATTTAAATGGCACTCCTGAGTGTAAGCAAATAGAAAGACAGAAGAGGAGGTTTGTCCCTTGATCTGTTGGTCAGATAGCAAGAAGCAAGCAATGCATCAGTTCAGATTAAGGCTGTAATCTGGATTGCCAAAGAAATGAAGATGCAGAAAAGCAGGTGAAAAGTAGAAAAGGGAACTGAAGACCACAGGCCAAGGGTCTACTGCACAAGCAAGCTGTCTACAGATTTCTCAGAGGGCTGCTACAAGTACAGCTAGAGCGAGATGTTGAATGCTTCCATTAAGTCTTAAAGCGTGAGAACTCTGACCTAGTCAGACTATCTGTAGGATAGCAGAAGCTCCTGGTCTCATTGGATCGGTGTACTATGCTGTCATCTTGATGTGCCTTAGGAAAATTTATTATAAAAACTTAAATAGAAAATGCTAGAAAGGTGATATAATCCCACTGAGGTACAACTAAACTTCACCCATGGATCAGATACCATTTTGTCCTCCAAGGTCAATCCTTCCCACATTTTATAAAAGAAAGGGTCTGGATTTGCAGTCAGCTCCCTTCAGTCCAAGCAGCAATTTACACAACTCAAGATATGCAGGATCTCAATGCAAGCAGTCAATCTATAAGCTGCTTATAGAGAAAGCATGCTCTATTGAACACACAGCCCGTTAATCAGGACATTCTAAATGATATGTTACCTTGATGACTAATAAAAGGCACTCAGCCTCTCTTTGATTCACAGACCTACAGAAACACTACGTCCTCAATTCCATAAGAGACATATCCTGAAAGCATTGCACGTCAGGCTATCTTGATAGGCAAGAGGGAATATTTTTGGGCAGGAATCATAATTCTTCTCTGACTGCTAACATCTGTTTGCTAAAGCCTACAGAACTTCCCTGGAGTTTTGAGGTTTAAAAACATTGCTTGAAGATGACATAGTAAATATTACGAAAATGTGCTTTATGATCCACACCCAAAACCCCCCAAAGAACATTTCATATTTTCAGGCTTCGGTCAACAAAACTTTTTTGGACTGTTTTTAGTTCCTTAAATTATGGGTGTTAAATTAAAAATGAGCCCATGTACCAGAGTTGAGAAGGACCTAGACAGCCATCTACCCACAAGGCCAACTTTGAACTAGACTATGATGGGGAAAAATAGTGGTTACATCTAACACCACTGCCTTATTGGAAACTGGGATCGTTTGTAAACATACTCGGAATCTCCACGTATAGGTAAACAAACATTAGAAGGATATTTCCCATCTCAGACACCCTTGAAAGGTCCACAGTGGTGCGGTACGCTCCAGTAAGCTGCCATCATTTAGAGTGGTGCTTAATTCAACTTCCAGGATGTATTGGTTGTTAATATACAGATGGTAGCAAATGCACAGAAGGAATAAGCAAAGGAAAACTCACCAGTGGTGGTGCCTTGGCTGAAGAAGCTGGGGCAGTCCTCACTGGAGAGCAATCTCCAAGAGATGCTGCCTCAGTGGGAGTCAGCCCTTAAATGAGGTCTCAGAGGGGATGGAGTCAAGCTCCATCCCTTCCGGGAGCACAGCTACATCACTCTCACCTGTGCTCCCACAGCTGATAAAAGCATTGGATAAAAGCATTATCAGTGGCAGGTGGATAGTTGGACTAGATGATCTTAGAGGCCTTTTCCAACCTTAGTGATTCTGTGATCTATTTCACTTAAGAAAATGGCTTTCAAAACATCCCCACTCATTAAAAGCAAGACTTGCACGTGTGCTGAAATAAAAGGTCACGGAGGGAAAACGTCCGTATCAACCAAGGCAGTATGGTGCTCTAAAATGATGGTTTCTGCTCCAGGTCAGGATCCAACAGAGCAAACTATTATCTCAAAACCTGGATGTGAAAAAAATCATAGCAGTCAGACACCATCCAAAGGACAGTGCAGTACCTCAACCCTTTAAGCAGGCAATGAGCAAACATCAGCTTGGCAGTAATGTATGTTTATATATGTATAATGTATACATTTATATATATATATGAATACTTTTTTTATACTGAAGTTGATTTGAGCTTTATTTTTAGGGCAGCGGACAGCCACAGATGAGAAGACCTGTCCTTTGGCTAGGATCCAGCTGTGCACATTTTCAGTATGTGAAATGCTAATGAGTCCAGCTCTATTACAGTGAACTCCGTACCACTCTGCTGTGCCAGCTCCCTGAAACAGCAGCCAAAGAGCACTTAACGCAACACTGTTCATAAAAGATGAAAGGAGAGTTAAAATACCTTTTAAAGCATCTCTCCAAGATCACGTTCAGGATCCAACACACTAGGAACTAATGTATCTGAGCCTGGCAGAAGGGAGGCACTAACTTTGTGGGTGGTAAGGAGGGATCAGAACCAGACCCTTAATGAGGTCTGCTCACATTGGTACAGCTCAGCATCATCTCTAATACTCTGCAGGGTTTCTCACATAATGTCTCACAATCTTCATACCAGACTTAAGTAGTATGGTCTGCCTAGATAGAGCAGCTAGTTTAGTACTGGGCTGAGGTCCTTGCTTAGCTCTCAGCTCTGCTGTAGACATACCCTTTGGGCACTGATCTCCAAAGCTATTTTGCACACCTTTGTCTCTTCACGTTTGAGATAGACTCTACAAGTGTGGATCTTAGTTTTGCCTGGGGTTTCCCTACTGTAAAATGGACCCAATTTCTCTTATTCTCCTCCACCTCTCTCTTGACCTTGGCCTGTTTAGAGCAAAACTTCCCAAGTGGGAAGTATACTCAAGTCTTAAACTCAGATTTCCATATTGGCTCAGCTACCAAAAAAGAAATCACCAATATGTTCAGAACGCAGCAAATTGCTTTAACATAAAGTATTAACTTAAACTAGCACAGATAGTCAAGATAAAACATAATGTTCTAAGTAAACAAACCATTCTTGTTCCTTTTTTGAAAGCTCTGAAATCCACTCTGTTATTTAGCCCATTTGTCGCTGTTTCTTATTGCCAGTTATTTTCCTAAGCATTCATTTAGTGAATGCCAAAACCCATCACTCCTTCCTATTCAACACTACAGTCGAAGCACAATGCCTAAGTATTTTCAGTATGTTTTGATTCTTTACATCCTGCTCAACTGATAAATAGACAATTCAGCAAGTGAAAAATTCAGATCAAGAACAGTTTATTAAGGAAAGACTCCACAATGTGAATTTGAAAGGAAAAATCATTACCATTTTGACTAGAAATTGTCAAAGAAAGGAAAACAAGAACCCCAGAACAGTGGGCTCCCTTTTCCAACACAAGTGCTGATAGCACCTATTTTTCGACAGTGACTATCTTCCGCTTCCAGTCAGTACCTATTTCTCATTTCCTTTTCCCTATCAGAATAAACTGGATCAGTGCGATGTCAGTGCCTTCAGTTCTGACAGCCCGTGCATAAGTGGCTGAACCAGTGCCAAATGGATGCCTTTAAAGACTGCTGAGCACACAACCAGCTCTGTGGTTCTTCATTCTCACTCTTTAACCCCAGCAAATGAGGAAAAAAACCAAAACCTGCTGCAACCAGAACAACAGATGGAAGGGGAAAATAAATCCTTTGGCTTCCCTGGGCATGCTACATGTAAGTACACCAATTCTCCCTTGTCTGACATTGTAAAGCCTGTGGACCAGGTCACTGCCAGCCTTCACTGCTCTAAAAAGCTGCACAGCACCCAAGTCATAAAAATCTTTCAGATACCAATTAAGGTACTTTGCTTACTTCATTCATCTGTTACCTTTGAACCATCTTGCTTGTATCTCTAGTTCCGTCAGGACCTCAAGCAATGCAATGCTTTTTAGGTCATAGTTAACAGGTCTAAAATTTCCCCAAAGGGCTCAGCCTCCCCCCCAAAAAATATCTGATTTGTAAAGTGCGCTGAAAAGGATTCATTTGCTAAGTGTTGAGCATGGTCCTCTTAACTCAGTGCTTTTTAACACATTGGCTTCCCTGACTGCCCCCTCAGTTTTCATTCATGAGAAGCACCACAAAGCATGCTTGGTTCAGCTGTACAGATTGCTTTGTCTCTGACTGGTGTTCAGTCTCTTTGGGAAAGACTCTGCCTGAGTTCCCTGCAAGGCACGAGGATGGAGAAGGGAGGCAGTTTCCACCAGCCTTACTCCTGACACAGGAGGGACCAACATCCTGCAAACCAACTGCAGATACTCAGCTTCAGGTTAGCTCTTCCACAGCTCATATACAATACACTGAATGCATTCAATGTAACTGAACACTGCTGCTTCAGCTTAGCTTGTAATTACAGACCTATGAGACCACAGAAAAGGAGGGGGTTACTCTCTTGCACCCACAGGGAGAAGAGCCCATTTCTTTCACTAAACTACAGCAGCAAGTTAGGCTGTTTTACTAATAATATCTTCCCAAACTCCATTTCCAGTCTTATTGACAGGAATTCCTGAAACTTCACCCTAGCACCAAGACAGCCATCAAGCACAATAAATATTAACTTTAATAAAATCTAAAAACTGGGTCTGTCTAGACAGGAAAGGATGAGTAATCAAGCTCTCCAATCAATCCAGCTGCACAGGTTTGTAAGGGTATTTGTTTTAGCCAGAATCCCACTTCTTACTGGCAAGTCCTACCTCACTGCTGATACTCCTATTATTCAGCTTAATTTTCTAACCTCAGGCTTATGAGACCCCTTATGAGAGGTGTTGTCACTTCCAACTGGTAATGCCTTCCAGCTTTGCACAGCTTCCATTTCTGCTGGGCCGGAGAACAGAGAAAACTCTTATAAATAGTTAAACTCCAATCTGATGATCTACCTAAACACATACCTTGTGTAAAAGTAATCCTAGAAAAGTCAATAGGGCCATCACAAGAATAGGTCCATGTATTTAAACACTTTGTGTAATTACAAATCCAAGGTAGCCACAAATGATACTTAAAAAGAACAAGTAGTGACGTTTAACCGCCACCTACCAGTGCTGGGGAGAGCTGTGGTAGTAGAAATAACTAATGAGTTTAAGATTAGTCAATTGATGAGACTTGGCTGAAACAGCAGATTAGGCTCTTCTCTGAATCACTGGTGCTTAGAGGTCCCAGGCTACTGAAGGAAGGGTTTTCAACTGACAGCAATGCATTATCAAGGTCTTTTCTATTTTACAAGTCCATTCACATTGAACACTAATTGGTATATATACGCAAAGCATGCATTATAACCTGAAGTCCATATTCTCAATGGATAAGGCAAAGGAAAACTACTGTTGTCAGATTTAGCCACATCAGATGAGGGTCATGCTCTATAACTGTGCTCTTCCTCACTAGTTCAGATTAAGTTGTTAGGGCTCTCAGCATGACAGCCATTAAATGTAACAGAAACAGACTGAGCAAAAACAAGGAACCAAATGAGTGTAAAGCATGAATTGCTCTTTGTACAGAAAATGAGAATTTTAAGTAGTTACTGAATTCCTTGGACTAATTTTACCACTGCAGTCAAGAACCCTGTGCCACACTTCAGTCTGTGGGAGCTGCTTCTACACATAAGATCTCACATCTGAGATTAGCTAGATCACCCAAAGTCATTAACTGCTCTTCATTTGGAAGCAGCGTGCTCTAATTCTTTATAGCTCAACAGAATGTAATAACATCCTCTATGGGCAAAGGGAGTCTCAGCTTGAAAACACTCAAGTGAAAACTCAGTATTTCTTTTTTAAGTAATTTAACCACTAGTCTCACGACATGCAGCACACAAGAGATTTTAATCTGCTGGACACTGTTTCCAAATTTCACCTAAGTCACCCCATTTGAGGCCATCTTTGTTGGCTTGCTCCAGCTACAGACAGAAAACATTGGTCTGAATCAAGTAGGCAGTGCTTCCAGGACTGCTAAAGCACCTCCCCAGATCAAAAGGCTCAGCAGCTTCCAACAGCTTTGGTTCCCAGAAAGGGACTGTCTCAGAGTGGGTGGTCACTTGGTAGAACTACTCAGAAAATGAAACCCTTGCAATTCTCTTCATGGAAATATATCTACATGCATATATTACATAACACAGGACCTCTTATGTAAGATGATCTTCAAAGGGTCTTTTCCAACCTAAATGATCATATGATTCTACAAGTTCCAACACTTTTCCCCTATTATTTGTGGAATCAGACTACTCGGTATCTGCAGATATTTGGGCAGCATCCCAGTTCCCCAAGTTCTCAGTACAGTGAAGCCTTTGTCTGAGAATTCATTACCAAGTTGATGGTTAATTGTACGTAACACTCTTGCTCAGCAGTGCCAGTCACTCAGCCAAGGTGTAGGAACAGTAACCAAGGGCAGAGGTGACTAATTGCCGCTCCCTTGCCTCTCTCACATTCAAACTGCCTGAAGGCAAGCATGACTAACCCATAAGCAAATTCATATTTGCCCACCTATCTACCTGGTGGGCTTCAGCACACTGTGGGATAATATTGCACTTGCCAATAGTGGAAACACACAAGTTTGGCTGGTTGCTTTCTTCACAGTAATCCACATTCTCCTTTTAGCTCCTTTGGATGAGTTCAGTTTGCTCTTTGAAAAGGATTTTGGGTCTGATAAACAGAGGAAACAGTGAAAAAGCTCATCTCTGCCTTTATCTGAGGCTTCTGTGGTAGTTTGAAGCCAGTGAGTTGTTTTGTATAGCAAAGGTGTTGTGTTTTTTTTTAGCCAGGACTGTTTAAAGCTCTACTTGAGTAGGATTCAAGATGAGAATAGCTAGCAGAAATGAATGGTCAGATAAAAAGCTTTCTCTGGAGAGTTTCCAATACTGCCACCTATGCAGACTGAACCCTGGCACAAAATCTGGAAAAATAGCTGGCTTGGATTTGTCATATGTTTCCCTTAGCGCTGTGGGAAGCCTATAACTATAGCAAGTACTGCTATCATTTCTGCTTTAAATATAGCATCCAGTCCGGTTTACTTTTGTCTGATAAATGACAGCTCAAAACGTACACTTATACACCAACTTTTGGCAAGGAGAATACCTCTAAGATGTAAAAGATGTCACAAGCTCATGTGTGAAAGCCAGCACCAACATTCAGCTATTATCTTCATCAGTCAGTGGCTCCCACCAAAACAAACAAACCTAC